>NW_019416220.1:1228602-1496401 GCF_000390285.2 Anoplophora glabripennis | reverse complement strand
TTCTTTTCAAAGTTGAAAATATGATTGCTTGGCCTGAGAAATGGGAGCACTTTGTAAAAAAATAAAAAAAAATGAGTTTATTCACTATAATAGTAACGGAGGAAAATAATGTTTAAAAACTAAAATTGAAATTATTGTAAGTGAAAAATGTTTCTATAAAATACTGATTACTTCCGACGACGAAAATTGGGCCAAAAGGCAACGTATCTTTGGACAAGGTTAAGCGGATTGCAAGAGATTTGTTCCGCTAATTTTATACCATAAATACAATTCAGTGAGGAGTTCCAGTCCCCAGAATGTAGGGTTTTCCCTGTTTTTCATAACTTTTTTATTTATGGGAACTTTCCCAAGTTTTTGGTAATGGTGGAAAGCTCCGGTTTATACAAGAGAAGAGTTGATGGCAAGAATAGAACATCATTGTAATAAAATTAAACAGAATCCACAAATGCTATTTAGTGTGCAACAAAATAATGTTAAATGAATAAGGAAGTGCATTGAACTAGATGGAGGACATATCGAGCATTTACTGAAGTAACCTCTTTTAATCCATATGTTTCATTCTTAACTTTTTTCTGTTGCGATCATCGACCGTCCTTGTATAATAAAAAATATTTGATTCTATTTTAAATGTACAAAGATACATTTGAATGAGTTGCTTTGATCCCCGAAATTTCAAGTTAATCAAAGTAACCCTTTAGAAATTATGGGCAATATTCATTTTCCAACTTCTTACTTTGAGTGACAATAACTCCTCAACAATGGCACCTATGTAAAAAGTTTATATGAAGTACTAGCACTCGTTTGACCTGCTCTATATAATCCTTTACTTTTTCCCCGTAGTTTCCGGACACCCTGTATATATATATACAGGGTGAGTCAAAATTCACTCCCCAGCAGCCGGATATATATTCTAAAATAAAAAATAAAACAAAAATGTAGAATACTAGAATCTCGAAAGCGGATGGATTTTAATGGTGTTAATATTAAACAAAAAAATTATAAATTTGAATTTTTCTTTACAAAATTTTCCAAAAAAGGCTCCGCTTTCGAGATTTTAGTATTCTACATTTTTGTTTTATTTTAGAATATATATCCGGCCGCTGGGGAGTGAATTTTGACTCACCCTGTATATACGGAAAGAGTTTAGATCCTTACGAATCCTTATGATCCGTGACGTTAAAATTTGTTTTCTTTGTTTTTTAAAGCATTTCGTAAAAACCTGGAATAAACTTCATCGAAATCTTAGTTACCGTCAACTTCCTAGACGTAACCATTGGATCGTTTTGTGTATTTTATATTACCGACTAGTTACTTCTCACCTATCGCTTTTGTGTTTTGAAAATCTGGGCAACCCTAATCTAACGCTATGTTATAGTACAACCAAGGAACTGTATTTCGGATAATGGTCCACAGCTGATAGGAGCTGCTATGCAATATGTGTCATATTCACTCGAATTCAAGCAATGCCTTACTACAGCGTATCGTCCGGATGCCAACCACGTCGAAAGAAAACACAGAGATCTGAAGACCCAATTAGTTGATAATAATCAATCCGGTTTTCTGAATAAATTGCCTTTGATAAGATTTGTATGATGCAAAATATAGGTTGTACTCTTAGCATATTTGCATTTTGCCAGGAAATTACACGTACCTGGTGACGATGACGTTCAAAATCTACGATCTACAGAACTATTAGATAATTTTGTTCCTGAAATAATCTTATAAAAAAACCCAAGACGGTGAGAGAGGTTAGAGAAAGTGTAGAATACGGAACAGACCAATTTTTGAATTCCAAATAGATGAGTCGTACTCGGTAAAACTTCCAAATTTGCTCCTAAAAAAGATGGTCCATACAGAATTCATTCCAGAACTTGTACCATAACATACCAGACTTCTAATTCCCGTAGTGAAATATCATGTGTTCTATTTGACACCGTATACCCGAATGTATGGACTTCCAAAAATGTATTCGGTGCAGAGAAGAGGGAGACCACCCAAAGAAGTTAAACACCGTTTCTTGTCCTGAATAGTCTACGAGGACGTTTACGTTTTAAAGCGAGTCTGCAACAGAGAATGATGTTAGAGGGATGGTGGAAGTATACGTCTGTCAACTTTGAAAAATTCTTTGTAGTTACTGAAGTTTAGAGTATAAATAAAATATCACTATATATCACAGCATTTCTTTAAAAAAAAAACTGTGCCCACTTCTTTAGCAAAATCAAACACCATAAAACTTTAAAATCACTTTTTGGCCATTTAACCTCTAAATGGTAAGATGAATAGTGTCCAAGATATAGCTGCCATAGCTGGGTGCTGTGAGTCGGGATGAAGTACTTGCTCGCTGAAGCTTTTCAGAATACATAAAATAATGTTTGTTAAGGGGTAAAAGAAATAAAACGCATGTTCGGGTGATTTTTTTGTATTAAGTATTTTAGTAACTCCATTCAGTCTTTTATAATAACATATAATAGTACATGACCATTCACATTGTACAACCGAATGTACACACATTATTATAAATATATATATCATGCGTGCACATATACAAACATGCACTCATCCAGACATACATACATTTATTATTTACAAATGTTCCTATGCATTTATCCATAAGCATTTTTTGGCATAAACTTTTATATACAAACAAAATATAAATTATTACAAAGAAAATTTTACAGTCATGATTATTAAAAATTAATGTGCCCTATTTGATTTTCAATGCGCTACTAGTTCTGTAAGTTAATTTAAAAGTACATCTTCATTCAAATTTAAGGACGGTGATAATTTGTATTAAAAAATAATATAATCCAACAGTGCAGAGGAAATACAAACTGCGGAAAGTATGTATAATTTCTTTAAAAAAAAAAATATGCTTTGATCGCACTGTGTTCATGGTATACATGTAGAATTTGTTTTATTTTATATTTTGCGGGATTAGTATTTCTGATAAAAGAACATAGCACTTACATTACTTATCTTATTAAATTATTTCAACAATATGTATTATACATCAATTTATCCACTTCAAATCAGAAATTAAATACAATGATATGTTCCACGTTATAAATTATTCTATTTTTTCCAAAATCTTTAACTATGTCTTGTTCGGTCAAATTTCGGAAACTTTTAGCCATTTTCTTTTACATAGGAATGGTTGAATCCAAATACAATGATTTAAAAACTGGAATCATGATCACATTAATAAATTGGACAGAATATGATTCGTATTCGAGAGAAAATGGCCGCTGTACCTCATTTGACTGAACATTACTACTGGAAACAAGAATCGATTGATTACAAATGAAGTAAAATTATTACAAAAGATAATAAATCAAACAGAAGTTATTATTGTGCATTTTGTATATTTCATTGCGTATTACTTCACCTTTAATGTTCATATTTTTAAATAATTATTAAATTGTTAATTAATTGTAAACTTTATAGTTTCTGAATACTAATTCAGATACTGTATAGCTTCAAAATTAAAAAGATATTATAAAGTTTGTTTATTAATATACACCAATTCATTTTTTTTAGATATTGCATATACTATTCAATTTTGACAAACACTGTGACAAAATAAAAATTTTGTAGTTTTAGAAATCCTTAACCGAAAAATTCTATTGAAAAATTTATAGTGTATGTCTATTTAGAAACATGTCATCTTCTTCAGTAAAGTCAACTCTTTTTTTGAATGCTAGACAATAGGTTTTTTTTCTATAATTTCATATTATTTGACGTTATTTTTTCTATTTCTGTTTCCATTGCCCCTTCTATTTAACCTTAAGCAGTTAAATAACCAAATTTTTAATTCATTTTATAAACCAAAAACGTAATCAAGTTTGCTTATTTTCAATGACGGACAGATTTGGAATTGTAAATTGCTGCTGAATCACAAATTCCTAAGATCAAAATGATTTAGACCAACTGATCTATAAAATACAACCTATTAGAATGTATAACAAAACGTTTTTTAATATCACTGAAAACATCTTTAGCTAGGGACTTTTTATTTGGTACAAGTCTTTGAGTGTAATATATTTCCACAGGGTGTTATTTATTATTTGGGAGTTCCCATTTTCTTGACCATTCTATACCTTTTTTGTGTATATGCCAATGACTATTTACATTTTTTTAATGCAAAATGTTGGTCTGGTTTACAAGTCCTTTCTAGATATCAAAGTTTCACAAGAAAATTTTTAAAGAAATATATAGCCAGTTTGAATTAGATAGCATCAGGTGTATGAACAAAAAAGTTATGTGATGGTAAAGGGGACGGTGGCGACCTAAAAAAAAGGAATAACATATCATTTTCAAAGACGTGCTAAATATAGAAAATAAGAACTGTAGCCAAATCACTTTTAGAGTGATATTAAAAAATGTTTCTTGGTACAAAATTCATGGGTTATATTATATTTCAATAGTATTGATTTTTGTATATATGTAAGTCGTTTTTAATCATCATATTTTGAATCCAGCAGTTTGTGGTAAAATGGTATCCCAACCTTTTTGGGACACCCTGTTTGTACAGGATTTTCCACAGAAAATTATCACCCTGGTAGCTTTTTTGTTTTCGATTTTAGGGAAAAAGTTTCCTATAAAAGATAGATGAGGCCTCAAGAACTTTAAACTATGGGCGAAAAAAATCATATATGCAACTTCTAGATGTATGTTACATTTTTTAAATTGAACAGTATTCTTTTTAATTTAAAATTAAAAACAATTTAGATTCAGTAGATATCACAATTATTTATCCAAAAGTTAATTTGTGAAGCTCTCAAAGAAGCACACACTTGTACTAAAAATAATCTGAAACCAAAAATAAAAAATATACCGAGGTGCTCATTTTCGGTGGGAAAACCTTTAATCCCTTAATGAAATATGGACACTTTTTTCTTCTCACTAATTTTTTTGCAGATAAGTTTTTATAGATTTGTCTTTCTCATTCCACGTATGTTCAATGTCTAAAATAAAGATATTAGAAAATGTACATTTTTGGGAATATCTTTGAATTTGTATTACATGAAATATAAATATGTCTTGATATATAAAAAGTATGGCATATGAAATGTGAATTTAAAAGAAAATATAGAAATTTATTGTCTTATATGTCACTTTTCTAAAGTATTCTCATGAAAAATATTAGACAAAGCTGACAAAAACAAATTTACCTACATCATTTGTCAAAAAAATACTTTTATGTAAAAGATCTGCGGCTAAAAGTAAAAGATTTATTTTAAGGATTTTAAAATTTTAAGTTCGAACATGATGAACATGAACCTACTTAAAATTATATATAACAAAAAGTTTTCAGAACAATTAAAACATGTTTAATAACAATAATACTTTTGTAAGCATATTGCACGCATTACGGTGCTTTCCATTTCAATGTTGTTATATACCTTATTTGTTCGTCTTATTCATGAAAAAAATAAAAATTTAAATATTAAACATTTATATATTAAGTTTTTTTTTTAATACAAATTAGTGGTATCATATTTTTCAGTCATGTATATTTAAAAGTGAAAATAATAATACATTTATTATTATGCACCAACAGTAACAAGATACACACATTGTTCCCAAAATTAACACAGAAACAAACGTTTACAAGTTTAATTATTAAACATATATTTTTCAGGTATTTAAAAGTAGTAGTAGCAGCAAAACTCAATAAAAATTACCATCAATTTATTTTTTCTTTGAACAACCTATTAATATTTCTTGACATTAGCAACATTTATTTTGATAACGATTTCTTGTATGTATGCATGCGAGAACAAAAATGTATACAATGATCAAAATATAGAGAAGGTGGAGCTACAATGTAATTGGTACTGCGATTTGCTGTTACTATGATGTAAGTAATTATGTGAAGGTATTAATTTATGTACATAATAGCTTCGACATTTTCCTCTAAACTGCACGATTAATATAACTAAATATTGTTCCCTTAAAAATTTTACCATTCCATGGAAAAAGCGTATAAAACTCAGTTCAGTTACAACGTATGAATTAATCATTTCATAATTACAAAAAAGGAAAATGTTGGAATTAATATCAGTGTAAAAAAGAGAGGGTGCTAAGGATATAAATACCATTATTTTAACATGTGACGGCATGAATCAAAACAAACAAACAAAAAAAACTATTATATAATATAATTCTTAAACTACTTTTTTCTACGAAAAAATAAAAGTCATCAAATTATAATTATAATAAATGCAATATGGGAAGGTAATAAATAACTTCAAGATTTTTTACGTGATTTTTAAAAAAAATTAAATAAAATTTTTTATAAATATTTAAAGTTTTAATTTGTAAAGTCATATACCTGGCAATAATGGTAAGTATTAAAATAATATCTAGGTGAGCAGTGGCAATAGCAGTTGACAACATTCGAGTGAATTTATTTATGCCTGTCTTTATTTAGCTTCGTACATTTAGAGTGTAACACAGTCAAACATGAAGAAGCTTTTTCCTCATCCAAATTAAAGAATATTTTCTCTTAGACACATCTGCCATTGAAGCTTACATTTATAAAAGCCAAGAAATCACTTTCGTTTAAAAGGAACATAATTGAGGCATAGTGTTACACACTGTACATAGGGTGTCTCTAAAATATGGTACCAAACAAGAGAAATGGCAAATGTTCACTGCCAAAAACCCCGTTTAAAAAAAAATGGCAAGATTTTTATATCCATCCAGATACAGGTTCCCAAAATAAAAATGCCATGCTCTCCAATTTTATCAATATATTAGGTCAATTAAAAGATATATTTTTTTTATTTTTACCCAAGTGATCATGATAAAATAACGTTTGTTACTCTGTATAATTATAATTATTACTTATAACTGATCTTTTAATACACAGAATGTGGGAAATTTGTAATGGAGTGGTACAATAAATGTCAATAGTTGACAACTTTCTCTTACGACTTCATCAAAATAGCATTAATTAAATTTAATACCAACATATACTTCCCGACCAGAATTTTTCTATTTAACATTTTTTCTAAATTTAAAAAGTAACAAATTAAAGAGGGGGCGGCATTGAATGTATGGCACAAAGAATTATAATTTTTTTTGGGTTAAAGTAAAATTTAAATTGAGTCATTAACAAAAATATTACAAGGGTATTTTTAATATAAGTACCAAACTGAAAAAGGACACAGGCAATGTAATTTGACCAGAGATTCAATAATATATAGTAAATAAGTTACAGGGTGATAAAGGTGCGCTGCCAAAAACAATTTTTTTAAATCGCACTGAAATTCTAATCCCGATCTAAATTAATCTTGACATGTCTTTAAATTGTCGTTAAACTATTATTAAATTCGCTTTCAAGTTTCGTCACACTTTTTGCACTTTTTTGTTCATAGCCAAACTTTTATTTTTCAGTTCTCTTAACAAAATGACTATTACCTCTGCACTTATGAAAACAACTGTAATTCAAGACGTTTTAAAACTGAATCGTGTGAACTCACCTTAAGGATTACAGTTCCAGTGGCGTCAAATTTCTGGGGCTCTTAGTGATAGTGTGACCCCTCTATCTCCGCCACTGTTAGACATAGTTATATCCAAATTCGGTGGATTTTTACATTTAATTGGAGAATTAGATCAAATTCCATCACTCTATGTCAAATGTCATCAAAGATATTTTAGATTATTCAAATTTCAACATCCTGTATCTCAAAAAGAGCCCGAACAATTCTTCATAGGACGTTTTTTTTCTTACTTTGACGATCCAAATTCAAACTTTAATTTTGGAAAATTTATCCTGAAACACCTAGTATATTACAAAAATTTCACGTGGACCATTTCAATAAAAAAAATTTTTGGATCACAGATCTATCTACACTATCATGAAGAGTACATTTGTACTCAAAATTAAAGTAATTTGCCACACAACTTTATAGACAAAACAAATATTTTTAGTCAAAAAACAGTGAAGAGTAATAGAATCAGATTTTAGAATTGATTGTTTATACAGGACATATCAAAAGTACCGAAACGGCAGAATAACTCGGCGAGAGAGCATTTTACCGGAAAATCAGATAGCTCCCTGGCTATCCGATGGTGATCTTGACCTTCACATTTGACCTTGAAGATCATTTCAAGGTCAAATGTGATTTTTCAAATGAGACCCTATACTTTTGACTCCAGAAGTGAAAAGAACGGAAAATTTTACGTTCAGATATAACCTTGAGTGACTCCTCCCTTTTGACCTTGGGGCCCCCACAAGGTCGAACTGACAGAAGTACAGCAACGGCAGAATAACTCGTCGGGAGAGAATTTTAGATAAAAATATTGACCTCGAAATGACTTTCAAGGTCAAGGTCACCATTGGATAGTCAGGGAGAAATCCTGAAACTTTTGTATTTAACATTTTTCTCTAAATTGCTCTCCCGCCGAGTAATTCTGCCGTTCTGGTACTTTTGCTATACCCTGTATTTATGGCAAAACTGATTAACTAAAAAAAAATAATCTTTAGAAACCTAAAATATCTCAAAGTTATAACCCTAACTATGGTTAATATATAATAATAATATAATAAATGTGTGTAGTTGTGTTTTATATAAAATTTTGGTTTTTAAAATATCCAAGACAAATTTTAGTAATAGTTCTCTTTGATGATACAGTAATACCTCGATTATTGCATATTCCGGATTATAGTTTCAATGTTTGTATATATCGGTGTTAAAATTTGCAAGTTCCAAAACAAATAGTGTATGTTTTACAATTTATAGTAACATTGAATAAAGGTGAATATATTACATTAAAATTGAGAAACAAAACAAGCATTATGAAACGGTTAAGATTTTCAAGGCATTTTTCTTACACACTTACACTAAACCATACCTGGCGTAGAAAAGTGTAGTCAGTGCACTCGTATAAAAAATCTGCTTCAGTGCAAAATACATGCTCATATACACTGGCCGGTGTATAAATTGTTATAATTTCCGACACCCAGTGCAAATACAAGAATGAAAAAAACAAGTAAAGTGCAAAAAGGATAACTTACACTCGCAAAGTAAAGAGGGAGGAAAGTGCAAATAGCGAAAGGTGAAAGAAAAATACCTTTTTTATTTTACCTGTTCGTACTTTTTATATTCGAAGTTATACCATACGCAATACCCAATGTTTGAATACATGTTGTCACATATTGCACTAATATACAGAGCATCTGGAAGCCAATAGACCTTCTTCGAGAGTGGCGTTCCTGGTACAATTTTATTAGTTAGTCACTTTTTAAGTTCCCAAGATTTGCCATATTTTTGCTAATACAGATTTTGAGAAAATAGATATTTTATGAAACCATGCTTTATTTGTCGTTAAACATGTTATCCACTAAAATATATCATTTCTTCTGCTGTCTAGTCCCATTAAACTAAATACATCTGCTAAAGAGTGACCGCAAAAAACCTGTGATTTTTGCCTGTTTTTTCACAATTCGCAGAGAATTTAAAAAAAAATACATAAAAATATTTTTGGTCGCAATTTACTCGTAGTAAAAAACTGAAATAAGCATTTTTTTAGTATTTTGAAAATTTTAATAATCACCCCTACTTAGGGGATGAAAAAATGCCAAAAATGAAGAATTTGAATATTACCAATTGATATAAAAACTATTAGCATGTGAATTATCCTAATATTTTTGTTTTTTGGATTTTTTACAATTTTTTCCGATATCCTCTATTTTTGGGGATTGTTCCACCCCTTGAATGCGCTGAAGTAGTGAATGCTTATTTCATTCGATAGAAAAATTCACATGTTAATAGTTTTTATATTTATGAATATTCAATTCTTCATTATGAGCGTCTTTTCAACCACTAAATAGGGGTGATTTTTGAAAATTTTCAAAAAACTAAAAGCTACACTCATTTTAATTTTTTACTTCTAGTAATTTGAGACCAAAAACATATTTTTATCTACTTTCCTTAGTTCTCTGCGAATTGTGAAAAAAACGGGCGATTTTTGCGGTGACTCTGTAGCCATACTATTTTGTATGATTAAAAATTAACTTACATCAATCATTAGCACCAATGATATAACTTGATCTAAATAGTAATAAAAAAACAAACAAAATTTGACAAAGGGATGACATTTAACTGAATTGGAATGGAAGACAATTTAAATGCAAAATATAAATAACGAAAGATCTGCATTTTTCCCAAAATCTTTACCAACACAGAAAATATGCCGAAAAATAAGATTATTCCGAGTATTCTTAATAATCTCTATGTTCATGTTCTATTTAAAAAATCTCGGTACACCAAATTTCTTTGAAATATGTAGAAAAGTAACCGAGGAATCTTGGCCCATAACTTTTTAAAAAAACAAACTATGGTAACTTGATCTTAGTTACATTTTTATCCACGGAAGCTGCCCTTGGAGTATGGTAGATTATGTTCCAGACGCACTTATTCTGCACTTATTTAAGAAAGACCCCACAGGTGTTCCGTGAGAAAGTGCGGATTTGAAGGCGATATTCCTTGAAAATAAACAAAAAAAAAGTTCATACAAACCAGGGTTCACAAATGTATACTATTTTCCATTAGACTTTCATATTGAATTAAAAAAATATATTTTAATATTTAAAAAACGCAATTAAATTAAACTTAATCTTCAAAGTTTTAGTTTTTTATCTATTTATGCTATAACAGATGGCGCTAGTGTTCGTTTAACAATTCAATCTCCAATGATGTTGCGATTCTTTTTCTCAATATATTTTAATCGTGGGGAATAATTTGCTAACGATGTATACGAATAATAATAATAATAATAATGATAATGATAATAAATTGCTTGTATGGTTTTGCATATACTACATGTAGAAATTATTGTATCAAATTTTGTAAAGCCATTTGTATATGTTTCTGGACCAAGGTTTATATAAGCATTTTAGCTTAATTTTATAGGTTTTACCCCCAAAGTTTGCGTCCTCGCGTAACACCACGTACAGGGTGTTCTGTTCCAGAAATGATCGCAAAAAATAAAAAGTTGGAGTTCTTAGATCGAAGCACTCTACAAAGTTACAGGAAAATCAATGTCAGGGATAAAATTATTTTTCAATTTTTTTTTTTCTGTGACGTATTATCCTCACCAAACGTTACTTTAATACCGTATTGTCTTCGTTCCACTTTTCTTGTCAAAGGTTTTATAGTTTGAAGATTTTAAAAACAATGATCAAAAAAATTTACATACTGGAAAGATTTTGACAAGGAAAATGAAATAAAATAAAATAAAATTCTGTTTTGCCTCATTGAGTTGTAACTTCATAGAGTGCTTCGATTGAAAATTTATTCTCTTACTTATTTCTGGAATACCATGTATATATTAAAATAATATATGGATTTTTGTTATTAGGAATCATATCTGCAAAATATAGTATGACATTTTGTTAATAGGAAGGGCCATATCATCTAAAAATACACAGCCTATGTCGCAAATACATCAATATCGTTAAAAAAAGTTTGAAGTATTAGTTTTCGTTTCATTACAGTCTATATAAGTGGAAATTACTTGATGTACCAATTCATTTAGCAAAAATAAAGAATTTAAAAATTCTTTCAATGAAGAATTAGATTATTTTATTTAATAATAATTAAAAACCAGTGGAACATTCAGTGAATACGTGTGCATTTAAATAATGGCTCAAAAATTGCACATATAACATGGAAAAAGTAAATCTAGTTCGACCTCAAATAAGGAAGAAATAAATTGGTAAATACGTCTAAGAAATATTAACGTGGCAACTTATAATTCTGGTTTGTTTAAAAAAAATACACAGCCTTATTACACGTACACAAACCACATTGATACGACCTCGTGCATAGTATGTAGAAACTGAGACATTCATTGATTGAAAGGTCGCAAGTAAATACTACACCCTGGCGCTTCCTTCACTGGGGAAGACAATCATCATGATTGCGTTCAACTAAATACAAAAATATTAAACTGTATAAAGGTACAATTATTATACATATATCAAAAAAGCATTATTAAACTGGATATTTCTGTGAATATCAACAATATGGACTACGGCTGAAACTCAGCACGGCAAAGCATAATCAAAACTGTTGTCATAAAAATATAGTACACTCATTTATGGAGACAGCACTTCACTCAATCTACCAGAGGCACTTTAAAGTCACTGAGTGAGAACCGGCCCCGCATATACACTGAACAATTATTAGTTGCAAAACAGCAATTCATAACACACACAAGAAATAGTTTGATGGATATGTATATTTGGCATAAAATGTTTATCAGCAAGCCAATTCCTGGGGTGCTGATGGAATTAGGGGTGAAAGTGGTGGTGCTGACGGATACGTCAGGTCAGGCCAGTATCACGGCTGCCCTTGTTCTGCCATAATGTTGTGGACCTGTTCTAATTTATAGGCCAATCGCTGCTTCTGTGAAAATTCATCCTCTTCTAAGGTAACTGTTAACTGCTCGTTGTATTTCATTGCATATGTGTATAATTCATGTAGAGCACAATTCGTATTAAATTCGGTGGTGTGTAACTGAAACAAATTTTTTTTTAATTCTCCTTTTCATCAAATAACACGCCAAAAGCAATCTTATGATTTTCTTTATCAAAATTTATATTTTTTCAGAAAAATTTTAATAAAACACCACAGAAAAGTATAATGGGGGGATTCACATATGGTGATCAAAAATGAAACTTCGTATTCTTTGGTGAATTCTTTCGTATAAAACTTTTATCTAGGACACTTCGTTAAAATGATATAGGGTGTTAAACTTAAAAAAATATTTTTAATTTTTCTAAATTATTTAAAAAACTAGTACCTAAGTGAAATAATTGGAAATTGGGCACATGTATTTATATAAACATTGTCCAAAATCTGACAACTTTTTTTAAAATTTAGATGTTTCAGTGGCGCAGATACAGACGTAAATAAAATAGTACACCACTGCTTTACGGTAACAATCATGATATTTTTTCGGATTCATCTTTTTATTTTCAAACAAATTACTACACTTTTATGTTTTTCGAAAAAAGCCCGATTTTCGAGTAAAATTAAAAATATGAAAACACTTTTACTTAAATGACTTGACAAACACTAATCATTTGGATATTTATTCGAATAAAGAAATTAATGATATTATTCATCATTTTAATGATTTTATTTGATTAAATGCTCAAAAATACCTCCATTTCCAGGAACACAGACATCTTTTTAGTAACGAAAATGTAATTTGTTCGAAATTTATTGTTGCGTGCATCTGATAAAAGCATTATTTATTCTTTCTTCTAATTGCTCAGAATGACAGAGTAGCTGTAGCAGCCTACTATGTAACTTTAAACCGCATTTTATTTGAATATCAAAGTGTGTTTTCAGTTCATTTTTAAGTTTTACTCGAAAATCAAGACATTTTTCGAAAAACAAAATAGTAGCAATTTGCAGAAAATTTAAAGATGAATTCGAAAATATCATGATTGTTACCATAAAGCAATGGCGTACTATTTTATTATGCCACCGATACCCTGTATCTCCGTCACTGGAGCATCTAAATTTTAGGAAAAGGCCTCAGATTTTGGACAATGTTTACATAAATACATGTGCCCCATTTCAAATTATTTTCCTTCCTAGTTTTTAAAATTATTTAAAAAAAATTAAAAATATACAATATATCGACACCCGTACTAAACAGAAACTGAAAAGAGATTAACAATCTCAATTATTACCAGTACCTCCTTCCATAAAAATAATTGCCACAATCGCTATAAGCTCCGCCCGCAAAAATCCCCTATACCAATTGCAACAACCGAGTTACTAATGCGCTTGAGCAGCGTGATCCAATTTAACTATTAAAGCGAATTAATTCGTCTGGAGCAGTTCGAGTCCTATAAATTTTTAGCAACCTGTATCATTTTAATGAAGCATCCTAGATAAAAACTTTATACGAATGACTCCCCAAAATTCACCAAAGAATACGAGGTTTTATTTTTGGTCACCGTTTGTGAATCACACTATATTTTTCAGTTTTTCAATATTATTCCAGTATACCAATTTTTAACCCTAATAAACCTTTTTTAGATTTTTTTTTAATTTGACCAAATGTAAACAAACATTTTTATCAAATTATGTATTTCTACTAAAGACACCAGCTAAATGAATTTTTGTACCTAAAGATATATTGAAGTCCTTTAAAATTAATGCCAAATTGCTTGGTTACAAGTAAAATTTTATTGTTTTTTTTTTATGAAGTTAATAAAACGTAAGTCAAACTACTAAATTAGAAATAATACTAAAAGAACCAAGGCCATGAAAACATTACAAATGATTAGAATGATACAGAAATAGAAAAATTGAGAAATTTATCAGAAAAATAACATTCGAAACTATCGCTTAGAAGAAATCTCCTGAAGAGAAAATGGAAATAATAAGTTGACAAGAAATAGGTAGGGCTATTTATGAAACTAGCAGTTAATTTTTGATACTGCAGCCTATAGCTTGGCACTTTTCAGTTCATACATATAGGCTATTGATTATATCCAAAAAAACAGGGTTAAAAGAAACTATGACGTTTCAGCAATTTTATTGCATGAATCGTTTAAAGGGTCATTTTAAATGAAAAAACCGCAGAGTGCTATTAAATTAGAGGATGGAAATTGGAGATAGGGGTGAAAATGCACCCTTTTCAGTTTTTTAAATGTAGCTCGAAAATGAAGCAAAATTTCACTAAGTTCATAGGAAAAATTATTTAGAGAATTGAATTTCCCATCGAAATGGCTTATTTTAAAGGAAAATTTTATGCAAAAAATCGTTTAAACAAAAAAAAAGCAAAAAATTAGGAAGAAAATTGACTGATAAATGGCCGCTCAAACTTACAATGAGCCAATTTTTTTATTTTTGTCGCGTTTAACTTTATACGTTTTAATTTTCACTTTTTGTAAAAAAAAGAAGGAAATAAGTTGTTTAAGGATTTTCATCACATGACTTGTTCGAAGGGTCATTAAAAATGAAAAAACCGCGGCGTACTATTAAATTAGAGGGTGGAAATTGGAGATAGGGGTGAAAATGCACATTTGCAGTTTTTTAAATATAGCACGAAAACGAAGCAAAATTTCGGTATAGTTCATAGGAAAAATTTTGTAAAGAATTCAATTTCCCATCGAATTGGGTTATTTAAAAAATTTAAAAGAAATATTTTATGTAAAAAATCGTTAATAAACAATTTAAAAAAAAAGAAAAAATAAGATTTTTTTATTTTATTTACTTTTTTGACTTTAAGTTGTGAGAATCTTTATTTATTAAATAATTTTTTATTAAGTAAAAATAATAAGAATTATAATCATTATTATCTTAAAAACAACGAAAATCTAAAAAATATTTAAGTTTGACCCGTTATAACAGTCAATATTAGAAGGGAATCTCATTTAGTTTTTTTGTACAGCGAATCAAAAAAGTAAAAAAAAATCAAATAATCTTATTTTCTTTTCTTATTTTAAAATGGTTTATTAACGATTTTTTGCACAAAATTTTAAATTTTTTAAATAAGCCATCGATAGGAAATTCAATTTTCTACAAAATTTTTCCTATGAACTATACCGAAATTTTCCTCGTTTTCGTACTATATTTAAAAAACTGCAAAAGTGCATTTTCAACCCCATCTCCAATTTCCACCCTCTAATTTAATAACACGCAGTTTTTTCATCTAAAATGACCATTTAAACGATTCATGTAATAAAATATCTCGAATATCATAGTTCCTTTTAAAATCCTATAAAATCAATAGCCTAATAATGAAAGGGAAGAGGTAAATATAAATTATAATGGGACTTGACTCTCATCAGATAAAACTATTACGCACAATAGACCAAAGACAACTTTTCAGGATAAAATAGGAAACACTATTTACCAAGTTGATAAAATAGTAAAAGAAAAATATCTGATAACAGCAAAACAAAGAATTTGTACATAAAATGTGTCAAATTATTTTACGAAACAAAAACAAAGGAACAGAGGAACAAAATAATCCAGGAAATTTTAACTTTTTTCACAGGTGGTCAAACACAGAAAATTGGAAGAACACGAAGTACAATCCTGGAATGTACAAATTACTCAATTAAAAAAAATACAAAAATGTGTAAGCTGTAAACTAATTACTAAAAGAATTATGTACTTACTCTAGAATCTTCAGCTAACATTGCATTCATATCTTGATCCGAAATAGCCGGCATCATTTTAATATCTGAATAATATCGTTCTACCCATTCTTTGTAGCAAGGAATATCTTTAGCGTATAAAAGTTTTGAACTTGGTGAATCTTTACCTGTAAAAATTTTATGATAAAGTCATATTTCAACGTATACGCGAAAACGAACCTAATCTATGATCAGAGGTGGAACAGGAATCCATAAATGTTTGAGCAACCACAGATAAACAAGAGTCTACAATATTTGACTTATGGATGTCAAATACAAAATTTGGGTTCTTAATTAAATTCACCCAAAATCTAAGCGGAAGTGAATTACTCTTCCACGTGTGTACCACTTCAGGATCAGATATCCCATGTTGTAACGCTTGATCGTCTAGAAAATCAAACATGTACTTTATGGCAAGCGGTAATGCTGATCCTCTATGAGCTGTACTAAAAATAGTCTCAAATAAATCATCTACAAATTTTTGAAGAGTACCCTTCGTAGCTAACAGCCTCGTTAAGTATATTTCTGAAACCATTTTATTACCCCTCTCCCCCTCCTTTTGATTATCATTATCGTGGTGTTTGACAAGATGCCAAACTTTGTAGCCCTGTTCGTGTTCGTGATTCAAAGGGCTCGTTGCTCGACTTAAAGGTGGGCTTACCGAGCTAAATTTACTGAGATTGAGTGTCTCGTACTTGTGAGATTTATCGTTTTTTTCTGAAAAAATGCTTAAATTATAAATGGAGCTTTGTTTGGACACTAGGTTGAGACATCCACCATCAGGTACTCTATAATGTTGTAATGTATTTCGCCTCTTCCAGTCTCCTTCTATTTTCGTGGTACTATCTTCATCATAGAGAATCAGTCTACCTGATGTGCCAGTTCGCCATTCTGAAACAGTGTATACATAATTATGGCACACCTCAAGAGAAATACTATTATAAAATTACTTCATATATTTTTCAAATTCATGGCACACAAAGTATAGCCGGTTGGCTATTCCTAGATTAGATGCAGATACGAGAAAGGAGAACTTTTTACAGTTTTTATACAGGGTGTAACTTTAAGTGGGGGCAGTTTTTTATGGGCATGTTTTCCTGAATCCCAGTAAATGAAACAAAATTTGTAAAAAAATTTGTTTCGATTGAAACTTGGTTTAATCGTTAGTTTATGCAAAAAGAAATAATATTTCCCAAAAAGTGTCGGTTTAAAACAACAATGTAAAAATTACCAAAAAATGGAGTTTTTTTAGCTGTATTAAAAAGTGCTCTCCAACAGGAGTTATTGCTTTTGTTTATACTTATAGGTTTTCAAAAATCGCTTCATTTGAGATCTGCTAAATTAAAATCCATTAACAGTTTGGTGAAATAATTGCAAAAAAACCAGCGAAATTTGAATTTGTTATAAATAGAAGAAAAAAGCAATTTTCTCTAAACTGCAGTAAAAGTTGTATTTTGTTACGCTTAAGAAGCCCTGAAAATTTGGTATAAAAATAAATATTTATTTGTTCACGAGTTTTTGTAATTGTTTATTAGAAATAGCATTTTTTCAATTGCAAAAACGCGGTTGTTATCGGTATGTACATATGTTACTAATTGTAAATAAAACTTATTTGTGTTTTAAAATAATTATTTTTGCTGTTTCAAAAAACTAACAATATAAAATAAATGAAAAACTAATCTGATATGAAAACAATTTTTTTAATGTTTCAAGTTTTTACAAATATTTATGTGTTACTGTTTTTTTAAGCAGCGTATATTTTACTTTTGAATGTCAGTGTCAATGACCTATAACACTGACCTAGTTTTACTGTTACATACAAGTGATGCCTACGAGGGGGGGGGGAACGGAGCTGCTTACATTTTGCAGGTGTTCTAATGTGACGAGTAAATGCAAACTGACAAATTAATTTGGCAGAACAGGACCGGCCGAATATGTTCTTATTCTACTGACAGTATCGTTTTGTGAAAAGCTGTTTTTTTTTGCTTTTTTATAATCTTTTCTTTAAATCATGAGATTTGACAACGATGCATAGCCCAGTTGTCAATTGTACATGCGCTGCGGCTCTGTGTATAAATATGACCCCCACTTAAAGTTACACCCTGTAGCAAACATCTGGTGTGACGTCAGTAGCCTGGGGTAATTCGGTAACAACACGATGTATAATGGAGCCATAACCAACCCGAAAACTTTTTTTTGGAGAAACAACTATCTCGAAAACTATTTACAAATTATTCAACAAACATTTTTACAATTTTTAATTGTTTCCGACTTACATAACAATATGTTATTGCTCTTAGTATTCAAATGTATTTAACAAAAATAATAAGGAATGGCAGTGGAGGCTAGCCCTTTATGTTCTATTAAAAAGTCACATAGATTTACAGTAGAATAGAGGTACCTGTTAAATAGAAACTATTTTAGGATGTTTATGGAAATGGTAAGAATAATCTAATCCTCATTGTTCGGTGACAAAAATGACCAAATTCCATCTAAAAACTCTTGAGAGTTGAACGACCTAAATAAGACAGATTAAAAGGCAGGACAATGTTGCCATATCTAGTTCCAAAATTTTTCATTTAGGTAGGAGTGTGTTATACCATTTATTTCGTGTTATATTTATGAACTGCGTTTAACTGATTTTTAGAAAAGGTAAGTTTCATATTTAGTTTGTTTTGTATTTATATGAAAATTATTACAACAATATAACTAATAATCTATAATTTTTTAACCAAAATAAAGTTAAGAAACAATACATACATTAATTCTACTACTAAATAGTTATATCTTCATGAATTAAAACTCACCGAGGTCCAGATCATCTTTTCGTGGTCTTTGAGAATATGGTGTTGCTCTATAGATAGTATCCAAAGATTTTTCTTTAACTTGACTAATTGTATCACAATCTAAAACTTTCACAGGAACATTATCTGTGTTGTGGTCCAAGCTTCCCACAATCGTTTGTTGAGATATAGAGACATAAACAGTCTGCAATTTAAAATATTTGTTTATAATCAGTTTCTTAAAAAGTAAAATTACGAAATAGATACTATCGGTAAAAATAGTGAGGTTCTGTTAATAAATTTATCTCAAAATTCGTCTATCTTCGTTCTAGTTACACGTCTAAAAAAATCAATTTTAGTTCTGTCCCAAATTACTGACGGTGAATTAAAAACTTATTTTCCATAAATTTATATTATGCAAACTAAATTATTTATATTTTGGAACTATCGAAGTGGGCTATTTTTGTGTAAAAATAATCTTGCATAATTTTCAGATTTTATTTTCTTGGATGCCCTGTATATGCAAACAGAAATTTCTCTTTCATAAAATAAAGTATTAAAATGTAAACATGGCTTTTTACTATTAGAATAACAAATGTTGGGGAGGTATTCGGTGAAACAGGAGAGTGCAAAACTTTGACGGGTAGTTTTCCACTTACAATTTGTGGATGATGCACGATTTTATTCTCAATGAAATAAATGAAAAAAATGTGTGCGTTATTATATAAAATAAATCACTATTTTATTAAAATTAACAGATTTAAAATCTGTGTTCGGTGCCTATCTTAGAGATGCTTTATCATTACAGGAAACAAGAGAAATAATGAATATCAAATATGCTGTGCATTGTCGAAGATAACTGACAGTCTATACATGGTTCTGCATTCTCAGTAAAGCGCATCTCCCACTGTATTGCTCTTGCAACTATCTATCTTTATTAGACCACTGATACTATTTGTGGTGCAGTTCCAGCAGCTCATTATTCTAGAAATTATTGTGTTAAGTGTTGAATTCGTGTTTTTTATTTAACATATTCAAAGGAAATTTTAAATTATTTTTTAAACAGTAAAACTCCTGTTAAATATCCTTATCTCTGCCTAATATTAACATACAGTTGGCCAATTCTAGTCAAAGAATAATTCAATTTATAAATGTAATAATAGTCCCTTTGTTTTTTTGCATATTAAGACGGGAAAAAAACCGTATTACAAGGTTATCAAGTGCAATTAATACCTAATTCGCTTGCAGATTTGTTGCTTTCAAAGATATTAGGAAAGCACAAAAAACGCTGGAATTATCTTTTTATAAAGAATTAGTTTTTTTTAAATACCTACTATGTGTTTTTCATTATACGGGGTATAGCAAAAGTACCGGAACGGCAGAATAACTCGGCGGGAGAGCATTTCAGAGAAAAATGTTAAATACAAAAGTTTCAGGATTTCTCCCTGGCTATTCCTTCCTTGGTGACCTTGACCTTGAAGATTATTTCAAGGTCGAATGTTGTTTTTCAAATGGGACCCAATACTTTTGACTCCAGAAATGAAAACAGCGGAAAATTTTACATTCAGACATGATCTTGAGTGACCCCTCCCCTTTGACCTTGGGGCCCCCACAAGGTCAAACTAACAAAAGTACAGGAACGACAGAATAACTCGGCGGAGAGCATTTTAGAGAAAAATGTTGACCTTAAAATGATCAAGGTCACGGTCAATGTCAAGGTCATCATCGGATAGTCAGGCAGAAATCCTGACACTTTTGTATTTAACATTTTTCTGCGAATTATTTGTTGAAGGCTTTCAAAAGTTTTTTTAATCTAGTTTTTGTACAATTGTGCAAAACTGAGAGAGGATGGTAGTTAGAAAGGTAAGAAGACAAACTGACAAGGAGGCAGATAGACAGATAGATTTAGTCAAACAGGAAGATAGGCAAAATTACTGGCAGAAAGGCAGGATGTCAGGTAGATGGACAGAAAAAATACAGGCGGACGATAAATACAGACTAACAAGCAAATGAACAGGTGTGCAGGTAAAAAGGCAGACAAATAAACAGAAAAAAGTAGGCGTGTGAGCATTCGCAAAAATTTTCTCCAATTTTTTTCAGCTCCTTATTTTAACCTTCAAAAGACCTTGAACATGAGGCGATAGAGATCAACTGACATTGGATTCAGATCCATGGACCCAAAAAACCTATGTATGAATTTTTCTGTTTGACATTCAAATGACCTTGAACCTGAAGTGAGAGCTTAACCGACCTCCGTATCGGAATCAGCGAATCCCTGGGTACCTTGGTAAAGTCCGGTGTTTTTTGTCCTAAATTTAGTCGAAAATGTGTGCTCAACCCATTTTGAGATTTCAAGGTAGATGACCCCTATTTGAAATTTTTATTTCACAATTTTTTTAATATGAATGTTCTCAATATAGGCCTAGATATCATACCCCAAAAAATGGTATGAGTCTCATACTTCATTGTCGAATTATAACCATTCTAATTTTCACCAACCACCACTGACTAATTTATAATTTATTAACAGTTCTGTAAATGTAATTACTTACCATGGGCTTAAAATCTATTGATTGTCTTATAAGTTTTTCTTCGCTGAGAGAATATCTGGCCTCCGATGTAATGGAGTCCACTGGTCCTTTATCAACTTGTTGCTTAACGGCTCTAAATAACATAAATAGTGGCTCGCCGGCACACTCCCTTAAGAATTTGTACAGAAGGAATGTAAACCAAGCGCTAAGCATTTTTTCTGCAACACTTTCCGTTCTTCTTAGGAGCAACTTCGGGTGACTTTTACTCTCCATACATTTTTCTATTAATTCAGCTAATAAAGTTTTAAGAATATCCGTACAATATTCCATTTTACTTTGTAATGTGACCATTATTAGACTGGCCACATTCACTCTGTCTCTCATTGAAAAATACCTATTGCTTTCTAACGTTCTAATAAAGAGAAGTAAAAATGTTTTGTTCATGATCAACTGACCAAATAATCGTAGCCCTTTTTCTTTGCAAAGCAATTCGGGTCTTTCCCACTGCAAAACAATATGATCGTCTACGTTCGGAAACAATATTTTCATAGCGTATGTCCTGTAATCCAAGAACGGAATACCACCAGAAGTTAAGTCTCCAGTAAGGTCCGTCATCTCAGTCTGAAGTTCCGCGAAAGCTTCTTTACATTCAGCCGCCACGCGAAGTTCTAATATATCCATCTGCTCCTGCATATTTTTCAAAACACGATTGCTCTCAGTAGATTTCCTCCGGTATGCAATTAAGAATAATATAAAAACGACAAAAATAACCACTCCTAGACCGATTATCCCGTACAACGTTGGTTTCGTAATCGGACCATTAAGTCCTTGCGGGGAAGAGTAAGAGAGTACACCGATATTATATCTCAACGAACCGCCTACTATTACGATAACTTCGGGCAAAGCCTCCCCATTGGGTAAACCTTGGTCGTTAACGGCTTGAGGTTGTGTTTCCGGCGGACGGCACGTCAACTGCTGTCGCGATAAAGAAGTGACATTACAAGAACTTTTACCAATTCTTACTTCAACGTCGGACTCTTGACAGGCCCGGTCGATGTTCTGACCCTAAAATAATTTATTACCAGAATGATTTACCTGAAAACCAAGGTTGGCATAATATATATCATTGATATCTATCACGATATTTATTCCTTGATATATATCATGATATTTATAAAAATTTAAATAATGATTCCTACTGGTTTAAAATTGCTAAAACAGATGGCAGCAAAACCATATGCTAATCGTTGACGAACGTTTATTTATGTGATTCCCCGAATTTTTCAATAAATTAAAATTGAAGGAATATTTTTATTTCATTATTTCTCCAGGTGTTAGTCAACTCGAGCAGGTGCTGTGTGTTTGTATTTCTTTTAATAATTTATGTTGACTTTGCTGTAAATTGGTTAGTTTTCGTAGTACCTAATATTCACGCAAATATTTTCAGAATTTTTTCGTTCTTGTTTTTTATATTTGGAATAAAAATATTTACCTAAATAGTTTCTTAATTTTATTTCGCTACTATAATATTATAAACTAATTAATTAAAAAAAATAAATATCAACTTGATATATATGGGAAATATATCAAGATATTTGATATTTATATAAATATCATGATATTTGCCAACCTTGCTGAAAACATATCTATTGTACTTACGTTAATATTAAGATAATCCGATTTGTAATATTTCACTTCTTTTTCGAACGGTATAAATGTGGGGTTCGGGAAAAGAAGAAAAGGATTGAAGTCCTTGTTGAGTGTTAAATTCTGTACTCCTGTTACGTTGTCCATCCTAAACCCATACTCTAATTTTAACGGATTATCGGCATCCAAGTTAACTTCTTCGGCAGCATCAATGACAGGGCTATTGCATATCATACTAGTGTTACTGAGAACAGTACATTCCTACACATTAAAACTTATTAGGTACAAAAATATATGTATTTTTTAAATTTACTTACACTAATAAACATTTTATTTTCATAAAAAACATACATCTGGGGTTTCTGAATATAGGCTAAATTTTTTCCTGTTACCGATATTTTTATACCACCAGCTGGAATACCCTTAGGAACTTTAATTTGACTCGCAACACCTGACTCCGCCGATTCAATAACTGGATCTTCTACATACTCAAATTTTATGTTCTCCAAAAATCTATCACCTTTATCAAATTTCATTTTTAACTCCCTTTTCGAGGTTGTTTCAGATGCACTTGTTATACATAAAGCTTGGTTTTGATCAGTCCTTAAAATAAATGCAGTTAAGTGTACACTAGTACATATACAGGGTGTTTCAAAAAGGTGTTGCCAAACTTGAAGGGGATATAGAGACAAGCGTCTAGATCTCGGCTTTGTATTTTAGAACAAACCAATTACAAACAAGTTTTCTATCAACCAATCGCGTTAACGCAGAGTGAAGAATTCGTGGCAAATTTTCAAAGCCCTGGAGCAATTTTTGTACAAAAAAGTAATGAAACCCAAAAAAATCATTTGAAACAAAATAAACACATTTATCTCTTCTGATAAGTGTTTACCAACTGCATGTCCTGCACATGTTAGTAAAAATTGATTTTATCCCCAACTGTGTGATAAAAGCTCTATTGTACGCATCTAATCTAGCCATGCAATATCATCTGTGTCACGCTGTGAGCAATAGTGAAACAAATGAACAGAGCTGTCATGTAATAAATGATCGGACCTAATTGAGTGTTTCACATTTATTTTGTTTGCGACAAAATCTTGCTCCCAAGTTGTTCAAGTGCACCAATTTACGTTCGATGAGTATGCATCTTATTTATGGCGAAGCAAGATGCGATGCTAGAGAAGCTCAACGTTTTCCGAATCACCGACGTGCTTTTCAAAAAATTATTATAAATTTACTATTTTTGCGTTTTTGCGACAAAAATTGCTCCAGGTCCAAAACTGCTTATATCTGACTAGAGGTTTATATGCAAAAATTTTCTTCCGCAATGTCCTCTCAAGTTTGGCAACACCTTTTTGAAACATCCTGTATGTAAAATTCAAAAAAATATTTTCAATTCCTATACCTGTCATGATGTGTCATTTAGTTAAGTACTATATTTCGTATATGTTATGTTAAAATGTTATTAAAAAAAAAATAGTTTTCTTTTATATAAAAAAATAACAGTACTTTCAAATAAACAGACTAAATAATATTTCAAGACAAATAGAAGTAGCAGTAGATATAGATAAAATTTAGAACAGACATGAATGTAAGATTTAGATATGTATTTATACTTTGGTGTAAAAAGCTGTCATTCTTTAGATATACCAGGGGGGGGGACCAAAAATAACCGGAGGAAACCCGCTGCGCGCGCCGCTCTTGTAGTTCGGGCTTCTCCCGCTTGATATGTTGTTTACAGATTATAAAAAACATGCCTTCCATTCAATCGCGGCGACAAGTCGATCGAAGACATTCAACGCCCGGGTCGGCCTTCTACGTCCGAAACTCATGAAACCGTGGAAAAAATTCGCGCGCTTATGTAGTCTTTCCGATCTCAATTGAAGACCAAAGAGCTAGGCAGTATGTACCAGGTCCAGTCGCAACGTAGCAACTTTGAATTGAAATATTTGAAAAACTTGTTCCCATATTTATTTAGCCATGCTCATATACAGGTCTGGTCGAACTAAACGTGCAGGTGGTAGAAATGTATACGACCAGTTGAAGAATGCGCGAGCAGGCAAACGCCGCACAAAACAGCCACACTGGGCGACAGGTCATAAATTTCAGTTGTTAAGTTGCCTAACAGTACAGTGCAGTGCAGCAATGCGGAATTATTTTACTGTTGATTATTTCTATTTAATACACTTTCTAACCTAAACTAGCAACTTTTCTTCATCCTTTCCTGGCAATGATATGTTCATACCTTCCTGTTGATTCTCGGCGAGAATGTTTTAATGAAAATATAAACGTTTAGGAATGGGAAATTTTCTTGCCCCTGTATGTACAAGATATAGTTAGACAAAAAATTACAAGATAAATGCCTTAATGAAATAGATTTAACTCCACTGTTTTTAAACTAATATATACACGATATTATCACAACTACACATAAAGACAATGTTAATAGAAGCATTAAATAAACACACATCATTTTTAGCTAATAAAAAACTATAATGAAATTAAAACAAACTGATATTAGGAACTCATGTACTCAAAGCAGTTTCTAAATTATTACTCAAATATTTGAGACAAACCTCATAATTTATTTAGGCTGTATTCAGCGAATTGTCCGACTAGTTCGGTCAAACTTCTTTAGTCAAACAATTCGCTGAATGGTCTTTAGTAACTGTATTAAAACCTGCCCGATATTCCCAATCAGCTGATTGGGCTGACCAACAAAATATTTGTCCCCTGTACGACTTTGACCGGTCCGACCATTCGCTGAACACAGCCTTAATGAAGATTATCATCAGTCCACTAGTTTTCAAATATATTAAACAAATATCAACTAAAAACGAGCTCAATAAAATACAAATACGTAATATTATAAAAGCAAGAATCAGTGTGATTAAAACACAATATATATATATATATCGCTATAAACAAGTGGGCAACATTCGACATGTGACATCTAGAAATATGAATTTAAACAAAAGTTGTAGTTTAAGTAAGTACCTGTTTATTTCATATTTTAAGTAGGAGATAATTATTACGTCAAGCAGGATAACATTCATTATTCAATAAACCTAATAATAATGTGCTCATATATGTAGACAGAGAAATTTATTACATTCATATCTCAAATATCTAATATTTCTACATAATTGGAATAAATGAATACTTATACATTCAATACATAAAAAATTATGTAGTTTAGTTGGAAGTGAGTATGTACTTAGTTTTTACTAGAAGTACAAGAATGTGCATTAAAGAGTAAATGAATTGATCAAATGAAACATAAATTTATTTATTTATTCATTTAAGACACACATCAAACAGTAAGTGTCCAATAATAGGGTATGGTAAGTCTATAATTAAAATTTAAAAAATGCAAAAAATAGAAAATATGAATGGAAAAAAACTACAAATATGAAATAATATAAATAAAAAGAAAAATGAAATAATATTAATAAAAAGAAAAACCAACAAACTATAGAATGAAACAAATATATAAGTATAATTTTCTATATACTTGAAGATATTTTGATATAATAGTGATGCTACAAGAATGTTAGCGTGCGCTGTGGTTATATTATTGGGAGTATTATTTTGATGCAAATGTTTTTTAATACACCTGGACAGTCTTACGATATTATGGAGAACTTTATACAAAAATATTACTTGAGAAACAGATCTTTTAGATAAGCCATGAATATTGAAACACTAAAGTGCAAAACCTTGAGGGGAATATATACAGGGTGGTTGATTTTCGATAGTTTTATAGGGTACAGTCAAAACGGTGATAGATACAAAAAATCTGATAACGATGTCCCATCCTCTTCTTTTGAGTTTAATTCGCTGGTACCAAAAGATCTTTAGTTTTAGATATACAGGGTTTTTTTTGAAAAATCGCCCATTTACATTAGCTCTCCATCTCCGTTGTCATTAATACAAGAAAAAAGTTTGTCCATCATTTGTTCTATTTTTTATGTGGAAGCCATTGGCTTACAGTTTTTCCGATACCAGATAAACATAAGTTTTTTTTAATAGAACACCCTGTATTTGGCCATCCCGTTGAGCAATTTTTTTTACCTTTTCAGCCATATATAATAATATATACTTTTTATTTGCCTAAATGAAGAAAAATGTAAAAAATGTATATGTATTTCTTCAGTTGGCCATGGATTTATTTAGTATTCGTCTTTTGTGGTTTGATATTGATAGTTAATTTATTTTTGACTGATTGAAAGCTTGTTGAAGGACTATTACTTGGTTTTATAAATTTTGAAAGGTGTTCTATTTAAAAAAATACTTATGTTTATGTAATTTTGGAAAAAGTGTGCGATTTGTAAAAAAATCTGAGTACACCAATGGTTTCCTCATAAAAAATATAACAAAAATAATGTTCAAACTTTTTTCTTCTAAATTTAATGTGTGATTTTCGAAGTTGCAATTTGATTGGCATAAACTGAGCTCCAGAGTACTGATGCTTTTAATTTAGAACGATTAAGTATAATGTATACCAATCATAGTGCAGACATTGACATTTTTTGGAAATTTTTATGATGTAACCCAATTTCTTGAATGCAGATGCTATAATGTTCTGTTTGTAAAATATGGTCGTTAAATTCATTTTTAAAGAAGGCCACTTGAAATAAATTGTTGGCTATTGTCCAAAGTGATGTTAGTTATTCGAAACATGAGTAGGAGGTAATTTCTTTGAAGGTCTCCAACATTTTAATTATTAATGCCTCAGTTGTTTTTTTTTTTTCAAAGTTAAGTTTCTATATTATCTTTTCCACTACAAAAAATACTGTAAGAAAGTTATTGAAGTATTTAGAGTCCACACTTAGATGCTGAATACAAAGGTTAGTAAAAATTGCCGTTGTGTGAAAAACATTTGCTATCTCTGAAATAGAGATTGTAGGCTGTAGTTTGTGCGTTTTTTCTTCTCTTTCAAAAATCGGGGCTAGGAGTATTCATCGGTTTTCTGATAATTCTTATATTTTTTGAGATAACCCTAAATCCTATCGAATTTGTTTCATATTTATGGACTACAACTAAATAGATACGACTGTGACAAAAATATTTTTTGAAGGCAGATAGGGACAACAAACTACTACAATAACACCAAGATATTTGCTTTGTTTTGCAACATCAGATAGGCCGTGTCTGGGAAAGTACAATAAACTAACGTTTTTTAACCACAAAGAATCCTTCTTTGTTTCTACAACATTCATGTTAAGGCGAAAAAAATAAATAAATAATAATCATGGTTTGTGGTTAATAATTAGACGATGAGATCACACAAAAACAACTATATTACTCTTTGTACACATTTACATACAGTGTGTCCACGGATTGAGTGCACGTAGGGTGTAAATTACAAACATTTTTTGAGTTGAAATTTGAGCTACTGGGCTTCATCTCTGCTTGGCCTTAAAATAAGAAGTTGAAAAAACTAGTTCAATTAATTAATGTACAGGGTGTTTTTACCTTTGTTTTTAAAAATATCAAAAATATTTACTTAAGAAAGTTATTGATAACTGAAAGTTACCATTATATTATTTGTATATTTATGTTTATTATATTAGTTAAATTTTTTTCTCTAATAAATAATTAGGAATTTGTACTTTGTTGTTAAAAATAAAAAAAACAGACTTGGCCGATCAAATTGAAAATTGACAATCTGTGAAAACTTTTAGTTCTGAATAACATTCTTAAGTAAATATTTTTGATATTTTTAAAAACAAAGGTACTTTACTCAGGACAATTTTTGAAAATTCATCGTAAAAACACCTAATTGGACTTATTTTTTGAACTCCTTAGTTTAAGGCCAAGCAGAGATGATGCCCAGAAGCTCAAATTTCAACTCGAAAATTTTTTGTCATTGTGGACACACTGTATAAATAAGACTTATACTAATGAACTCTCAATACCAAGATATCGATATTTATGGATGAAATTATGTTATATAGACTAACCACAAATATACTACCTAAAATTATTTATTTATAGAATTGTTTAATTTTAGATAATAAGACAATAAAAAAAATTGAACAAACTTGCATCAGTAAGCTTAAAAGTCACTTTCTTCTAATGTGGACTGTACAGAGTTACTCACATAACATTCGACTTCACCTATCTCTGTCGCTTTCATATTAGAAAAAATATATATATAGGCCAAAGCTGTAGGTGTAGGATATAATCATGTAACTTCAAAATTGTACTTAGACAAACAATTTAACGTTTCATTTCACATATATTTATTATTGTGTTTTCTTTGAATAGGACACAGTGCATATTTGGAAAGTACGTTTTCCCAGGATTACAATGATATAAACTCCGACAGATCTATCTCTAACACTAAGGAAGATATGGCCAAAAATAAACTCGTGAGGGTGTTTTGATCAGATCTTTCTTATTCGTTCGCTTACATGTGCCACTATGGCCTTTGATAAATGTGACGTAAAACTTAAAAAACCTGAGTGAAGGTTTACGGATGGCAAATGAATTTTTTGATTTCTTCGTAAAAATTGATTCGTCTATGGAAAGAAGTCTTGTTTTTAAGAATAGAAGCAAATTGATAATGCCACAGCTGAATATCAATTCGAATTAAAAGGCCTTTTAATAGCTGCAAAACAAGAAAAAATCGAAAGTTCTTTAAACCATTGCCTAAACCTGATCATAATAATTAATATTGTTAAAATTTATCTCATTAAATTACTTTTACTATGTATTTTTTTATTATTTTGCAACATACAAAATGCCACTCCGAATGCGCGGATTCCGTATTCGCGGTACATTTTCGGAACGCATCCCCCGCGAATAAGGAGCTTTGATTCTCAGATATAAATTGCATTATGCTTGACAAATTAGTAACTGTTAACTTCTACATAAACCCATGCTGAAATGGGGAAGTTACATTTTTTATTATTGTTTTTCTACATTCAGTTTTCATCAGAAAAATTGCCCTGCAAGTTTAGTCCACATAATTTTTTAATTCAAATGAAAACAAAAGTAAAAAAAAGTAAAATGTTAAATAGAATGTGACGTGAGTGTACGTGTAAATTGTGTTAATCAAAGGACCCTGCACTTTTATGAAAAAGTGGTTTCACTTAAATTGGCTGAAATTTTTTTATGTTAGCACAATATCCAAAAGTTCATAGTTTTCGACCTACATTGACCTCAGATCAATAACTCTGTATTCGAAGGGGTAAAAATGTTACTTAATATTTTTTGCCGTTTGCATTTGCATTACCCATGGTGCACCACGTGGAGGTTGCAAAATCGTCCAACACCTCTGGGGTGACTTTTCTACCATGATCCAAAAATATTTGTACAGGGTGGTTCGCTATACTTTGACCCCCCCTTTAACTTTTTTGTTTTAAGACATAAAAAAATTGAAATACAAAAGTTGCATGACTTTTTATGAAGTTTTCGAAAATGGTAGTAGGAAAACAAATGAAGTCCAAACAAAATGGCCGCGGATGTTAACTTTGTTAATTTAAATGGAACACCTCGTATATTTTTACATACAAAAAAGCTTTTTTGTTTTTTTTTAATATTATCTCACTTATTGTTAGAGATGGACCCTATATGACTATGCTCGATAGGAAACGTTTTATCCAAATATGTAAAAATATACAGGGTTCCATTTAAATTAACGAATTTAACATCCGCGGCGATTTTGTTTGGACTTCATTTGTTTTTCTACTATCATTTTTGAAAACTTCATAAAAAATCATGCAACTTTTGTATTTCACATTTTTTTACAACTGTTAAAACAAAAAAGTTAATTGGGAGGGGGGGGTCAAAATATAGTAAATCGCCCTGGTGGAGTTTAGCCCTGAATCTTGATTTGGTCATTGCCTGCATTAATATGTGACGGATACATACGCATAAAGGAATTAATAAAATATTTAATTTTTTATTACAATTTATAGAATTTATGCCATCAACTAGAATAGTTTAACGGAAATCTGCAGTCAAAAGAACTACTCGCAGTTTCGAAGACGGAGTTATTGCCCTAAAGTCAACGTAACTCGAAAACTATGAACTTTTGGATATTGCTCCAATGGAGACTTTTGATCGGCAGGTTGAGAGAGCCTGTAACATATAAAAATTTCAGCCAATTTAACTGAAACCACTTTTCATAAGAAATGTTTCGTTGCTGTAAATAGGAAGCAATTTGTTTTCTTTTTCTACTAGTTTCAGTTATTATGTCATCGAGAAAAATGAAATATGTCAATCATTGGAAAAAAATTGGCTGCTTATTGTTTGTCCTCAATTTACCACGATGACTAGAAAGAAAATTTACTGATGTTTTCATTTTTTCCCAAAAGTTATGATGTTATTTATTAAGAGTTTTATGCAGCCAATTACTTTTATTTTTCTTTTCCCCTGATGATGGCATAATAGCCGAAACTAGTAGGAAGGGAAAATAAATGTGTAAACTAATTTAAAATCTAATTTACCCCATCAATTTGGAGAGTTATTAATTTTTATACTTTGAATTTTGATGAACGATTATAATAAGCACAAAAACTTTATGGACTATCTCAAATTTATATTCAAAATAGCACAAATTAAATTTAAAGTGAAGAACACAAGTTAAATACATATTTTTTCAATAAAACTATTTCTATTTCTATTAATCTTAACCAAATGACACTACAGTATATTCGACTTTACAAACATTAACTGACAGTATTATAATAAGTATTATTTCATAATTCTGTTAATTATTTTTATAATCAAATACTTACGAGAGTATTCTGCATGGAAGATCATCAAGAAATGCCTGGATATTACTTCCGGCATTCATATATTCCCCGGTAATTTGCAGCATGGTGCCTCCAGATTTCGGTCCATATCTGGGCGAAATACCAGTTATGTTAGGATTGACAAATCTGTAATGAGTTTTAGATTCCCCGCGGTAATCTTCGACTTTAACCGTCACGGGACCCTGACGAAATTCTTTTGTACCAGGCCCGTCGACCTTAAAAAGAGAAAACGGAATATACTCATTGAATTATTAAACGCACTAGATATACCTGACAAACGATTTGCTTGGTTTTAATGTAAAGGTGTTCGTACGGTTGACAATTAATTCCAGCTATACTTATGCCGGAATAAATATCTTGAAAATTTTTCCCCAAATTAATTCCTTGTATTGTAATATTCGTACCACCTTCCCACGGTCCCAATTCCGGACTGAAGGAAGTTATTTCCGGATTCGGACAAGTTTGACTTCTATTTAACCACACGGCTGAACCTTTCTCGCATTGATCCTGTACTTCACAACGATCGGAACTTTGACACCATCCACAATCGTATTTCTCCGCTAAGGCTAAGCAAATACCACAGTTGTCTGCCATGTCACGACATCGATATATCACAACTGAAAATGTCGGTCTTAAAGAAACGTGTTATATTAGAGGACGAGTTGCTTACTATGAATATTGTCTGGGTTATCTAATGGTTTCGAACCGCCCCAAATCACAGCAAAAGTGGCTGTAATGTTAGGGGCCCGGGAGGTATATGAAAATTCCATAGCATCACAATAAATCGTATCACCAAGCAGCTGAGCGTTTACACTTGTTACGCGACCTTCAATGTTAAACTGGCACACGAATCTAGTCTGGACGATAAATTGCCCTATTATGTGAACTTTAACCCTGATGGGTTTCTTTATTCCGGACGCTACTAGTATCTCTGGTGAGTTTCCCACGGTTGCGTTAATTGTTGGACAAAAAGCAGGACCTGATCTGTAACTGGGTCCGGCCCTCTACAATTTTTTTAATTAACGAAAATATAATCCATTTATTCATTACTTACACTAACGCCAGTCACTAGAATATCGTTCCTACAATTTTCTGCAGTATCGTGTGTGCATCTGTGTCCGTCTACACACCAGTCGCAAGGAAACGAGGAAGAGACACATTGGGTACAAGAACTGTATGTGTTGCAATCGAAAAAAGTGAAATTTGTCGCAACGAAATCCGGTCCAGACGTCATTCTTACCGATAATTTGGCAGTGAAATGATCTAGAATGTAAAGAATAATTAAAAACGAAATTTTAATTATTTCCGATAATCTTACGCTGTCCTGGCGGGATAGAAGGTAAAGTGTCGGTCCTCGGCGTGGTGCAATTCACTCCTGAACCCTTCCTCGTGGCGTTGGTGATTAAAGTTTTATCCAGTGCCGTAAAAGCACATAAAAAATGTCCTTGTAGAGTTGGCAAATTGTCGATTACGAGATCCAACTAAAAAAATACGATTATAGACGTCAATAAGAAAACTAACTTATAAAACTACCGTTCTTGCAGTGGTCCTTTGTAACTGATTAGGAATTACCGAAGTTATTGTTGTACACCTTCCGCTTTTGTAACTAATCCAATATAAGGGATCTTTAGCGGCATCTTGGCAATCTGCTCGTAAACTACATCTAAAATAATTAAAAAAAAGTTTAACAGATGTACACATTTTTGTAATAAAAGTAATAAAGTAGGGGTTTGCAAGGAATTTTTAAAATTTTAATAGTATTTGAAATTAATATAATAAAAATTCAATTTTATTTATAACAACAATGGTGGTCATGATGAACACATAATTCTCGATAATGTTTTGAATTGAATATCATTTTTTGTTTTTTTCATTATTAATAGCATCTTCTATCCATAGACATTTTTATCTTACTGTGTGCTATGGTCACTATACTACTGCTTTTATTATCTATTAAAAAAAAGATCTGCTCTAACATTTAATGTTAATAAAGGGAGACCTTACAAATATCTGTAGTTCGAAGAGAACAACTGAAGGAAAAAATATACAGTGAAATTCTGGAAATCATCAAAACATTAAAAGTAAGGATCTTGTAAATAAATTTTTTCTGTTTTAAAATTCTTTCCAAGTATAATGCAACTATTATATTTAAATAAAACAATAATTTTTAAAAAATCATGTATGGTTATGTTTTACAGTTGCCAGAAGTCATATATAGTATAATGTCCCAGAAATCATTGTTGTAGTAGTGGTTTACTTCAATATTATTCATCAGTTAGATATATCTGACGTTCGTCATAAAACAGTATTAATGGTAGATATGAGTATTGTTTAAACATTATCTTTTAAGTTACTCAAACTGAAAGGGATTTGATTCAAGAGAAGTATGTAGGTCAATTTGGAAATGAGCTCTTTGAAGAAGAAAGATGTAAGAGGCTATCCATATCGTTATTTGGGAAAGTAATTCAAAGGAAGGCCCATGCACCTTGTCAAAACTTAGTAAAGTCCTGTTTCTTTCGGTCTGAAGCAACAAAATATGGAATTACAAAAGAAAAGGTAGCATTATCTACAGGGTGTGCCATTTAACACTCCTGCTGCCAATATCTCCGAAATGAAGAAATTTATTTTAGTTTTGGAAACTGGGGTTGTTAGGTCCCTCGAATTGCAGTTAGAATTGTTGGTTCAAATCTTTCCGTATAGATGGCGTGGCGGTACTAAAAATTTTTTTGATTCCTGGAACGTGGAAATGAAGTCCATCTGAAAGATCATTAAATTTTGAGTAATTTTTGTAATATAAAGTTTTTCCCAATATTTACTTGTTTTAGAGATATGTCGACTTCAATATGCAATGTACGATATCATTTTATTTAAATCACCGAGACAAAATATTCTTGAAAAATATTGTTATAATGGCTTTATTCACACCACATACTAGTTATTAGGTGGCCGGCTCGTTCACCAAATTTGACCCGATTGGATTTTTTTCTATAGTCATTTAAAAAACACTGTATATCAGAATCCTATAGAAGACAATAGCAGATTTGTATAATAAAATTTATGCAGTTACGGCGGCTTTAGATCGTAACACTTTATTAAGAGCCTGTAATGTCGAACTAACGAGAAGACTAACATTGTGTATTAATGCTGATGTCGTAATTTTGAACATTTATTTTCACTTACTTCAGTAACTACTTCTACACCTCAATTATTATTTTAAATTTAATTTATTTTTTTATATTTTATTGTTTGTTAGTTAGTATGTGGTGTGAATAAAGCCATTACCAATATTTCAAAAGAATATTTTGTCTCAGTGTGATTTAAATCAAATAATATATTTTCCTGTTGCATCGTACAATGCATATTGAAGTCGACATGTCTCAAAAACAAGTAAATATTGGGAAAAACTCTATATTACAAAAATTACGTATAATTTAAGGATCTTGCAGATGGACCGCATTTCCACATTCCAGGAATCAAAAATTTTTTTAATATCGCCACACCATCTATACAGGAAGATTTTAAGTAACAATTCTAACTGCAATTTGAAGCTATTCGAGGGACCTAACAACCCCAATTTCCGGAACTGAAATAAATTTCTGCATTCCGGAGACATTAGCAGCGGGAGTGTTAAATGGCACACCCTGTATATTCGAGAACCAAACTAATTTCAAAGTTAGAGATTCAGGTTTTCTTGGTAAACTTATATTATTTATTTACCTTTTGCCTCTCTTTCAGGAATTACTGATACTGAAGATGCATTATTATAAGTAAAATGTTTGTTTTCTGTATCAAAATTAGAGCTCATTACTGGGATAATAGCTGTGAAAATAGTCAGAATTTATGCAATACCGGCCAGTATCTTGCAAAATCTATATTTAGGGTGAAAACGGACCCAAAAATTGTTTAATCATAGTCCAAAATTGATTTCGATGTATTTTGACCAGCTGAAACAGATACCGTAGTTAGAATTTATGCAAAACCGGTCAGTACAGCAAAAATAGGAAAAGAAAGGTCTTTTTCTTGTTTAAGTTTGGGCACATATGTTTTTTCCATTCCTTAGAAATAGTTTGTACTAAAATATAATTACTATAGTTTTAATAGATATACTTTTCCTTTAATAGAGTATATTTTTAATCATAGAATAACATACTTCAACTCTCCCTTTCAGTCTCCTTTTTTTATCGAAGCTATACTCTAATTTCGCGAGTGAAAAAAAGTTTAAATTCTCTAAACCATGTTCTACCTGAAACTCAAAATTTCGTTTAATAGATGTGAGATCGTCCTAACCATCATTCCCAATTTTAACACAACAACTAGCAATATAACAAGTAATAGTAATGTGCAAGAAGTATCTTATATTAATGAAATAACAGACAACATGCCACTAGACAAGTTAAAGAACTAGTAAATTTTATTAATGCATACTTATTGTAAAAAAAAGGAAAGTAAATACAAAGACAGAGACATATCGATTTATACAAATTTAAATGATGTTAACTCTTCTTAATTAAAAAAAATAATAATCGGGAGTACAAGTTCAAATAAATATAGTTTGATTAATTTTATAACCCATGACATGGATATAATTAACGTAAATGAGATGTGGATCAAACCTAATCATGTGTACAAACAGATAAATTTAAAGATAATGTTCAGGCTAAAAAAATTCAATGATATTATTGACTCCAATTTGGAAGGTTTAGATTTGATAAAAATAAATTCACTAAATGGAAGCCTTCCCTCACCAAACAGATTTATCCCTCCCAGAAGTAACCCAAGCTCAGGAGGCATTACATCTTTTTCATGTCTCGCAGTAAAGATAGCTTGAAACTAATATTATTATCTCTATTTAGGTAATAGTGATCAGTGATCACTTCCCAATAAAATTTAGTTTGGATAGTGTAAAAGAAAATGAGATTATTAATAATTCAAATCATAGAAATTTCAAGGAAACGAATTGGCAATTCAATTCCCGAAAATAAATTTAATAATTGTCAATTGAAAATCTGTATAACGACACACTTCAAAATTCAATAACGAGGGCGGCAGAAATAAATATACCAAAAGTTAAAATGATTAATGACTGAAATAAATCTTACGTTCCTGGTCTTGAGTGTTCAGAGGTAATACAAAAAATAAAAAAGCATTTGAAATTCAGAAACAATCTCTCGATTAGAAAACTATTGCAACACAACAAAAACACCCTGCATGTCAATTTTTATCTTAAGCAAAACAATTTTCTTCGTATTAATCGTCTTTCATTCGTTGAACCCTAGACCATTTTGATGTAGTATTTTGTGACAATAAAAACCAAACTATCACCGGCGTTTAGTGTGTCAGTGTCATTTTGTCAGTTTTACGTTTCAGTCTAAAAATACCTTTATCTCAGAAAGAACGTATTGAAGTACTTATGATGATTAGTTTCGGAAACAGAGTGCGTACTTAACAAGAAGTGCGTAATTTATTTAATGTAATTCATCCTGATCGACCTCCAAGAAGATTCTAAACTGGACGTTTTACTAGAATGTCCAGGAATTGTAATTTGTTATCAGGATCTGTCACAAATACTCCAAAAAAATAAATATCATCTTTATAAGGTTTAATTGATACATAACTATTAGAAGACGCAGTTTTGTGAGCAGATGTGAGATGAATAATCAAAACTTAGATTTCACCCGAAATATTTTTTCTGACGAGGCTACTTTTGTTTTAAATGGACACTTAAACAGACAAAACTGCAGGTACTGGGCAACTGAAAATCCTCGTTGGACACAAGTCTGTCACACACAGCATCGTAAAAAAATAAATGTTTGGACAGGTTTAGTCGAAAACTGAATTCTTGGACCTTTTTGAAGAAAATTTAAATGGAGAACGCTACTTAGACTTTCATCAGTTTAAACTCATCCCCTCTTTAGCTGTTAAGTTTCCTAATCCACAAGATTCAGATATTCCTCATAATGACATATGGTTCTAATACGATCATTTTGCAATGTCTCAACTTAACTTTCCCTAATAAATGGATTGGATGCAGAGATCCTATTGAGTGGCCACCAAGGTCACCAGATTTAACCCCTTTAGGAGTATTTTTCCACAAAATAATTACCTGAATTTTAAACGAATTTGTTCCTTCCATCATGAACGCACTGTATGTATATTGGTAAAAAGCAGGAAAACAGATTAGTTAAATTATTCATCTTTAACAACGTTTATTGTTGATTAAATTACTTAACAACGGTGTTAATTCATGTTTCCTAATTAGCAAAATTAGTTTCAATCTACATTTATATTTTTCTAGATACGCTTACGTTTTTTATATTATATCTTGTACTAATTATGCAAATATTTCACCAAGTTGCATGTTACAAAAGGATTATAAAGATTACTCATCTAGATCACTTTAACACATCTTTATACAGTTTAAATGTAATGTTAATTCCGCATTACATTAGCATCAATTGTTCTAATCTTACTGGTATTTATAATTAATTTTATTCTATGACGGTATATTACTAAATAATATCCAATCTTTTAAGTGCCGTTGGTAATTATAACATTTTGGCAAATAGTTCTTTTCTTTTAATATACAGTAGCGATATGAATGTCTGTGATTGACATTTGATGTTTCATCGCAAAATTAAAGATAATTTAGATGAGTCGAATGATTGGATGGAACATTAATAGTTTATCAAATGATATAACCTTATCTGCAAATTATTAAAATATTTCTTTCTATGTTCTCATAATGGAAAGATGTTGCAGCAGTTGTCGATACATAACAATTGTTTCTTCAAACAGAGATCCAGAATCATTGTTCGGTTGAGGACCACAGCCTGTCACTAAAATCATTAATATCAATTTCCATTTGCTAATATTGATTTCCTCTTTACTGTCAATATTAGAATTCGATTATCTGACAGCATTTGAAGTTTCGTACAGCGGTGTTCCGTATTTCTAATTTTTTTTCTTTTTACATTATTTTCTGATTGCCTTTGTGGCTTTAAAAACAGAATTTTTCAATACCAATGTTTCCGGAAGAACTTTAACTACTGGTGGCTGCCGATAATTATTTATTTATTTTATTATAATTGTAAGTTTTTATTAGTCTTCTGTACATCTCAGGTAATCTTGTGCATTACCAAATGTTGATGATCCTGAGAACCACTAGATAGAAAATTAATCTTGTTGCTTTGCACTTTTTGACTATTATTTACAATTAGACAACAAATTGTTTTACGATAAAAACACATTTTTAAATTATTATATTCCAGCGTGTTAAAAGACTATAATAGAATAATGAATGTGAACAGCCGCCACTTTGGACAGGAGTGTGTGGAGTGGCTCCACAGCTGATATCAGGTTCGTTTTGAAACACCCTGTACATAGATCTCTAATTACGAAACTGATAATGACAAGTATAAGATAAAGTTACTTACTTGTTCTCCAGTGAGCACCACCCGCAATATGGATCCTTCACTCCTAAACATTCCAGGCAATTTCTGTAAACAGTACATTCCTGTACTTTAACTTTAGACACCTAGTAAAAAGAAAGTCATTAAAAATATTTGGCTTGAGGATAATAAAATAAATAGAAATTAACCATTTCATATGTTCATTTATATATGTATAATATACAGGGCGATTTATCAGTACTCGGCAATATTTCAAAAGGTAGGTAAAAGAGTAAAAGACCAATATAAAATTGTAGGAAAGTATTTTTTATGTCATCATTCCCATTTGTTTTGTAGTTGTCGGTTTAGTTCAATGACTCAGCTAGTAAGTCTGAATGTGCTACTTAAAATTGTAATGCAAGAAAATTATGTGTACAGGAGCATGCATGAACATTTTCTTTGTAAGTTCTACTAACTAGTCGAAGAACACTCTTTGCTGAATTCTGGGTTACAAGAATCATGATGTTAATAATTTTATGTAAAAATTTCTTTCATCCGTACCATTATCAGATCAAGGAAGTCCTAGGACCTGCAAATTTTGTGAACAAGTTTGTTAAGTGTATTCAACAACTCAGTTTACACGAAATATTTTTTAGACAGACGAGGTTGTGTTAACAAGGCAAAAAATTTTTAATATTAGAAATAGACAACCACAACCGAACTTTTCTTGACTGATATCCTGATCCTGTTGCGAGGTTACTTCGCTAATATGAAATTATCTTTAATGTGTATGCTCAGTAACGTTGATATAATTTTAATTTATTACTGTAAAAGTCAATATTCTACAAATTTAATTATATAAATTCTATAATTCTATTAGTTTGTCACTTGAGGTTTGAAACTTCTTAAATATTTCTAATATTGCCAGAATATCGCGATATTTAAGGTCATGACAAAGAAGCCACTTATGTCCAAAGTACATAAGGTTGAAAATCGATCTGGTAAAAATATTGAGAAATTCTTCATGACAATGTGCACTATGGGGTTGCCTATTATTTGGCGTATGTGACGTCACTACTAAAAAGGTCTATTACCACGTTTGAAACCGAGAAAACCCATGCATTTTGCAACTATGTACTTCAACCACAATATCAGTTTTGCTAAATTTTTTGATCAGATTATTTACTGTCATGGTTATGGTAGCCATATGTACTTATTTAAGACAGTACTTACTTTTAAATAAGGTCTTAATGTACTTTAAAACTTTTCTAAGGACATGCAAATGTACTTCTTTTAAAAAAAAGGAGGAAGCTTTTTATTTTTTTACTGTTTTTAAACAAATATCTTGATATATTGTTCTCAGTTAATTTCTTTTGGCACTTTTACTTGAATATTGACCCACTATGAGTTCAGTTAATATGAAATAATGCGTTCAGATAATATGATATAACATTCGATAGTACCCAATGCTTTTATTTCTATCTAATTGCCAACGATAGACATTTAAATTTGAAATCGATTGACCATTTCGTTTTTTAGAAATTAATTTTCAATGTTTAAAACACGTAATAATCCTCATAAACCACTTTTACCGTTTATGCACAAATTTATGTATGAGTAGAATATTTCTTTTTATTTTTTCAGTACAAAAAAAATTATAACTTGTTAGTTTAGTATACTTTAATTAATAATAATAATAACTAAATTATGTTTAGTTATTTTATGTGTTTATTTTCAATGGAAATAAGATAGTTTTGTCCAATAAAAAGATATATTTTGCGTTTATAAAATATTTTTGCATTTATGTTTAATTTCTCTAAATTTTGTACTTTTTTTTCTGAAAAAAGATATGGTCACCGTACTCATGGTTTAAAGCTTAATCCAAACCTACAATGTTCACGTACACATGTTTTTAAACAAATGTCTGATGCAAAAACCAAAACGTTTGCCCATTAAAAAAAACTAAACATCAAGTTTAAGTGCAGAAAATTTTCGGTTTCAATATTTCACAAAATAACAAATAAAATAGAGAATTATATTTATGACGTGAATCAGAGAATAAAAAAATATTCTCATTTCAAAAACTACCAGAGGTAAAAAAGAAATTGTCACATGATAGACAACTGACGGGCCATAAAAACAGTTCTTTCTATTTTTTTGTGTAAACGACAACGTCACTTACACGATCATTGGTTTGTTCTACTTATATTTTGTTTTGTCACTTTGATCTCCATTAAAAAAATTAAATGAATAATTTAGAGAATTTATCTTCCATATGCACTGATTTGTTGATTCAGAGATTAAAACAATTTTAAAATATCTTATGGCACTAAAATGACAATATGAGCAAAAATGATGAAAGAAAAAACTAATAATCAGCCGACGAACTATAAATAGCACATTTTAAAATTAAGCTTAATCTCTAGGCACAGAATCGTTCAATCAATCTTTATAAAATAATAAATTCTCAGCGACCGCACTAATCCAATTAATCTTTCAATATACCGGGTGTGAGTATTTATATTGAGACAAAATAATATCTCGGTGGGACTCGATTATTTCGAAAAAAGTTCCAGACAAAAATTGTAGGGCACCGAGGGGACCATTGAAAGGTCCATATTACGACTTCCGGTCTAGACCGGAAGTTGATTTTTTTAATGATTTTTTTATATTTCTGAAATCATCCCTTAAATTCTAATCTCCCTAACTCGTGTTAATTTTAATAGTACAAAAAGAAGTTATGTAGAATTTTATGGTCTACAACTTTTATAAGATATTCTTTTTCTATGACCTATGGAAGGGGCAAAAAATTATTCTCTAATACAAGGCTTCTATCAAACTTAGGAATTATATTTTAAATTTAAAAAATGCATTCATGTAACTTCACGCAAATGTTACATTCCAACGCCTTATGAACATCTTACAAACTTGCCTTGAAACTTCACGCATCCTTGTATCGCCTACATTAATAATATGATAAATAGTTGTTACATTGGCGTCCGTGACCTTTTTTACTGGGTGTGCTGCACGGTAGTTTTTAACAGGGAACGCTTTCCCCCTTATAAGTGGGTCAGCCCCTCGCCAATAAATACTCACACTACAGCATTATCAGTGACACATTAGTCGTATTATAAATAGTTTAAAAATCCCCGTTAACAAATTTCATAATAATATAGATTGTCCGTTGCTACTGAGCAATTTCTACTTTCAAATTCCTAGAATTAAGTTCCAGGCAGAGTTAGCTGCAAAAGTTTCAATTTGATATGCGACACTTGTAACATTAATCGTACCCTCGTACAAACCATCAATTGTGTCAACATTAAATGCAACAGCTGTATAGGTATAGCCAAAGTATGTACAGGTAGGTATTTATTTTTATATTCCTTTAAATTTAGGAATTTCTCATGTATTCGTTTCTTTATTTATATTTCCTGTAATTGGATTTATAAACTGTTGGGCAATAGATAGCGTAGGTGGTATAAAAATAGATGAATTCAACTTATTTTAATTTCCTAAATTTTAATCCAAAATTGTTGCATTTTAACGGTGTTCACTAATTGTATTTTGTCCATTCTTCGTTGTGTTTTTCAATGTTTATTCAATAAACGGAATTAAATTGAGTCTGTATGTATATTGACATTGCCATGTCTTTTTGTCTTTTTTATCTATTCACTGAAATGCAGTAGATCCCTTACCTCTATTTCCCTTCATACTTTCTCGTCGTAATGTACTGTCTCTACAAGATGAAATTAATGCTTTATTACACACTCTATAACTCCTATAACGTTAAAATAATAAGAAATAGTACAGTTTTCCAAATTCCAATATCTTTTAGAGTTAGTTTATTAATCTAGGTATAACAAAATAATAATAGTATTGCAATAACAGCATATTTCGTCATACAAACATCTTATCTTTGTTTAAAAAAAGACAGACCGCTTGTATTACGGAAATTTCTAAATAAATTTTACTGATGCTAATTAAAAATATCAATTTTTCTTCTCAGCGTTCATATAAGTTACGACTTTCATTTTTAGGTTATTTTATTTAATATCATTTAATTAAAGAAATAATATACAGGGTGTTAATTAAGTACGCCGACGAAATATTAAAGGATTATTTTTGAGTGATTTTAAACCAATATGAGACCACAAATCGATAGTGTCAATCAATTGTTCAATCTTGTCATTTTCTAGTTCTAAGTATTTTTATTGTTTTTCTTGGTATTGTGCTGTGTCAGTGTGTTTATCGAGTGGGTTTTATAGACGTCCTCTTAACCAGTACCAAACTTTTCTTGAATGATATCCTGTTGCGAGGCTACTTCTCTTACATGAAATTATCTTTAATGCGCATGTTCAGTAACAGCGATATAATTTTAATTTATTATTTACTATAAAAGTCAATATTCTATAAATTTAAAACATAAATTCCATAATTCTTTTAGTTTGTCACTTGGGGTTTGAAACTTCTTAAATATTTCTAATATTGCCAGAATATCGCGATTTTTAGGGTCATGACAAAAAAGACATTTTTGGCACTTATGACCAAAGTACATCAGGTCGAAAATCGATCTAGTAAAAAAATTGAGAAATTCTTCACGACAATGTGTATTCTATGGGGTTGCCTATTATTTGGCGTATGCGACGTCACTATTAGAAAGATCCATTAAATCCAGATCCACTGAATTTTTATATAAATACGTGTACCAGTGGTACCAATTGATAATACGCTATGTTGTGCCACTGCGGCTCGACGCCAAAGTGTGTTATCGGCCTTAAAGCGACGACTAGGCATTTCTTTAAATTAGCTTTAATGCGACGAACTTGCTTTTGTGATAACATCGAACACTTACTGTGATGTATCATGTGAGACTACAACCTGTCATATGCTTTCGGCTTCAGCAGTTTTCAATACATGTTCGCACTTATTAAATAAGCCCAGTATTCATTTATCATTTCTTTACTTTTTTGCGTCGCTTGGTTTAAAATAAAGACATTAAAAAATAATTCTAAGATTGTCAAACACCCTGCACAGAAATGATATCAATTTCCTTGAAGCAGCCTAAACATTTATCACTGATAAGTCATTCGGCTGTTTCAAAGAAATTAATATTTGAGAACATGAGCCATCCCGGATGTCGACTACGAATCAAAGAGAATAATTGATAAGCCATTTTCTCTCACAATTACTCAGAGAATTATGTCAATGCGTAAATATGTCGGAGCCAGATTTTAAAATCCGTAGTTTGATAAAACGAATAAGCAGTCAGATTATCGAATCTTCGTTGACTTTGCGTTATTTTACTACCAGGTTAGTCATTTTCTGAAACGGCAGGACGTTTCATAAAACGGCAAACAACACGCGGTCAAATTTTAAAATATTTAAAATCATCACCTGTTCTACATTCTGGCAGACCCGTTTCAGTAGTTTTATAATACTCTAATACTTTAATATAGTATTTTTAAATTACATTTATTCACAAGCCAATCCTAATATAGATAAGAACAGATAAAATATGTATGGTATTTCTAAACAAACATACAATATACAGTGTGTCGCACAATTGTATTCCGAAGAGGAAAAACTTGTACATAATCCAATTAGAAAATCCAAATCCAATTAGAAATCTTGAGTCGTATCCGTCCCTGATTGCGGAATTGCAAGGTGCCAGAGTCGACGTTCGATCCCATTCCTTGATGGGTCCGCAAATATCCAGTATCTAAGTCCGCCATAGTTTTTTTCAATTTAGCCCATCTTTCGATTATAGTCGCTTGGAATGGGTGATGGCTTTGTAACCAGACGTGGTACTGTAATTTTGTATTGCGGTTCCCCAGTTGAATTTTGTGAAGAAATATGAAGAATTTTTAGTAGTTCGGTGGAGAAATTCAAATAGCTTCATTCGCCAACATTGTTTCGGTGATGTAAAAACAATCAGGCAGACAATAAAAACTACTTTTTATCTTACATTGAAAAAAAAAAAAAAAATACATAATTCAAATCACATACACATGTTATTCACATACACATGTTATTCACATCCACGCTTGTTCTTATTTTCAAGTCTTTCCTTTCTGCATCATACCATCTTGTCAGATAACTTTTCCTTCTCTACTTTGTTCGAATCGAGAATATTATTTCTGCGGTTTCCTCGTTGTCTGTCTCGCCATTCTCCGTTTTAATCCATTTTGTGTGTCCTTTTATTTTCTTATCGAAGGTGATTTGATATCACACATTTCCGAGTAGTCTTCAATAACTAATTGTGTAATTTCTGGCTCTGGCCAATCCGTAATTGAAAATTCTTCTTTCCTAGAAGAGATCTCGGCGAGAAAGCGGTTTTAAAAGATGTTTGTTCATTGGACTCCTTGATCCCCATAAAAACGAAGTTTGGAACTCACTATTGTAATCAGAATAACATAAAATTGTTTGTGGTTATAGTATAGGACTCCTGTTCCTGGCAGGCGATTGCGTCGAATGTGTTTCCATCGAGTTCTCACAGAAATCCCGATCTGAATTCATTGGATTTTAATAAAATAACATTTGTTAATCAGTTTTCGGCTTAATTACGGGAGTCATAGGGGTGTACAAGCCAATTTATGAAAGGAGGTAAAACAATTGAATCTTTTACAGCCTTTTTGGATTTCCTAACAATATCTCTTAATGTTAGTGACCCTTCGAGATTGTTGTAATTTTGACCCTACATATAAAATAGACAGTAACACTTTTAAGAGTTTGAGACAAGCAAACATTTTTATAAAGGAAAAAATAAATTTACAATTAAAACAGTTTTTCCGCCTCAAGAGAATATGACATAATCGTGAGATACACTGTATATTGTATGTTTATTTAGAAATGACATCCATGTTTTTATCTACATTAGGATGGTATATGGATAATTATAACATAAAAAGTATCCCGTTGAAGTTGTTAATAATTGTAAAAAATTTAACCTATCGACTTTAAACATTTGACGATTTGGCCGCATGTCGTTTCTCATTTTGTAAAACTTCCGCCGTTTTACAAAACGACTGGCCAGGTAACTAGTAAAATAACGCAGTCGACGAAGATTTGAGCTAACCGCTTTTTATAAAACGCCTAGGCGTTTTATAAAACGGAAGATTTTACAATCTGGCTACGATCTATACACATGGTTGATGTTTTTTTGCCGCGCGCGTGGGAAACGATCTATTTTTAGTTGAGCAAGCTTTTACCGATTTAATAAAAGGAGACGCTGATGCATCTTTAGTTCATTCAGAGCTTAATAATAAGAGTTAATATCGTATAGTAAAAATAAGTTAATAATGTAAATAAACGAATAAACGGACATATCTCGAACATATAATACAGTAAAATATACTATTTTTTGCGCATTATAATTATTAATAAAATACATACATCAAATAGTTTTTGAATCACAGTGCAATTCAAAGTCGAATTATCAACACACGTGCATGATAAATTATACTCGATAAGTTACATTCTGCATATTGATGAATTAAAAACTTGCAGAATCGAAAGATGTGTGGAAAATTAATTGTGACATGATCCGGGAATATTTTGTATATATGACTAAAATGTTTTTAATTTATTAAATCGGCAATAATATCACATTAATTTCTGCAATATCTTATTTCCAAGGTTAAGGTCAACTGATAATAAAAAGGTCAAAAATTTAAGTTTGAAAAACGAATAAATGGCAGTGATATTTTAGATATGCCATTTAAACAATTTTTAAATTTAGGAATCTCATGGTTCTTTTGAAAACTAAGTACATATTCAAAATGTAATAAGTGAAACCAGTTTTCCCCAAAAAGGTGCGATTAATTGATATCGAACACAACTAACTTATTTTGTCTTTCCAGTTTTCTTTTTTCAGAAAAAATGTACTATTTTATCGAAAATGCAACAGATACATAAAAAAAACATCGGTTTTCCCCTGAATCGTTTTTATAATCATTGGTTTAATCAATAATTTTTAACACGCAAACGGAGAGCATCGAAGCAACGTGACTTTGGCTGTATCTAGGCTCGAGTGTTAGCAAAGATCACGCAAGTTTAAAAAATTGAAAAACGTACTGCAAATATCTGTATTATTTCACGAATGTGGAAGCGAATTAAAACAGATGTAAGATTATATCAACCTTATAAGTCACCTACGAACTCTTGATAATAAATCTGTTGCTTAGGTTTTTCACTTTTCTGTGGTGATATCCTATACGACGTAATGAATATGGAATTTGAGCACTGTGGGCAAAAGTCCTCAAAATTCCGTGCGAGGTAGTAAAAGTTGTCCAAATTGGGATATATTTTTTTAAATACTCGAAATTATGTCCGCTTTCTTATGTCACCGAGACAATTGCGACATTTTAAGATCTCAACTTGCGATATCTTAAATACTTTCATAAACTACAATCAGAAATGTTTTCCATAAATGATACCACAAAATATGAACAATATTCCGCGAATATAAAAAATGTAAGGTATAAATTTTAAAACCAGTTGGTTTACAATTAATTCAACTACAAATTCTTGAAATTATACACCTGTTGATTTAGGTTTTGTGGGGTTAGATTTTATTGGTTTTAGTTTAATGAATTTAGGTTTATTAGGTCAGGTTTTTAGGCTTATTGTTTCAACAATTTGTGGTTAAAGGATTTGCAATTAACTGGTTTTAAGATTTACACCTACTTTTTTATATTCGCTAAATATTGTTCAAATTTTGTAGTATTAAGTATGGGAAACATTTCTGATTGTAGTTTATATGAGTATTTAAGACGTCGCAAGTCGAGATCTTAAAATATCGCAATAGACTATTTTTAATGTGACGTCACATATTTAGGCAACCCGCAACAAATTGGCATAGTTGAAATTGTACAGACCGAATAGCATAGCCTCCATACGCAGGTGAGATCTTGTTGATATGTCACCGCTGTCATCATCAGTGTATTTTCTCTTATTTTGTTTAATATTGGCATTTTCTAATTCTACTATGTATTGTTATTGTTTTTCTTGATGTCGTACTGTGTGTTTATTGAGTGTTTTTATTCTTCAAGTGATTTATTATAGACGTACTATTAACCATAACCAAACTTTCCTTGAATGATATCCTGTTGCGAGGCTACTTCGCTTACATGAAATTATCTTTAATGCGCATGCTCAGTAACATCGATATAATTTTAATTTATTAATTACCATAAAAGTCAATATTGTTCTCTAAATTTAAATATATAAATTCTATAATTCTATTAATTTGTCACTTGGAGTTTGAAACTTCTTAAATATTGCGAATATAGCGTTATTTAAGGTCATGACTTGACAAAGAAGCCATTTTTTGGCACATATGTCTAAAGTACATAAGGTCGAAAGTCGATCTAATAGTAATTCTTCATGACACTATGGGGTTGCCTATTATTTGGCGTATGTGACGTCACTACTAAAAAGGTCTGTGTCGCAGTGACATAAGAAAGCGGACAGTCATAATTACAAGCTTTTAAAAAATATACATCCCAATTTGGACAACTCTTACTACCTCCCACGGAATTTTTTCGCCCACTGTGCGGCGCTCTCTAGATTCTTTCACAAATGGAGGCGCAAGGAATTATTAGAAGTTATTAAGATATTCCGAGTTAATACGAAGAAATCTGGAGATAATTTGAGTTCATTGTCGCAATTTATAGTATTTTTTATGGTTGAAGTTCATCATTAGTTATTTCATCAGAATCACTAATCAAATAATTAAAATAACTACCCTGTATGTGGCAAAACCTTACTGTAAATACCTATCACAACTTTTCGTTTAATTTTAAATGAATATACGAAATAATTTTTTGATAAATATACAACGTGTAACATAAAGGTGAGGACGAAACTTAAAAGTGCATTCTATAGACGAAATTACGTCATTTTAACCCTTAATCATGGTTCATAGTTCTACAGTAATATAGAATTCACTGACTTTTCCACTTTTGCTCTGACTGTTTATGCATTACACTTTTTCTAGACTAGACACCATAATCTTTTTTATACCCAAAGAACCTCTTATAAAAGTTTCAAAACCACAAATAGTTTTCTCTTTCAAGAACCCAGAGCCGGTTTTCACAAAATTTTCCCACTTTCATGGATATATTTAAAATTCCCCGACTATTCCCTGTTTTTTATGAAGAATAATGAATTCCCTGACTTTTCCCGGTTTTCCAGGCCACTACGAACTCTGACTAATGCAATGTTGCTTAGTTTTGAAGATATAAGCCGACGAAGTCAATTTTTTATTTTCAAATATCTTTGGCGATCCCCTTTGACAGGGTTAGAAGCTCGACAATACCCCCGATGTAAAAAATATGCGTTTTAAGTCATTCGAAATACATACATGTGTAATTTTTGAAAAAAAATTGACTTCAACACCTTTAAGTTATTTATACGTTGTATATATTTTTTTTAAATTTAAAATCGACAGATAAACAACTAATTTAAGATTATTTCAATCACTAACCTTCTTTTCCGTCATTATGTATAAATGCATCGAGTGAGAATCGAAGTGCAAATCTGGATTTACGGGCGAGTCCTCTTCGACAGTTAAATCTCCATATTCCAAAGCGGAGGTAGACGATTCCACAACAATCTAGAACGGAAAAAACCACAATCAGATACTACGCAAAATTGCTTTATAAAAATTTGACGTGCCGCTGGCTAAATTCAAAAATAATTTCCTAATCTAAAGTACATAATAAACAGTTCAAGTAAATTTCATGCTGTAGGTCTCCATACAATGGAGCTAATTTTAAGTGACGGTTTCCTTCTCAGATAAAATGAAGAGTTAAATGTTGTAAACAACCTGCAGGTGGCTGTTATAGGCACACTTTTGTAAGGTCGCACGCGCTATAGCATTTGTTCTACAGGGTGTCCCGAATTGCACACGCCAAACTTTACTTGGCGATAGAACTCCCCGAAATAAAAAAAATATATCATATTTATTTAACTATATGAAGATGTTTGATAGAGGAAACTTGGGTTAATAACCAGTGGCAGAAAAAATTGTGAACCTTAGAATTTCGGCGCTACTGACTGTTTTGTAAATTGGATAAGTGCGTTTATTAGAAACAGTCGGGCACAATCGCATTTGATTCGAAACAATAAATTACGACCTTATGTAAGCATTGTATCGGAATTCTCACGAGTCTGACTGTTGGAAATTGTTTTGGACTGCTCTAGGAACAAAGCTCATAACATGGTGTCGAAGAAAAAATGTATCTATCACTTTATTAAAAAACCAGACAATTATGGATTTTTAAAAAAATTTAAAATAATGTTATTTATCAGATAGTTAAATAAATTTAAGATATCTTTTGAAAGAAGAGTGCGATTCGTGTATGAAGCTTGTCACTTTTTATTTTACTGATAAACATACGTTTACTTTAAAGGCAAATAAATGTAAAATTAAAAAAAGCCAATTTAATAATACAGATGCATACTAAGGTCCACAATTTATTTGCAAGAAAATGCAAAATGTTTAATTCAGTTAAATTATGATGGCGCTACTGACTTCACACTCTAATTTCGAACTCTAGATTATATGGTGTACAGGGTGTTCGGCAAATAACCTTCGTAAACTTAGCAATCGAATATTTGCGTAATTTTGACCCAAAAACTTGACTACTTGTATCCAATTGAAACTATTCGAGAAAAACGCGTTGAAACACTTCCAATTTTTCTTGACATTGTTAACACAGTTGTGTGACTGATATCTGGTTGGCTTCGGCAAAAATACATGCTCCAGGATTACTTTCATCCCGGATTTCGGCAGCGTAAACCATGGTCTTTATGTGGCTTCACAAGTAGAAGGATTGAAATCAGGAGATCTTAAGGCCTTTTCTTCTTATAGGTATGTTTCCAAAATTGTTACTGGATGCTCCACAAACGGGCGGTTAATGTTTGTTGCAAAATTATGAAAGTTCCAAAATTTCTTCATTAGTCATTAAGTAGAAGTGCTTCACTGCCAACTGTTCTTTAATGGTTCTACACACTATCCAATGAAACATGCCGCAAAGCACTGCGAGGGCACTTCTGGTAGAATCTGCTTCAACATCGTATATTTGTTGAATTGAAATCTAGGAAGCACATTTCCATCCAAGTCTCTGGGAGACCTGTACAAAAGTTTATTGGGCTGGAAACGGTCTTTCTGGATAACGTTGTCCATAAATGCGTTTGGTACCTTCCGAATTTTGGTGACCGTCTCCATAAATAATTGGCATATCGTGATATTCACCTAGAGTACATTTTCGGAATTTTACATTTGAATGTAAACAAAAGCACTAACATTTGTTTCCCAAAATTAAAAATGCTTTGCTTTATCGAAACTGAAAGAACACAACACAAAAGATAATACCTATGAAGTTATTTATTTGTTGCATTATTTTCGTTTTTTTTTCTTCTTTGTTTTTTTTTTTGGGTATTTTAACCACCTGTGAAAGTTTGTGTAGTATTTAAAAGTATCAGTAAAGGGTTATTTTTACATGAACACAGTTTTGCCTAAACAAAATTTCACAATGAAAAGGCAGACAAGAAAAATACAAAACACATCGCTTTGTATAGGGCGTTTTATAAAGTTGTTAACGCATCGAAAATCTGTTTCGTCGTCTGAAATTATTATTATTTACTTTTCATTTTAGTTGCTTTCGCTTTTTTGCTTAAACATTTAATAAACAACGTTATAATTTTACGTTTTGGTAATTAAAATTTTGATAAGTTTCCAATAATTCATTTCGATTGGATACATGTGGCAATGATTTATTTTCCTAACATCCTGTATGTATGTATGTATGTATGTATGTATGTATGTATGTATGTATTATTTAATAAACTGTAAAGTGTATTATATCTTAAATATCAATGCTACTTAATGTCTACTGTCAGAGAGTGACCTAAACAGAACTAGAGACTTTTTAACTTCTGATATTATTATTTCAGTCTTCAATAGACCTTCTTAGTATGACGTCACATACGCCAAATAATAGGCAACCCTATAGTGCGCACTGTCATGGAGAATTTCTCAGTATCGATTTCTTGATCGATTTTCGACCTTATGTCTTCTTTGTCATGACTTTAAATATCGCGATATTCTGGCAATATTAGAAATATTTAAGTTTCGATCCCCAAGTGACAAACTAAAAGAATTGTAGAATTTATATACATATTTAAATTCATAGAACAACATTGACTTTTATAGTAACTAATAAATTAAAATGATATCAATGTTACCGAGCATGCGCATTAAAGGTAATTTCATGTAAGAGAAGTAGGCTCGCAACAGGATATCATTCCAGAAAAGTTTGGTTATTGTCAAGAGTACGTCTATAATAACCCACTTGAAGAAAAACACAGTTGATAAACACGCTGATACAGCACAACACCAAGAAAAACAATAAAAAATACTTAGTAGAACTAGAAAATGTCAAGATTAAACAAAAGAAGAGAAAATACGCTAATGATGACAGCGATGACATATCAACAAGATCTCACCTGCGTATGAGGCTATTCTTTCCGAGCATGCGCATTAGGAATAACACGGCTAATGTTAAATTTTTACTTTATTTAAATTTAGGAATATTCTTTTATATCGTTTTAAGCACATTAGTGTATTCTCTATTTTACGAAACACGTGTTGGTTGTTCTTAAATACTTCCAAATCCTTGTAAAAATAAATTAATTTGAAGTTGTTCATTTTTATAGTATCTATGTAAGGGTCAGATTTGGTCTGTACAATTTCAACTATGACAATTTGTTGCGGGTTGCCTAAATATGTGACGTCGCACTAAAAAAGTCTATTGCGAATATTTGTGAATTCTACGAATATATATATACATCGCCTAAAGGATGATCGCTTACGTACAGAGCTACATAAATTATTTGGATCATTTGACGCGATGTGTGCTGATTTATTACCGACTCAACACGGAACGCGGTATTTGTCCGAATATATCGAATGCTTGCCGACGAATAATAACTTTTCATCCACACATGCGTTACCTTTTTTATTCATCTCGAACAATGTAAGCGTGTAGCCGGCGTAATACACGTTCACACATTACTGGAGCTGAATGAACACAATTCAATTTATACAACTTCCCCTGGACGTTGCTTTAATAGATATCAACAGCGAAACTGCCCATCGTTTACGCGTAGCGTATTTGTAAGGTAGATCAAAACATTCTCTCTTTTACATTTTTTCTCTCTCGTATCGCGTATACTGTGCGAACATTCTGGTGATGCGTGCATCGGTTCCAAATGTATAAAAGATAAAAAACGGTCGAATGAAGAAAATTTTAGCCCATTCTTTCCAAAATATTTTGAAAAATACAGGGTGTTAATTAAATATGTACAATAAATTCATCAGACTATTTTAAGACAACAAGTTGATATAAACATTGGTCCGCAGATGCTTCGTTTTCAAGATACAGGGGGTTAAACTTTTGCAAAAAATTGTTATTTCGTAAATATCTTAATACCCTTTACCCAACTTTATTGTAATTTGGCTGTGTTATTTGTAGTGGTAAGGGGTTAATTTAACCCTAACTTGATTAGATTTGTTAAGTCCAGTGGCGTCCCGAGCGGTACCTTAACGAATGTTTTTGACAAAAAAAATGTACACCACTTTTTTGTAATTTTTATATTTTTTGGATTAAGCAACTAAAAGCAACCTTTTTGTCTCTTGAATGTTTTTCGAATCTTGATTAATTTTTAGAGAAAAAAAATAAAATCCACTAAATTGCATATCCCTGGACCACACAAGAAACATTAAAAATATTCGTTAAGGTACCGCTCGGAACGCCACTGGACTTAACAAAGGTAATCAAGTTAGGGTTAAATTAGCCTCATAATATTACAAATAACACTGCCAAATTACAACATAATTGGGGATTGACGCCGAGCCACGAAATTACTAATAACCATATTTAAAATTCTAAACCAAATACAAACTTCCAATAATTCCAACAATGATTTAAAGATATAATATCAATGAGAATTATAATTTGCTACCGATTGATCATTTAAAACGTTTCAATACAGATATCACTGTTGCCATGGAAAGTACCTGTCCAACAGAATAATTGTTCGTACCAGTAGGTTTGCTAGCAGAATAGTTAACATAATTTTGCATAAATTTAAATTGCATGTTGGTGTAAATGTTAAGTTAAATGGGAAAAAAGGCATTCATTTTAGTATCACAGTGATAAATACATAATCACAACATATATTTTTTGTTATATGTAGTTCTAGTAACATTGCAACATATCCTGTTTGTAAGCCGATGTATCGGTATCGGTCGATCTCAAAATTATTAATTATAATATAATTAAAAAGATATAAAACTCAAAACAAAATACAGTGAGTTTTTACTCCTTTTTCTTATTCAATCCCTTCACCATCCAAAACATAATCAGCAAGAAAATTAAATCGCGAATGACACGCACGAAATTAAAGATATTAAACGGGATACCCTCAAGGTCAAGGCCAAGGTCATCATTGAATAGCCCGGAAAAAATCCTGAAACTTTTGTATGAAACGTTTTTCCGTATATCCCTTTACTTCCGAGTTATTCTGCGGTTTCCAGGCGGTATCTATCAAAAATCTTATTCGACCTTAAAATGACCTTGACCATGGTCTCAAGGTCTTGGTCAGTAATTTTCGTACGTAAAATTTTCCCCTCTTTCCAATGACGTGATAAAAAGTAGGGGTTCCCATTTGAAAAAATGACCTTGACCTTGAAATGAACTTCAAGGTCAAGGTCATGGTCATCTTTGAATAGCCCGGGAAAAATCCTGAAACTTTTGTATAAAACGTGTCCATACTTTTGGGATACCCTGTATTGTTAAATGCGGTTTTGTAAAGGAGGCGCATCTTTGGAGATTGCCGTTCTATTCGTTTGGACCAATAGTTTCACAGGCGTATGTTTGATCATTATTTACAAGAATGAATATATAAATTGACTTTACACCTAACATGGTACGGGTAGTAGAAGGAAAAACAAACGACCGACTTTATTTCCGTGAAACAGATATTACGAATACGACACCGCTTCAATTTGTTACATTTATTTTATTTTTCGGTTTACGAGAAGTCTTTTGTAATTTTCGCCACTTTCTGTGTGAAGTATTAGTTTTTACTCGAATCGAAATATAATTAGTTGCGTTTATTATTGTCAAAGAGAGCAGAACGCGACGGACCACATACGGCAGGCAACATGGACCTTAATAAGGTAAGACATTCCATGATGAGATGTGTTGAGGCGGACGGCATAACATGCGCAGCGGCTAGCCTGCCCAGTCAGTGACGGGGTATAAAAATTACGAAAAAATAAAAAAGCTTCGAAAAAACCCAGTTTCCAAGACGGCATCTGAGAAAACAAACATAGATGTTTCTAAAAGTCAAAGGTAGCTCCCCTCAAAATTACACCCTGTATAATTGTACGTCATTATATATTATTATAACGGGTATGATGTACAATAATGTGGTATTAGAGATTTATATTGATTTTTTTTGTCCTTTCAAAATTTTATTTATAAATACAGTAAGCATTAAATTACACTTTAAAAAAATATATATGTTGTATTTTTTGGGAGTGAGGAAGATTTCGAAATAAAACGAAATATCCACAAAATGCAAGATATTTTCATTTTCATCCTAAAAAGCTAAAAATGTTATTTTAATACGACGTCAAGGATAACACTCAACTACAACAACTATGTATTTTTTATTTTCTACAGTGTTGAACTATAAACCTATAATGCAAACACATGGTTTTTTTAAATGGCAATTACACATGGTGTTAATGAACTTATATAAAGTATTTTTGCCACATGTCCGTTATGTCAAAATGAGGTAAATACACGGATTTGTGTTGAGTAAAATGTAATTTTAAAATCTGACCTATCACAACATTGCAAGGAACCTTTTGAGAACTGCTGATTCTCATAGATGTTCAATGTACCCACTATTTGCTTGCAAACAAGCTTCAGCGCGACGTATCCAATTCGCTTGCACGCGTTGCAACAATGCCACGCCCTCTCCAGCAATCTGGAAAAGTAATGTCCGAAAAAAGTGAGCGGGGGCTCCGTCATGTAGTAACTACAAATTTTGCCGAACATTTAATGGCACGTCTTCTAATAACTCGGTGTCCAAATCTTTGCGCTACAGCAACAAATGTTCGCAGTGAGGGGGCACGTCGTTAGGATGTTATCATATATTCGCGATTGCTAAATAAATGCGCCTTTTTCAAAAGAAAACTTGGTAATACGGCTATTAAATGTACTCTCGAAAAACAGCACAGCAATCACTACAACAATGTATTACAAACTGACTTTCGAATACAGTCCGGCTTCATAAACTCGTAAAAAGTCTTACAGATAGTTTTGTAACTATTCGCCGCGATAAAATACATGCATTTCAGCAGTTCCAAAACAGTTTTAAACACATTTTTAATTAGCTCTATTCTCTACGACCTTAAACATGCGATACAAGTTTCTCTAGTATTATTTTTATCTCTATGCGATACGGAAGCTTCATAACTATTATTATGATCTAAACATTACATTATCAACAAAAAATATATTATACGGGGTACATCACTCTAGATTTTACTTTTCATGTGAACAGCGGTTCTCAAAATGTGACTGATGGTTGGTAGCCTTTGTTGAGAAATGGAAATACCATATAGGAAACCACCAACAAGGATCTTTATAGCATGATGATAAGAGTATTTGACTTAAAATTCGATCTGTGACTGTGACGTCATCTAATTTTTTCCAATTTCATAAATATTCTGGATATTTCTTCCTTTCGAAAGACATAAGATGATGTGAATAGAGGAATTAACCACTAGCAGATCCAGTCTCTACTGTTTTTGTCAGCTTTGCCGTGGAAGAGGATTAACTAGACTTGTTTTTATTACTTTTCTTCAAATTATTTAGTTTTCATTAGATAATATTCAATAAAAAAAGTACATATGATTTTGATTTTTGAGGAAACTCGGAAAAAATAGAAATTAACAGTATGGCTTTATAGACATTGATGAAAATAAGCATTGAAAGTATATTGTGACAAAATCAGTAACAGGACCAGCGTTATTCTCTATAAATATAATTTTGTCTTTTGAACGGGAAAACAAATCAAAACAATTTCAGACATGTGTGAAATGGGAAAAATAATTTCGATTACCTCACAGCCTTAAGATGGAATTGAAAGTGAAATATCTATATCATTATGCTGCAAAGATCCCCGTTTGCGATTTTCTATTTGCTTTTTCCGTTTTTCTGCAATGACGGCTAATCATCAGTTCCGTCACTATCACGTTATCGATATCATGCTAGGGTATCTCGATTATTAAAGACAGATGTTCCGGTTTTTACGAATATTGGTTGGAATTTTTGCGAGTCTTTAAAATCAAAACAGATTTCTGATGTCTTTTCGTTTCTAAGTTATAATCGAAAAAAAAGAAAATTTGGATATTCTCAGTGGCCTCTGTAGCTTTACAATTACATTTTTTCGAAACGTTGACATAATATAAGTAAATAAATTAACCTTTTTCAGATGTCCCGTGGAGGTGCCAATGAAAACAACCGTGAAGTCTCCTGTTGAGGTGGCAACCACTGCCGTCAGTCGGATGTTGAACAGCAATACAGGAACTGCAGCAACAGGTTGTTCTCCACCTAACGGCGTGTTAACATCAAGACCACAAAAATCCTCGCCGATCGTTTGCAGTTTCTGAAATGAAAAATAATGTGTTACTTACATTTATTGAAATATTAAACAAAATGCATTTAAAGTCGGTAAAGACTATAATGAGTGTAAAACAACTATAAAGTAAAACAGTTACAAAAAAAAAACAAAGAAAAGAATCTGACTCACGCCGATAGAATTTATTTCAAATGGTAAATCTACCAATAATATATACTTAAGTTTAGAAAGTATGGGAAATTTGTATTAATTTAAAAAGTAATGTAAAGGGATTTTGAAAAATATTATTTGGCAAAATATTCACAATTCATATATATCAATTAAATTGTCTTTACTTGCCAAAATCCATTCCTAATATTAGTTTTTGAAGTAAAAACTATTACACTATAAATATCTAATCAATTTAATTGGAGGAATTTCAATCACTCTTTTATTTATTTAGTACTAGTGTTTGTAAGATTTGTGTTAAATGTGTCTACTTCAGAAACAATCCCATCCGACGTTTCCAAAAACATAACAGATAAACAAACGTCTGGAATAAAAATATAGAACCAGAACTAAGTATCATATTTTTTAAATAGTAATGAACAATTTTAATTATATAAAAAGGTATTGTCAAAAAAATGACAAAGGAGATCAAAAGTCGTTGCAAAACGGCTACGCAACTAACAAACATGTAGTTCAGGTTGTCATGATTTTTGCAATGGCAAATCCTACTCTCACATCTACGATATAAGGTTTGCTCTATTCATTAAAATGATAAACCTTGAAGAACTATATAGGAGAAGCGCAAACCATGTGGTTCCAAAGATTATATACCCCAGGGTACAAGAAACTGAGGAATTGCTTCGAAGACATCAATTGAAGGAGCGTAGTAAGGAATATATAGATATGTTCCACACCCCAAAGGTGGACAAAACCCTGGAATTATTTCAAGGACTATTTTTGGGAATATCCTCGTTTGTGGTTGCAGGTGAAGGCAGTATCTCATCCTGGGGGTAAACTAAACATGGGGTAACTGTCGAGGATATAACTGAAAGGGATGTGGCTGAAAATCGGGTTCGCCTAAGGGCGGAAACGAATATTAAAAATGGTTTTTGTTTCGGGTAATGCGGTGAACCTTTATCGATCGAAACATCTGTGGAATAACAACTCTATTACAAGTGTAACGCAGCTACAGTATAATTGTATCAGTCAAGGTCATTTTAAGTATGTTGCCTTTACTTTTTAAATTCGTAAGTACAGTTATTTTAAAAAATAGTACTGTATTTAATTCATACTAATATCATGATTGAAACAATCATCTTTCATGTAACAAGTTGATAAGCTTACCGAATTAGGCGCTTCTACGTTATTGCAATGTACATGATAAAAATCTGGTGTCTGTGTGTAACAAATATTTTATGTTCGAGGATTATAGCATTAACGACCGTTTAAATAAAACTGTTCTCAATATCTACTTCTGAGGTTAATCTAATAATTCTTGAGAATGACTTAAATAAAACCTAGTTTCACGTTTAATTAGTAAGTGCTTTAGTTTTATCACTTATTTCGTGATTACCTGTGAAACCCAATAAACTGGTTTTAACAAAAGAAAAGTTTCACGTTTGGTTTATCTTTTATTTAATTTTATTATTTTATTGCATAACATGCAATAAAACCATTAAAATATTTTTACTACTACAATTTTGGAACAAGTGGCATCACTGCAGTATTGTTTATCTTCTTTTACATAGACATATCTTATCTTTTTCGTGCACGATTACCATAATTTTAAGGAACCGATTTTCATCTTCAACAGCGTCAAAAGTTTTTTGACAAAGTTTCCAGTAAAAAAAGGCTTTTATAAGAGCCTGTCCAATGAAATATTCATCGCATTTGAACGATTTCTGTTAAACGGTCTATCAGTAAGAACAGTATTTTATTCATAATTCATTTTTAACAACTCTTCGATGTAGTAGCATTTGCAGCAGATAGTTTCTTTGGAAAATTTAATTCGATGTCGCCATTTCGTTTTGAATTGATTTCTATAAAGATTCTACAACCGTCAGTCGATACAATCGCAAGCATTGTTTCAGACGATCATTTCAAACTATGACCCGTACAATCTGGATTGAGCAACCCAATATATCTAGACATTTGATATTTTCCCAAAGGTATTAACACCTATCGGCTGAACAGAACACTTTCCATTAAGGCAGAAGTTTCTCGTTTCGCCATCAATAATAAAAGTTTGAGGTTTATCGGTTTTTGACTACGGAATTCCGCTATCAGTGTATTACTCATATCTTCTGCATCACCAACTTTCATTTTAATAAATTCGTCTCCTCTGCATACACCAAGCTTTGTGCAACTTAAAATTGGAAAACATCTATTATTAGTCACTCTGCTCAAAGGAATAGCTGCATGAAAATTTCCTCAATCGTTAAATGTGTACCATTAGGTGCTTCGTTTACAAATTCGTGTATTTCAGTTTTGATTTCTCACTACGGTATCCCACGGATTGCCGCTTTAAATAAACGTTAACTTTGAAAATGGTTTAAAGATCGATCGTCCCTTTCAGCTATCATTAAAGCTTTTACTATGCAATATTCAGACCAAAGACTCGACGGTTTTATAGGCTTTGCTCTTTATGAAAAATAAGCAAGGAAAACATGTTCCGTAATATTATCCGCTTTTCCGAAACAAAAAAATCGTTGCATCTTTCATTCACATAGTTCTCTGACGTTTCAATTATGACACTCGAATAATACTAGTAATCAAAGTGGGCACAATCGATAAAAAATTAAACGTTCCAGAGCCATACGCATTGAATAGATTGATCGATGCGAAGTTTCAGATCAGGGGCAGATATGTACATATTATTTACGGTATAATGATGCGGATAATGAAATTACTAAAATGTGAAGTAGTTGCTTCGCTGCCATTAGTAAAAATGGCAACAGCAAAATTAAAAACTTCAGACTATTTTAGATATGTCCTGTGACCCCGGTATATGTTGACGATTGACCGCGGAACACTTAGGACAACTGTTAATAATTTTCTACAATCACTTTATTAACTATTGCTGGCACTTATTTTATTACGTACTATAACTATATATTTTATGGTACGTTCCATGTGAAACGTTTAGTGTAGAAAAATTGACACTGCCCGTTTTTGTTTCATACTATTATGCAATTACTTACATATATATTCTTATAATGCACCTAAAGAGTGCAGCTAGGGGAAGACAACGTTTGTCACTTCTTTTTTAATAAAATTACATAAAATGGAACCCTGTCTAGAGACAACCCTGTACCGCACTGCAGCGGCCTTAACATTTCCGACCTCTAGTTATGACACTCGAATAATACTAACCATCAAAGTGGACATCTACAAAAAAAATCGATAAAAAATGAAATTTTACCATTTCTTGCGGGAACTTGCAAGATCGAAGGCGAAACGTTGTAAAAAGATAACCGTAAAACGTCACTTTATAGCACCACGCGGTTTTAAAACCTCTCGCTTCCCTCTTATTTATAACCAAGTCGTTCGTGTAATAAAAAATGACTTATCGCATCTTAAATAACTATACATCATGATTTAAATCAGGTAATCTTATTTTATAATTTTAACAAATTAGACTGGAAAATATAACCTTGCGCTGGGGATAATTTACGAGCAGTAATTCAATAATGTACAGGGTGACCCGTTTTGGGTGGGACTGCAATGTACAGGTTAAACAGTGATAGAAACAAACTGTTATAAGTGTCCTGTGCTCCTATCTCGAGCTAAATTTAGTGCCGCAAACAGGTCCTGGGTAATTTTTGATGTACTGAGGATTTTATAATTTATAAATTTTCTATTTCTATACATAAAAATATTTTTTTCTTGTATTTAAGAACAACCAACACATGTTTCGTACAATAGATACACGAATATGCTCAAAACTTACAAAGAACGATATAAAAGAATATTCCTAAAAATAAATAAAGTAAAAATTTGACACAAAAATTTCCTAATGCGCATGCTCGAAAAGAATAGCCTCATATGCAGGTGAGATCTTGTTGATATGTCATCGCTGTCATCATTGGCTTACTTTCTCTTCTTTTGTTTTATCTTGGCATTTTCTAGTTCTACTAAGTATTTTTATTGTTTTTCTTGGTGATTTGCTGTGTCAGCGTGTTTATCGAGGGCTTTTTTTCCTCAAGTGGTTTATTTATTATAGACGTACTCTTAACCTTAGCTAAACTTTTCTTGAATGATATCCTGTTGTGAGGCTACTTCGCTTAGCCGACATTATTTTTAAGGCACGTGTGCTCAGTAACATGGATATAATTTTAATTTATTAATTACTATAAAACTCAATATTGTTCTATAAATTTAAATATATAAATCCATAATTCTTTTAGTTTGTCACTTGGGGACTGAAATTTCTTAAATATTTCTAGTATTGCCAGAATATCGCGATATTTAAGGTCATGGCGAAGAAGGTGCACTTATGTCCAAAGTACATAAGGTCTAAAATCGATCTAGTAAAAATATTGAGAAATTCTTCACGACAATGTGTACTATGGGGTTGTCTATTATTTGGCGTATGTGACGTCATTACTAAAAAGGTCTGTTGTGATTACATTGTATTTAAAACTGCACTTCTAACAAAAAATTCAAAAGACGAATAGTTTTGTAGCAATTTCGATTTATCTATATTGAAGGCTCCTAAATTAAAAAAAAAAAATTCTAAAATGGCTCGTTTTTCGAATATAATAAACATATTTTTTGTTACAACTTTTTATTTTATAATGCGGTCTTCTATTGAAAATAATTAAAGCTTTATAAAAAAAATAAACAAATCCAAGAAAAAAATAATGATTTTTTGTTAAAATAATATTGATTATATCAACCCTGTATACCCGCGTATTTGATATTTGAGTATACTAGCGCCGGCTGTTTTGATTATTTTGTAGGTAGGTATGTTATAAATTTATATGAAGTAAATGTTTGTCATTGTTAAATGTGAGTTAGTGAACCAATGCTGTTGAAACTATATCACCATCCACATATTTACCATAAACTGATTATCTTTTACATTTAAATATATAATTTTCCGCAGGGTTTGAAGGATATAATATATCAACGATATATATCACGATGATATATCATATATATCCCGATATATATATATATATATATATATCATGATATTTAAATTCTGATATATACATGGATATGGATATTTATAACAAATGTAAAATTTGCGAACTGGTAAAAAATGTAGTTATTCCTATAAAAAATATGTGCACGACTATGTCGTTCATCATTATTCAATGCCTAACCACTAATTAGTTAAATCATTCTAAGTTGATCACCAATTTTATTTGTTTAATGGAACTATATTATTATCGACCTTAGCTCAGTTTTTATTATTTTGTGATCGTTTTTATTACAATATTGTATTCTTTTCTTAATAAAAAAAAAGTACAGTAGCAATATTCTTATTATTTATCAGTATTTTACATTAGCAAAAAAATAGACAAACATTACAAAATAAATATCAAAATTTGATATATGTATATCCGACAAATATCGGATATATATCCGATATGATATTTATATAAATATGATGATATTTTCGAACTTTGATTTTCCGTTATATATTCAGATTTGATTATATTTTTATTTTGTTATAGAATGGGGAAATGTTAAATATGTATATATACAAATTATCTCTACAAAAAAGTAGAATTTTACAATGTTTGATCTTCATAAATTTTGCGTAAGTACACATACTTAATTCTAAAACTAAGAAACATAAAACTGGCAGGTCGATCTTTAGTTATCCCGAAGTTAAAGGCTGTCGGTTTTGGCTTCTTGGCATTTCTAGTGATATATTGCTTGCTCTCTTCTTCAGAAAAATTTTTGAAACTGAAGATTTGCTGTGGATACTGATCCATATCGTTATGATGCATGATTTGAAGTCACTGACCTGTGACGTTCCGATCTTTGATATTTACGGATTAGTCTTCTAGGCCGTCGTCTCGGTAAAAATTACATGATGTTCAAATTTTCTGGACATCATCCTTCTCTTACTAGTATCACGGTACTACTTAAGTCTATCACGTGTCCTCTACCACGCAACTGCTTATTTCTCTCTTTAGGTAACGCCTGTGTTATTTGACTGCGTGGTAACTTTTGTTTAATATGTAAACGGAATGCTATATAAACCGAGACCTTGGTTTTACGTTGCTCTAACAGGTCGACTTGGGAAAGGCTGACCTTATCTTCCTTGAAATGTCGAAAACGGTACTAACATTGTGCTTGCTTAAGAGAAGGCCTATTTTATCTGTATGTTCATCCTTGTGTATAGGGAAGGCAGATTGTTGCCTTTTTCTTGTTTTTAGGTATCCTGCTAACAGCTCGCTGAAAATTTCTGCTGGTTCATTCATTTCCTCTGAGAATTGATCGTAGAAATGTAGTTCCTGGTCTAAGCGTTACCGGCACAGATGTGTCACCACCATCCGGCCCAGAAACAAAGTATCAAGGAGGTTAATTTCGTATTTGGTCAGACATAATACTAATGGGATGATGTTAAATATATTTAATGTAAATGCAGTGACTAATTTCGAATTTCCAAACAGGAAATGCATGTGACATGGAAATTGTGAGACTGTTTTAATACAGGGTGCAATACAGGATTAATTACCCAAAGATAAAGTATTGGACAAAAATTGCTATGAGGAAATAGTCAATAACCCTCCGTTTTCCAGATTTGGAGTGCGAAATTTGAAAAAAAAATAAAAATTTCTAAAGTATCTCCGAAGACGATTGACAGAGAGTGATGAAACTTTAACTAATGATTTATTTATAGTAATTAAAGGTAAGAATCTATTGAACTTATTGTTTTTTAAATACACTCCGTATATTTGCCACTTCCTATTTGGCTTTTTGCCTCATACTTTACTCATACCTTTTTAGAATTTATTTTTTCGCGAGTCAGAGCAACTTTCGGTGTCACGTAGCCCTATGGCATAGTTAGCTGAAGTAAGCAGCTGTAGTTCCTATGCTAAAAAATATATATTCAATTTGTATTTCTAGGGATATATGATGATTTAGGTAACGTATAAGTTTCAAAATTTAGAATTACTAGTTAGTCTATTGTCGTAGGAATGGATACGATTCAGATTTCGCTCATGTTTCGAATTTACCAACGAACCACCCAAACCACGGATTTTTGATGCCAAAGTACTAAAGGCAAGCTGCCAGAGCAGGCCCAAGCAGCCCTCCAACCAGGAGAACAAGGTCAGACATGAAAATTCGCGGATGTTTCGAAAACATACCTGAAACTCCCCAACCGCGACGAACGGTCTTTCACAACATGCAAGACGTTCAACACATTGTACGAAGATACCCAGACGTCCACCACATCCGTCGAATGACGCCAGACCAGAATCAGAATTAAGAAAATCGCCGACCTTCTGAAAATTTTCACCCACCTTTCGAATTTCCTAACATCGAGCCGCAAAGACGACACCAATCCGGCGTAGCCACCCCTTGTGACAGCGGACGATAACCGCGGCCTGCGCCGCAGCCACCCTACAACCGGCCACGACGGACGGAGGAAATACAATTTTCGCCTCCCTTTTGAATTTTTGATTTCAGATCGAAATAAAATTTTCGCCTCCCTATTGAATTTTTGATTTCAGATCGCCAACCACGGCCGAGCGATCGAGACAAATTCCCAACGTCGTCGCGGGCTAAATCGAGGTGTCCCCTGGACCCAACCACGCCACAGTCGTTCAACCGAGATTCGCCCTTCCAGCGATCGAACACGAACTGGCGGCAAATGCAGTCTATCAGCCAGGACACAGTGCCTGGTGAGCTCCGAGCAATATTCGTATGGAAGAAACCGCATTTAATCATTCTGTATTACCAGTATTATTTTTAATAAACGATACATATATTTGTTCATTTCCGAGTTATTCGCTCCCGATCATTTAAGCATACACGCCGGCCCTCCAAGGAGGCCGTGCTCAGTGAATTAATCAGTAGCAAAACATAAAAGAGACTGATTTTCAGACACTAGGGCTTAGTCCCGACCAGTGCTTACAGGGTGATACAAAAACCCGAACCTGTTTCCAAGTCCAAAGTGGAAACTCTTATAAGTGTTGTGCTCCGACGGCCTGTTTGGTCGAACAACAAACAAATTAGATCGCGGAATCTCCTTTTGAGTATAGTCCAACTGGGAACGATGTCAGAGGACAGGAAGCCTCACCTCCTCTCGACGATGGCCGCAGGGCCGTTCATCAAGAGGGAGAGGACAGAGGTACCAGGAAGCCCTCTAGCCGCCGACTACTCCTGGAAGCTACCATTCCTGAAGCCAGCAATACACGACGGCGACATGGCGCCCAACGTGGGGCTATTTCGTCACATGAAACCGAAACTAAAACACATCTATCCGTTCGCTCAACTTTCTAATCGATAAATCATTCCACGCCGGGCTAATCCCCGCCAAAGTGGATAAACATGCCCAAAGAGACCCAAACTACCTTCCACGAGCAGCAGAAGGCGCGGAGCCAAAATTAACGGTTTCACCTGTTCGCAGAGCGCCGCCCAGACGACACGCTGTAAAAATATAAAATTCACTTCAGTTTCGAATTTCCAAAAACTGAAGAATATTACGAAATTTCAACAGAGGAATTACGAAATATAACTAAAAGTACTATGCCAAGAAGACAAGTCGATTATGAGTTGAAGTTGGCGATTTTCCAAAGATGAGTAAAATCCAGAGGCCAATGGTCCAGATCTAATTGTAAGGCGGACTTCGTTACAGAACTTCTGCGGACCCCTCAAGGATGTGATCGAACGTCAACCTTCTAGTTAAATACACACTCCTTAAATACAATGTCTTATCTCCCATTGCTTCATAGCACACTACCACCCTGAGGTGAAGATTCTGACGGATACACAGTTTTTAAGGCTACTTACTTACACAAACCCTCCAAGGAGGCAAAATTCAAATCAAGCTCTTAAAGCTTATGTACAAGCTCCTAAAGCTTCCATACGGGCACTCTAAGAAGCCACACACGTATAAACTTTAGTGCCCTAGCACAGCATTCAAAGACAGTGATAAAAAAACACAAAAGTACCACACTCGACTGTCCTCAATAAAAAACATAAAACGTTCAGTTGAAAACCTTACAAACAAACAAACCACAGAAATTAATTAAGTAGTTTATCATTAAACCGCTGCAGGAATACACATCCGCCAAAACATCCTTTTTTAAATAATAATTCTCTATCTACAAAGTAAATAATTCTTATTTACAATAAAAATGTTAATAGAAAAAATTTAAATAACGTGAAACTATACCAACTATGTCATTTATCAGTGCAGTTTGTTTTTAAGTTGACATACTCGTTATATCTAATCAAAAGCCTTTATTAGATAAACCTCAAACAGGACTCCGGCACTGTTGATCAGTTCACGGAAATAATTTAAAGAATTGTTGAATTTACACACTGCGATAACGTTCCCGAACACAACCTCCCGACGAGCATCGACCAGATGTAGTCGAGAATCCACGACTTTAGCCGAAACCTCACTCACTGACCGGGAATGCTGCAGAAAGATACAGCCTACAGCGTATCGATCAGGCTGGTATGTATGAGCGAGGGAAGTATGTAGTCCCCATAGCTGATCGTCGCCGCTTTATTGTCGTACATCAGACCCCGAATCAGAACGGCCGGATCGGGTGACTTCGAAACGACTGTTACTACAATTTCTTCAGTAAATCACAGGTGGCAAATTGGACAATATTTTTTGTCTCAACTGTACGCGACAAATTTTGACACGTAGCAAGGTTACATATCGTTCATTGTACGTATGTTCATGTCCGACAGTAAATCGTACATAATGTAAATAACAGAGGCTAATTCAGGGACGCCCCACTGACAAATACATATCTGCATCAGTTGTGAGCCACTTCAAAGGCGTTTTAAATTACAGGTTCTTTGAAATATCTAGCTTAGAAGAAAATATATTTGGCTATAGAAGAGAACTATACAGGGTGTGACGTGTATAATCTATAAAAATTAAACTACAACTTCCTGGTGATATTTGTAATAGAAAACTTTTATACGAAAAAATTCTATCTTCGCGTTTTTTTTTTTGTAAATTAAAGTTCATTTATTCAACGAAAATGAAGGCCGACCCTGTGTTATTTATTAAAAACTTTGGAAATGTTTTTATGCGACCCAAGATGCAACCTTATAATTGAAGTCGGTATAATCTAATACTAGTAATACTAAAAGAAGAATAGGTTAATAGGTAGGAATAGGTAGGAATTGTCAAAAAATTTGTGTAGTCGACTGATTTTGTATTTGTATTGAATTCATTATTCACTTAATTATTAAATATTAGGTATCGTCCATCGACCCCATCAGTGTTAAAAAGTGAAAGATTCCAGACAAATGTCTTTATTTTGTAATTCCACGATAGTGACAGTGTAATTTTTATAAAGAAGTAAAAAATAAGAATAGAGTGTCGATTACATTAAAAACGAGATTCTTATTTTTTACTTTGCTTAATTTTTTAGTTTGTGCACAAACTAGTTTTACAATGAACCGGCAAAACAATGCATTTACTATTTCGGAACGTGTCGATATGGTGTTAGTGTATGGTGCAGCCGGAGAAAATGCGCTCACGGCAACTAGGTTGTACCGGGAACGATGGCCACAACGTCACCCCCCATGTGCAAATACAATCCTACAGTGTGTTCAGCGGCCGCTAGATACGGGAAGTGCTATTCCTTGAGGAGAATGACGTGGTCAGCAAGTGAACCTTAATGTTGAAGATGCAGTGTTGGAAAATCTTGACGAAGACCCCACAATTAGTACTAGACGACTCGCACAGCAAGTAGGAACCTCATCTCGTACCGTACATCGCATCTTAAGGAGCCAGTTGTTGCACCCCTATCATCTGCAACCAGTTCAACAGATTTTACCCCCGAATTGTGATCAACGAATGCGTTTTTGCAGATGTTTTTTACGGCAATGTGCCAATCAAGTAGACTTTCCTGCTTATGTTTGTGTAACAGATGAGGCGACATTTACCCCTGACGGAGTGAATTTCCATAATATGCATATATGGGCCGATGAAAATCCTCACGCGATTAGGGAAACTCATTTTCAACATCAGTTCTCAATTCCTACGAAGGCTGTCCAGGCCTACACGAGATGAGGCAGGATAAAGAGGGATAATCCCCCTCGATCCCAAATCATTGAGGCCAATTTCTAGCCATGGAATAAAGGCGGTTCTCGATAAATGTTTGGGCACGCATGTTTTATCTTCAAGATGAGGCTCCTCCACACAGTACTCGAGAAGTAACGACGCTTTCCTCAGCGATGGATTGGACGCTTTGGTCCTCTTCACCTAGGTCCCCCGATCTAACTCCAATAGACTTTTATCTTTGGAGTCACTTGAAGTCATTGGTTTACAATGCTCCAGTTGCTACGGTGGAAGAATTGTGAAACCGTATACTTGAAGCTGCTGACACAATTAGGGGAATACCTGGAAATTTGGGAAAATATTCGCCAAAATTGGGTGCGTCGATGCCATGCCTGTATCCGCGCTAATGGGGATCAATTTGAACATTTTCTCTAGAAATGCCAAGTTTTATTTCATTTGGTTCCATATTTAAATGTAGTTTGTTTAGTGCACGCAGTTGGCAACTACAGATGCTTACGTATGTGGTTTTCTTTGCGAACTCTTGCAGTAACGACAAAGCAATTAAGATAGTAGTTACTATTAATTATTATAATAAGAAAATATCAGTTTTTATTTTAAATATCTATTTTCTTAATTTGTACTTTTGCATTGAAAAATTCCCCAAAAATTGAGAAGTATCTTTCTATCTTCAACGACGATTTGTTTACGCGGTTGGTCTACAGCACGTAACTCATCGTACAGCACACGGACAGGACCGTTCCAGAGAAAATATTTTGATCAATAATTGAACAGTAATTTACGAAAAAAAAACGTAAAAATATAACATTTTCGTATAAGACTTTTCTATTACAAATATCGTTAGGAAGCTGTAGTTTAATTTTTGTAGATTATACACGCTACACCCTGTGTATTTGACTATATACTAACTCATACGTTTTTCTTGATTACGTATCTAAAGCCGTAACAACTTGCATTGAAATTTAATTTCTTTTAAAACTGAAAACCAACAACTTTATTTTATTAATGCTACAAATTTATTATAGACATTGGAAACGTAATTATGCAGAATTTAAATTTTGTCTCGTTATCAAGAGCGCGTTGTGACGTCATTTAGTGTGACTGAGAACCCAACCTACTTCAATCCTAAATGTCGCTTAAACGTAAATAAATGAGTGGTTGTGGTAGTTGCACAGAGTAGATATAGGGTTCTATCGCAAATAGCCAACCAGCAATACATTTTTATAGATTTTATTACAGTTTGTCTAAATATGAATTAATGCACAAATAACAGACTTTCTACCCCATTCTAAAGCAAATTTACTATAAAATGGAGTAAGTTTGATGCTCCTGTTAATTTTTGGAGAAAGAAATTTGTAATTTACGATGCCTTTTGTTAAAAATTGGCAAAATACAAATTTCTTTACAACAAAAACTAATTGGAGTATCAAACTAACTCCATTTTATAGTAAATATGCGTTAGAATAGGCAAAAATGTCTGAAACTGTAATAAAATCTATAAAAATGTATTGCTGGTTGCCTATTTGCACATAATTCTAGTGAGAGAAAGACCTTGTGCAAGACTTTACAAAGAGCAATGGAAATCCAAAAAAGAACCCAGATAATTTCAATGAGGTTAGTTAAGGCATAGGACTCCCTGGAAAACAATTACTTCAAGTGAGAAGTAGACCCTTGGCTTTACTCATTTCAAATGGAGCGTTTACTTCCCGGAAGTAGCAGATGATAGTTTTCCTTAAAGTATTACCTTTTACTTGGGGTATAAGGTTTGGCTTCGATCTTTATTCAAACAATGCTAAGTAAACGCTATATTTTCCTATAGCTAAAGGATTACATCCTTTTTATTCATACTGCCCATTGTTACTCTCATCAGACGGATGACTATCGAAACCCTTTCGCAAGTACTAAAATGAGGCTACCGTCTGAAGTCGACATCGGAAGTATACATTAAAGGAGTCCTTGGGATGCGACGCTCGCTTTTTAGCTATGGCGGCCACAAAAGAAATCGACAATGCCACCTCTTCAAAATGAAACAATGTGAAAACTTGATCGTATTTACTACCGGGTATACCTGGTTGCCTATTTCCTACTGAAGTGAAATAGAAAACAGACCAATTTTTATTCAGATGAACCATTTTAAAAGAGTGGAAAAAAATGTACAGCACTGGGCGAAGGAAACATAGGTTAACAAAGCAAAAATAAAATTAAATAACACAGTAATTATCGTTCACGTAATTATTGAAATATTCAAGATATTTTCATTCATCTTTTGGAATTTGTTGAACATTTACTTCAGTTGATTTTAAACAAATGCCGCACAAGTAAAAACTAATTTATGAACGAACACAAGTAAAACAAAATTTGTTGTCCTCAGTTGTACTGATTTATTTCTAAGAATTAAGTAGAATACATATTAACTGACAATTTAACTGAAGGAAATGACTCAGTTGAAAATAACTGATAACATACGTATTCTTAATAAAATATTAATTATCATGTTGGCAGCATATTTTTAAAACCAATTAATTACTCGTTATTCCTTCGTATAGGATGTTTGGAAACAATGAGCAAAAAAAATCAGAGGATCACGCTGTTCATTAAAATAATGGTGAAAGTTTAACTTTCTCGAAGCTTGTTTATTTATATTTTTAATTAATATACTTTCAATATTCGGCACCAACGTAAACAAATCGTAAAAAAATTAAAACGCCCCTATTAATTATAAAATTGTCCAAAACCTTTTTAGTTACCAACGAGTTCAACGCCAATTCATAAAAGACATTAAAAAATCTTACAAAATGTCGCCTTGTTTCACTTTGAAAGATAACAATAACCCTTTCACATATCTAATGTTTTCTGTACTCCAACTAAACTATCCCTGATAGTTTGTTAATAACAAAACTGCTGCTCTAATTTGTCACGTGACATATACATATTTTAACAGTTGAACATGTATAAAAAAGCCGAGCAATAAAATTTAATGAGTTTCATAGGCGCCATTAAATCAGTTTTCTGTTGAAGGTAAAAAATTATAATAATTTGTATATAATGTGTAGAGAATTTCTATTATATGTACAATTTTATTATGTTGATGGTAAATTTCGTATTGTTCCGTTTCAAAAGGTCTCCAAAATGACATGTTGTAATAATATTATTTTCCCCTTTCACAATTGTAATATGAATGATTAATAAAAGGTGCCTATAATAAACTAAAATTACTTGAATCACACTAAATTCCGCATTGCTGCACTGCACTGCCAGGCGGCTTGTCGACAACTGAAATTTATGACGTAGTCGACCAAAGCAACAGGGCGTAACACCGTTAGCCCGCACGCCCATTCTTCATCTGGGGTATAGATTTCTACCACCTGTACGGATAAATAGATATGGGAACAAGTTTTTCAAATACTTCAATGCCGAGTTGCTGCGTCAGCGACTGAACCTGGTACATACTGTCATCCTATTGGTTCTTCAATTGATATCGGAAAGACTGTACATTAAAGTATTTGCATAATGATTTGACATTTACCAACTCCTAGTACTAATATACTCAAACATTCACCACTTTATGAAATCTACAACTGTAATAAAAATTCAGTAGATATTTTTAATCGCAGCCTTAGTGACTTAAAAATATTTTATTTTTAATGTCTGGTACATAGTTTCAAATATGCAATTTTGAACTTCATTTATGTGTATTATTTAATGCATATATTTTATTTATTTCCTTCTTTTTTTGATGGGTCTGTATTTTTTTTGTTCCTTTCAATTTTGTTTGTAATTAATGTAGTTCTTTTATTATTGTCTGTAAAATCCCTGTTCTATAATTGGGTAGTACCTGTTGAACAGTGTATTGAATAAAATAAAATAAAAGGGGGTAGTGTCTATTTTTCGGCGATCGGTCATTTCAAAAACGAAAATGACCTTTCAACATTTACCGAGGTCCCACTATTGTACTATAATAACATGTACGTGTCTGCCTCTAATCTGAAGCTTCGCATCGATCAATTTATTCGAAACGATACCCTAATGCTTGCCCTGTCCACCTGGCGTGCCGGGAACAATCCAGGTTTTTGCCGATGGACGTTGGTCGCGCAATGCATTCCCGTTTGTGAGTGTATGAGTGAATTTAACGCTTTGCTTGCTATGTATAGCGTTTTTTTCTGGAAGTGAGTAGCATTGTATCGTGAGCATAGAGCGGCTCAAGACTTGACCATAGATTTAGTCTATTTCTGCTACCACAACGCGTATTGCCTCTTAGCAGCAAAATGTAGATTACTTACTACTGTTCATTTATTTGATTGTCGCCATAAAGTTTCCGATGTCTAATAATGAACATTGTATAGCTAAATATTTACTTATTTAACTAAAATAATATATACAACTTACTGAAGTAAGGATAGTTTATGTCTAGCACGAAGTGCGAGACGAAGGGTGAATAAATTTACCCTTTATTTGTAATAAAACATAAATTTGAACAATATTAACATACAGCTTTACATTTTACAGTAGCACACAGTTTTAAGGAAGTTTTTAAACGAAATATTAAAACAAATGGTATCGACTATTGTATAACTATATGAAGTTTTGCAGATGAGTCTTAAAGGTCGGTTAATGAAGTTTTTAAATAAATAAATAAAATAATTAAGGTTATTTGTTTAGTGTTGCCACTAAAGAGTTTCTTTAAACGGCATCGGCACTGCGCCGTTCCGTAACAGTTTTATAATTTCCCACTTTGTTGATCTAAACGTTTAAGCAAGCTTTATTTTTGTTACAGTAAAGTATTAGTAAAGGTTACAAACTTCCAAGATGTAACCGCTTCGTGCTGCTTGGGATAACATCCAAATGTTTAGTATTACCTTTACTTAAACTACTAAAAATAAAGCTCTCATCGTAAATAACCAAACTATTTAATATTTCTATAAAATTTAATTTTACTTTACAATTTCACTTTCGACAATATTTAGGAGTCATGCTAAAAGAAAACTGTTCGCAACAGGTGGATAAATATGCTGGCAAGAATCGGATATGGAAGTCGATATGGAAAAAATACACAATACAATTCACAAAAAATACACGATATTGTACTGTAAAAAATAATACTGATAAACCTATATACCTATTTTAGGGACTGCCCTGTTTAATTTACAATTAATAATATTTGATGTTTTGCCAATTAATATTTTTCAACCATTTACAAAAATACTTACTTTCACTAAAACTTAATTTTCCTACAGAATATGGCTTAAAAGCATATAATTCGAATTTAATATAGGAGGTAACTTATTTATTTTCACTTCAAAATTAAACGAGTTATTTTTAATAAAAAATATCGAATAGCTACTCCAATTTCCAATTTTATCAGGATTGAAATACGAACGTAGGGAGACGAAAAAGCAGAAAAATGAACTCAGAAAAAGGCGAAAAGGAAGTGGATTGACAATGTCTGGAAGACATGTGTAAGTTTCAGCCGCTATTTCCTTCCATCTCGTGGACGAGACGAAATTCTACCCCTATTATTTTACCCCCACGTATTTCGATATCCGTATTATCTTTAAATAGTGCAGGTTATATTTCCAAAAGTAGCACCTTGCATCCAAACTTATTAAAACTGTTAATCGAGACCGCACACCGTCAAAAACACGCTGACGCGTATACAAAACCAATTAATTTTATTGTGCAAATCAATGAATCATTAATGTGTGTTTTAACTTTAAATACGGACATGACCATTTCTATGAGAATCCAATCCGAGCAGGGTTCATTATTAATGCTTCTAATGAGCTTATTTAGCTAACAAGCAAAAAATCATCTAAACTTTTTTCAACAATTTCTCCCTCAAAATAATTAATAAAACGGAGAGTGGGGCAACGTACGCAAGCAACGTTGTGACGTTATATAGTCTTTCCGAATTCAGTTGAACATGTATAAAAACGGTTAGCAATAAAATTTAATGAGTTTCATGGGCGTCCCTAAAAAGTTTTCTGTCAAAGGTAAAAAATTATAATAGTTTGCGTAGAAAATTTCTATTATATGTTCATTTGAACAACATATTTTAATTATTTATGTCCCCAATTTACTTTATAGAAATTATAAATTGTCCGTCGAATACGTCTCTCGTCATGTCGTCGATATTTCTAAATTTTTGTTTTCGCTTCCTCTTTACGCAATGATCTGTAACACCTTGTTTAATAACACGAAAAATTGTGGATACTGAAACTTTAGTTAATGTGTGAATTCTATCTATAATTTAATTATCTGGTTTTTCATTTTCTTCCTTTTTTAAACAATCGGTAATACTTAAAATGAGACGCTGACATTGAACATGTAAATCTTTATTTTTAAATTCTAAATGTGTTTCATCAACAACCGCTTTTACTAATTCAATACTGTCTGGCGGTATTTCGTTTTGTTCCGTTTCAAAAGGTCTCCAAAATGCCACGTTATAATAATATTAGTAAACAAAATATCCCTCTTCCCTTTCGCAATTGTAGTATGAATGATTCATCGAAGGGGCCTGTAATAAATTAAAATTACCTGAATCACACCAAATTCCGCATTGCTGCACTGCACCAGGCAATTTGTCGACAACTGAAATTTATAGCCGGTCGCCCAGTCCGGCTGTGTTTGTTCGCCCTTTGCCCGCGCGCATTCTTCAACTGGGCGACCAGACCTGTATATAGTCCCTCTTATCACGTAGGGACATACACATACGCCTCTACGTGATAATAGGGACGAAATGGGTATAGCTAAATAAATATGGGAACAAGTTTTTCAAATATTTCAATGTCGAGTTGTTGCGTAGCGACCGAATCTGGTACATACCGCCTAGCTCTTTGGTCTTTGAATCAGATCAGAAAGACCATACAACTCGTTAGCGGCTAAACCACATTCTAACAAACCAAATTAAAAACGTCATTACAGATTTTAATAACATAAAAATATTGATTTTTCGAAACGTTAACTTAATTGTAGACCTTTAAACCTATATCTGCAGAAATATAACAAAAAAAAATGTTATCTTCTCCTCACACCAGTCTTCAATTGAAGTGTAGTGATGCCTATTTTTTACTTATGTTATTTTCAATGCACGATTTTTAGTTAGGCAAAAATAGTTTAATAAAAATAACCCTTAACTGATCCTTATGACACAAAGATTTCTTTAATTTTTTATTTCTCAGGTGGAAAAATATTAATAAAGAAAACTTAAGCTATACCATAAATATGGAGAAAAGCTTAAACTACACCACAAATAATTAAGAGACAATAGCTAACAGAGCTGTTGAGTCGAGTCAGTCGAGTGATGTGACGTCACAAATGCAATGCGAACGGATTGAATCGTTTCAAATATTTTAAGAATTAGAAATTAGTTATCACAGTTAATTTTAAAGCTATCGACCTAGTTTTTTGAAAACATATTTACGGGGTTAAGTCCTTACGGAAAATGAAAAAACAAAGTATTAATATCAACGAGACCATTGCGTTCGTTCAGATATGCCGCGTAGACCGTTTCTATTAAGCTCTGTAAAATTAAAAAGTTGATACATTTTGTGCCACTTTTTCACATAACACAATCATTTTAATGGTTACGAATTTGTAATCGTTGGCGTCCTTTTATACATCTTCCGTTTTCTGTGAATGTAAATGTACTGATCATGAAAAAATTCAAACGGGTATGGATCAATTTCTACCCGTTTTATTTTCACAGTTTTCTATGTTAAACAATGAGCAAACAGGTAAATATTATAAAGGACAACGATTGTTTTTTTTTAAATTTAATATTAAGTGCTTAATTATTTAAATTTTTGTGTCCTGCGCTCGAAAAGTTTTATCCCGGATTATCGAAGTTAGGTATACTTTCGAAATTCACCAAGTCTGACTGCTTTGAAAAATTTGAAGTAGGCATAGACTCTCGTTCGCTAGTAGGTCACTGTTTGTACTACTTTTGTTTCGTTTTGTTTTGTACCTCAAACAGATGCATTTCTGTTGGCTTTCAACAACTCCGCTTATTACATCTTCCCGCTTACAAAACCCCGATAACAATAACAAATACGTCAGTCCCTTTCCTCTTTCACACAGTCTACCGCGGCTAGCACACCGTATATTGTGTATATTTGTCAGAATTATAGCGATGTTGTGCTAACAAAAAGATCAATGTTACAGTGCAAGAACAAAAAAAGAATTTGTTCGCGAATTCAAGCAACGTTCTTTTTAAATAAAACAAATAAATATTTGTTAAATGGAGATTATACTTGTTTCTATAGTTCATCTAAAAATCACTGAGAATTGAAAGACCTTCGATGTTCGATGACAGCCACTTGTTATTTCCTATATAAAACATGAAATGAATAAAAAAAATTGACACACTTCCTTGACTCAATGGGAAATACACGAACTAAATATGACGACGTTGTCCTGCCTTGTCTTAGGTTCCAATCAGAAAATACATTTTTAAAAGGAGTTTGTGGCGTAAGGACCTGGATCGCTCTGTATATATGTATTGTATGCGAGTTGCTTAGTAACTTAAAACGGATATTGTGGATATTTTTTAATGGCAAAGTACAATCTTAAAATATCTACTCTCAGTGACAACATGGCGTAAAATTAGTTTCGCTATGGTTCTTGATTAAGGAGCGAATATTACGTCAACAGATACAATTTCTTTCGAAAACGGCACAAGCTACAACATTGGAACTGATGGTAAAATCATAGACAAGATATGCACCACTTGGTTTTGGTGGCCGTACGAAAAAAATTGACATTTTTTTAAATAATTTTCTAAGTTGTATAGTTTCGTAGCCTTTTCCACAGAATTAGTTGCTTTCTTTTCGCCACGAAGCGAAATGTTTATAGTTATCTCCTGATGTTAAATTTTTAATGAGCCGTTGATATAATCAAGCAATAATAGCTTGCAATATGTTTTAGGCGAGTGCAAGATTATGTAGGTCGATTTCTTCATGAGCATTAACAAAAGGAAACTCAAAAGATCCAGAGATAGTTAAATTTTGTTTTCTCTTTTTTTTCACCTCATAAACAGCATCTCACGAAATATTTTTTCTCGACCACAACAATCTTTTACGCAATTAGTTTAGTTAAATCGTCCTGTTGTGGCACTTCAATGTACGCGAAATATTGGAACATCTTGTATAATATACGGTGTCCCAGAAAGGTTGGAGCCACAGAAAGACTTTTTAATCCAGGAATCCTTATTTCTTGAATAATAGGAAAATTACATACAGTGTGGTAATTTTTGTAGGAGCTCACTCCGTTGACAAACCTTCTCATTTTGATCATGGAAGTCTGTGCCCGAGTCACGATCTAAGTTCTCTGGGACACCCATATTCTATGAACTAATTACTAAATATCACAATTAAAGAATTTAGTAGGGTAAAACCAGTAATTGCTACGATATACTTTATAATAATATATTTATTTAAATACTGTATTAATTAATTATCCATAATCATTCAATGCTGATCTTCATTTAAAGGAGGTGGCAAGTACTGGAAACCCAATAATTGACATTAGCGGCAATTACCAAAGAAAATTTCAAAAAAATAATTTAAAATACTTGTAATACTAGCTTTATTTTATTATTTGAATATGAATTATACCCATCTGGTAATAATATGGTTGAAGATTTCTAAATATACAGTATTTCTATCTTCCTTTTAAAATGTCAATTACTGGTTAAAAATAGTGGCAATTATTGCTACAAGTGAAAATGTATGCAAAGACAAAAACAAAAAGTTTTTCCAATACACTCAAAAGAAATGAAAGTTGGCACAATTGCGTGCAGCAATATGTCGTCTTCCACAGCTGCAAAAACTTATGGAGTTCCCAGAAACAATTTAAATAATAGTATAATATAAATCAGTGGCAATTACAAGAACATGAAGTGGCAACTACTTTTTTTTTTTTCTGTTTGTATAATGACAGTTATAGTCTTTCCGAAGTTAGCCGAACGTGCATAAAAACGTCTAGCAATAAAATTTAATGAGTTTCATAGGCGTCCCTAAATAAGTTTTCTGCTAAAGGTAAAAAATTATAATAATTTGTATATAATGTGTAGAAAATTTCTATTATATGTTCATTTGACCAAGATCATATTTTAATTATTTAAGTACGTCCTCAAACAATTTTATTATATTGATGGTAAATTCAGTTTTGTTCCGTTTCAAAAGGTCTCCAAAATGTCATGTTGTAATAATATTAGTAAACAAAATATGCCCCTTATTTCTGCCTATCGCAATTGTAATATGAATGATTAATAGAAGGTGCCCATAATAAATTAAAATTTTCTGAAATCACACCAAATTTCGCATTGCTGCTCTGAACTGCTAGGCAATTTGTCAACCACTTGTCAACAGCTGAAATTTATTGCTCAGTCGCCCAATTCTACTGTCTGTGTGCGCCGTTTCCCCGCGCGCGCGTTATTCAACTGGGCATATACATTTCTACCATCTCCACGTTTATTTCGACCAGACCTGTGTATGGGTATGGCTAAATAAATATGGGAACAAGTTTTTCAATTTTGCCAAGTTGCTGCGTCAGCGACCGAACCTGGTACATACTACATACCATATTAAAAAAGAAGGACTTAAGTATGTACTATAGATAACTCCGAGGATAACTCATTTGCAATGTACAATAGTGTACATTTTATTAAAAGCATTAGACCTTAATAAATATTTTTTTATGCCCTTTCATCAATTTTTCCTGAGCCACAGTTATTTATAATAGTAGTTACTGATGCTGTTTCTTTACATATTTTTTAATTTTATTTAAATTTCTTTTAATAACATGATTTTTTTCTGCTTTTTATTATGTATTATTTATTTTGTTTTATTTACTACTATTCTTTATTTATTTTTTAGGAGCATAAAGCATGTCCAATTATAAAACTAAAATGGTGGGTCCATCTTTATTTACAGGGCCTATGAATTATAAGGAGTAATACTTACAGTCTTTCCGATCTCAATTGAAGAATCAAAAGGTTGGCAGAAACTCGGCATTGAAATATTTGAAAAACTTGTTCCCATATTTATTTAACCATACCTATATACAGGTCTGGTCGAACTAAACGTGGAGGTGGTAGAAATGTATACGCCCAGTTGAAGAATGCGCACACGGGCAAACGAAATACAAACACAGCTGCACTGGACGACTGGGCAATAAATCTCAATTGTTGACAAGTGGTTGACAAATTTCCTAGCAGTGCAGTGCAGCAATGCGGAATTTGGTGTGAATTAGGTAATTTTAATTTATTATAGGCACCTTCTATTAATCATTGATATTACAATTGCGAAAGGGAGAAATAAGAGGGATATTTTGTTTACTAATATTATTACACCACAACATGGCATCAAATTTACCATCAATATAATAAAATTGTTTGAGGACATAAATAATTAAAATATGTTGTTGGCCAAATGAACATATAATAGAAATTTTCTACACATTATATACAAATTATTATAATTTTTTACCTTTAGCAGAAACTTTTTTAACTTTTTTAGGGAGGCCTATGAAACTCATTAAATTTTATTGCTAGGCGTTTTTATACGTGTTCAACTGACTTTGGAAAGACTACATGAAAGGTTTAATTTAGTTTAACGCAAGATTCAAACATCGAAGAGAAATTATTGGGGGCTATTCTGAAGGCCGCCTAACAATTAAGAGAAAGCAAGAGTGAAATAGCAACTGTCACTTCATCTATCGACATACAAGCACAAGTTTGTATTCAGTATAAAGGCATTTTGTCATTAATTACATATTTACGCAAGTTTCTACTTAGTTTACGAATTTAAAAATGTTAATTACTTTTCATAATTTTATATCCTTTTATCTTCAGAACACATAAAGATCGACCTATTAGCGAAATGTTGTGACAACAAAATATACGGAAAAAAACATCAGTTTAGATTCAGTTCGAGTCATATTAAGGAAATATTTTCTCCCCATATATGGAGAGACCTGCTGAATATTATTATTCTATTTCGTAATAAATTTTATTGGTTTTAAGCTAAAAGAGCAGAGTAATTCCAATTACATAGGTACCTATTTAATAAATTACTTTAACAAATGCATTTATTAAAAAAATTTAAAAAAATTGAGAGAGCAAACGGTACCTATGTGACGTAATTCATTTTCTTTATATTTAAATATCAAGTACTGAAGTATTACTTGAATATTGCTATAGTTTTATCTTCGTGGAAAAACCTATAATTTTTGGGATATTCTGAATTTAAAAAAAAATTCATTTTCTAGTTCCAACAACAAAAAATGGGGAAAGAATTTAAAGTTGTAAATAAACCTGATACATCTAAAGCGGTCTCAAGACCGTCAATTAAGTTTTTTAAAGAAATAGCTTCTGTTCAGCTTAGGGGTACCTTTCTCCGTACTTGAAAGGCAACTGACCGTACTACTCATTTTTAACATTGGCCATGTTCTACAAAGTTCTACACATTTCAAAACAAGCTTTCTCTCTTCCTCTTTGGAAACTATTGTATGTGAACTCAAGGCATAACGATATTTAGTACAGGACGTTTTTGATGCCGTTTCATTCACAAATGATTATGGCGAAATATCAACTACGAACATAACTTTGACGTTATGTAACACCTTTAATAACAGAAACTTCTAAATTATAGGACTTACATTTTTATAAGTAGAATCACCTTCTAAATTTTTTTTGTACTTTATTTGGGGTCACCCTGTATGTTAAGCAACTAGGAAGATATTGTATTTTATGGGTTACATTGTGCAATATCTTGTTAATCCTGTTTCGAACGTCATGTACTAAGCCTCGTTGTGCATTGACGAAATGGCTTCCAAAGTGAGAAAGAGAAAGTTTATTTGGAATGTAGGTATGGAACTTTGGAACATTGCCAGCTTTACGGAACGTAAAAAAAAACCTTCGAAACGAGCTAAAACAACTCTGATTTCAAAAACTGAATGAATCCGCTGTTTATAGACAACTCACAATATATTGTACAACGTTGTTGATGGTTAAATTAATTTAAAAACAATGTACCTCGAAATATAGGTACTTATAAATAAATTGATTACAAACGAGTTCTACTACCATGATCTCAACGGAATACGTCGACTTACCAGCCAACTTGTGCCCTGTATAGTACATCCAGCAGGGAATGTTGTGCGCATGAGTGTAGTAGTTCCACTCTATCGATTTTTTACCTAACGCTAAGAATGAACCCATTCTTCGTTAGGACTTTGTAATGCTCTGTCATTAGCCCTTTCGGTTCGTTGCACGTTCTGTTAGATTATATTTAGAAAAGGAGCTCATCTACTAAATAAGTTTTGCTCTTTCCAATTACATATTTTTTTTTATTGCGAATTAGAATAAAAGAAAAACGGAAACATTGGGACAAAATCATGTTTTCATGGTTTTCTGAAGCAAATAGAAAAAATATGAAAGACACTCGAAATAAAACCCTTGAAAAGGTACTTACTAATTAAAATACGTTTTGCTAAAATAACCTCCAGAAGTTATGAAAGGTTTAGAAAACATCCTGCATATTTTGTCGTCGGGTAATAATTAATTCGGTAAACGAAATCGGAAATCGGATCCGAAAAACGCAGCATGTGGCCAGCCTTAACAGATATTTACCAGAAAGGAACGCAATGTAGAGTAGCATCCAAAAGAATACGTATATTCTCATTGTTTTCGTTTATACCCAATCTAGGCAATAGAAATGTGGAACTTAAAAGTTTTATATGAAAAGTAGAAGTTATACAGGTACTATAAACATAATCACACCCCGCAGGATGCTTTTATGAAACAATTTAAAAATTTTTTAAAATTCAATCAATACAGAGGAGTTTATTTATTCAGCTATTGATTTGATTTGATCATTGAAAGGTCTCCGTGCGACTATTGGTTGTCCAGATATCGACGGTTGAATGAAAAATAACACTTTTGTCTTTAATAATCGATATCTCTACAAGAAATTATTGCACAGTAAATCCAAGGGCTGTTTTGAAAACTAGAACCAATTCTCTGCAGGGACCCGTCATAGTTTTCGAAGAAAAAATTTTGTTTTCATCCTTCACATCGATTTGGAAAAAATGTAAAAAATGACTGTTTTTTAGAAAATCTAAGTACCGCTAATTTACAAAAGACTAATGTTGACAGAAATTTTTACAGATCAATGTACTCGCAAATAACCCTGTAAATTGGCAAGTGGATACATTAAACCGTTTTTCTGTTCCAAGTGATCAATGTTTCAGAAAGGAATTAAAGAAATGCAAATTGAAAAAAAAATTGGAAATTTTTCTCGAAGTACCTATTTCTTTTGATTGCTCGATAACCGTAGCTCAAAAAAATTTATTGTCTAAAGATTTTGAAATTAGAGACTTAAAGCTTCTAAATGATTGTTTGTTTGTTCTCGACACGACCATTTTTCACTAAGATCCAGCCTTTCGAAAATCACTAAAAAATTCATGAAAATATTTTGTTCCTTTAATTTTTACCAGTAGTAAAATCTTCATGCCTGTTGTTGTTTTAATAAAATAATTTTTTCTTATATAAAACTCATTTTGACCAACCTTGTCATTATTGAGTTGAACTGGTCGTCTAAAATCAATAAAACATTGATTTTAACCGCCTTGTCCAAAATATACTAGTCCTGTCCTGCATAGTCTTTCTGATGTCAGTTAAACATGTATAAAAACGCCTAGCAATAAAAGTTAATGAGTTTCATGGGCGTCCCTAAAAAAGTTTTCTGCGAAAGGTAAAAAATAATAAAAATTTGTATATAATGTGTAGAAAATTTCTATTATATTTGTTCATTTGGCCAACAACATTTATGTCCTCAATTTTACGTCTCTCGTCATGTTGTCAATAATTTTAAATTTTTATTTTCACTTCCTCTTTACGCAATGACACCTTGTTTAATAACCCGAAAAATTGTGGACACTGAAACTTTAGTTAATATGTGAATTCTATTTATAATTTAATTATCTGGTTTTTCATTTTCTTCCTTTTTTAAATAATCGTAAAAATTTATATTGAGCCGCTGACATTGAACATGTAAATCTTTATTTTTAAATTCTAAATCTGTTTCATCAACAACCGGTTCTACTAATTCAATATTGTCTGGCGGTATTTCGTTTTGTTCAGTTTCAAAAGGTCTACAAAATGCCATGTTGAAATAATTTTCTCCCTTTCGCAATTGTAGTATGAATGATTAATAGAAGGTGCCTATAATAAATTGAAATTACCTGAATCACACCAAATTCCGCATTGGTGCACTGCACTGCTAGGCAATTAGTCGACAACTGAAATTTATGGCTGGTCGCCCAGTCCGGCTGTGTTTGTTTGCCGTTTGTCCGCGCGCGCATTCTTCAACTGGTCGACCAGACCTATATATGGGTATGGCTAAATAAACATGGGAACAAGTTTTTCAAATATTTCAATGCCGAGTTGTTGCGTAGCGACCGAACCTGGTACAAACCGTCAAGCTCTTTGGTCTTCAATTGAGACCGGAAAGACTATACTAGTAAATAAATGAGCTACGTATTTTTGCGTGAGTGTTGTTCAGGTCCTTTATCTTTTATTAAAATATTTTTTTAGACTACTATACGGTCCTTTAAAACACTATCCGTAGTTCAGTAGAAACATTACACAATATTACTTGCTAAATAAATAGAAAAGCTCACCGTTGATACACACTGATGGCTCGGAGAGATAAAATCCAGGCCACGTAGGCCCTTTCCACTGAAGCAATGCTTGATGTTCTGCATAAATTTCCTCCGTATCGCTTTGAGCGAATACACACAGAGCGCGGAGAGATCGGAAGGTTTATTAGCTATCACAGGATCACTTTCACTAAACACGGCAAACAGAACGTCATCTTGGGCCGTTATGCCCAAATCGGAAGCCAGATCTGAACCCGCCTTACCAACATAGGCGGCCTGGACCAAATTATATTTTCTACCACCTTGCGCCTCACTGATACAATCCATGGGTATTTCGGTGTAAGAATAATAATTTTCGTCGTCATGACAAACTCTAACCAATTTGCTGATGTACTGACTCGACGTTGTGTGCTTCATCTGCGTCGTTAGAAAATAACTAAAACCCTCAGATGCAAAACCGTACACGTACGTAATTGGATAACGTTCTCTAGCTAACGAGTTCACGAACATTCTGGTGCCCGTCGTTACGGCCGTTTGAGCGATGGCGAACATTTTGTCTTTGTCTAAAGATCTACTGCTAACCGCCGGTACTTCGGACCTATATGGTGAACCCAGAGTAAAGGTGACGCCAACGTACATCACTTGCGATACTGGGGGATTTGGAGGTCCAGGAGCAATAAATGCTACGGTAGAGGCAGTAGCGTTGTTCGCGACGACAGCCTCCCGCACTTCCAAAGTTCCATCGGATATGTTGTGTAAATTTCTGACGGAACAGATTCCTTGAAAAAGACTCCCGCAAGATATCAGTCTCGTGGTCGTATAATCTATCACCAAAGCCTTATTAACGTTGTCAGTCATCTTCTTGTTTATAGCGGTGTTACACTCGAGGACAGAACAATCGTCGGAATCCATCTTCGGCCCAGTTTCCTCGGATATTACCAAATCTAAGTCGGGAGAGAGTTGGTACAGTCGGTTTACCGCTCCTATGTACACCCTCCCCGTGTTTTTGTCGACCACGAGGTGGTTAAACGCTTGCGCCATTGGTTCCGAAAAAGTTCTTATTATTTCTTTTGGTTGCACTAATGAATTTGCTGTGGCCAACACCAAGGCCAATGACACGAACAATAGCGACGACCGCTTCATGGCGGCACTGGCTCTTTAGATTTCACGTCATTTGGTCCTGAAATAAAGAAAAAAAATTATTAACATGTTTGTTTCCAGTTTAAAGTATAATTTAAAAAGTAATAGGCAGGTTTGATAAAAAAAATCATGATTTTTTAAAGTGCTTTCTTTATTTCCTATTTGTATTTTTTCTTGTCGAATCTTTGAAAACAATTTTTAGATATAATTTGGTAAAAAAATGATTAAATTCCTTCATATTACTGGTGCAATCGGAAATTAGAACCAAATAAGAATTTTTATTACCTACGTACAATACAGATTAATTATAACTACACTAGGCACATAAATTAATGGATATTAAAAAAATCTCAAAATTCTGGGTGATTTTCAAAGAGCTGTAACTTGGAGGGAAATGACCGTAAAGAGAATCCGAAAAAAAAAGGATATTGAAGCTTCAGGTGTCTAGTTTTCAGATCTGTAGTTTAAAATTTTTTAACGTCAGCAGTGAAAAGTTACTAATTAAATCCATTTTCAGAAAAACGACAAATTTAGGGAAAAAAATCGCCGCGTTTTGAAATCAAGGTTTCTTTACGACACTTTGAGGTTGAAAAGTTACAGTCAATATCCTTAGTTTATTCCAAGGTTGGCAAATATCATGATATTTTATATAAATATCAAATATCAGATATATATCTTGATATACATATATCCGATATACATCAAGTCTTGATATTTATTTTTTTTTAATTAATTAGTTTGTGTATAATATTATAGTAGCGAAATAAAATTAAGAAACTATTTAGGTAAATATTTTTATTCCAAATATCAAAGACAAGAACGAAAAATAAATATAAATTCTGAAACTAATAAAAAATATTTGCGTGAATATTAGGTACTACGAAAACTAACCAATTTGCATTAAACGTATCAATGGTAAATTAGCGTCGGATTTGTCAGAATCGATGGAATGTTCCGATGATTCTTCAGGCAAAGGCTCTGGTGTATTTGAATTGTCCCAAATCCAAACAATATGTTCTTTTTTAATTTTTTCTACCTGATAGTTATATTTAAATAAAAATGTCAATTTTCCAACTTTTTCTGCCATCTATTAACAATTTTAACAACTTTAAACCAGTAGGAATCATTATTTAAATTTTTATAAATATCATGATATATATCAAGGAATAAATATCGTGATATATATCATGCCAACCTTGGTTTAATCATTATTTGCAAAGTTATGCCAAGTTATTCAAGTATCAATTATGCAATTTTTTACTTTTTTTTCTAACCAACATATATATACATACAGGATGGCCCAACGAAAACGTAACAGAGCCCATAGCGGCTAGGAAAAACTTTTTTTGGAAAAACGCAAAAACCCGTCGATTTTGTTTGCGAGGGGGACATTTTTTTGCATAAATTAGATGGTTCTAACTGCTATCCCCTGAGCGGGGTAAACATCCCCTCCAAATTTTTAAATAGGAAGGGTTGCATATCGTTGAAAATCTCTTTTGATTCTCTACACAGTCATGGGTTCCTTTTGAAAATCAATCCCATTTTTTTTAAAGATAAAGGGTGCAGAACTTAACACATACAAAATTTCCTATTATCTCTACAAATTATTCTCTAATTAAAATTCGCTATCGAGATTTCTAGAATGTGTTGTTTTTTGTAAAGGATACATTTTTTCTCGAAAACCGTGTCCTTTATTAAAATTTTACAAAATTAATAATTTTTTCAGTTACCATCAGTTTTTCATACTACAAACTCATAACTTAACATTTCCAATTGAGAAGAATATACAGTGTGTCCCGTTTTTCAGGTTAACACCTCTGGTAATGTGAGAAGGCTGTGGATTTTCCGAAAGCCAATTTTTTTACAACTAGTACCCTGATGGGAGGTTATATGCTACTAATTTTATTGATGTGACAAAAGCCTGGCCTACTACGATTTTTTTGAAAGGGACGTTTTTTCCAGAAAATAGTATTAGACATTTTTTTATCAAAAAGTTAATATTTCCAGGCTATTCAACACCCATCAAAATACCCATATACCAAATTTGAACGACAAATGTCTATGGAGTGTTTTTTTATGTGGTGCCAAACTTCGAAAAATTAGACAACCAAAAATTATAATAAGCAGGTCAAAGATTGCTATGAAAGTGAAAACAATTACCAACCGGACAAAGAAAAAATACAGACCTATAAATATAACACTTTTTGCCTAATACCACTTTCTGGAAAAACGACCCCTTTAAAAAATCGTAGTAGGCCAGGCTTTTGTTACATCAATAAAATGATTAGTAGAATATAACCTCCCTTCAGGGTACTATTTGTAAAAAAATTGGCTTGCGTAAAGTCCACTGCCTTTTCACATTTTCAGAGGTGTTAACCTGAAAAACGGGACACACTGTATACATATAACATATTATATATTTTTTAATGTACCTAGCTAGGTATAAAAAGTCGGTTCTGCGTAACCTATTTTTCATCACATCAGTTGTCAATAGGAATAAACTCATACCAAATTGGGGACTGATACTTCAACTGGTTTAGAAGGTATTTAAAAAAAAGATCAACATCCTCAAGGGAGTCAGAATTGGCCCCTGGTTAATAAGAACTTTTTGTGTTACTTTTCATCGAGACACACTCTATAAAAATGTGGCAATAAGGGACAACACAGGTATTTGTGTTGTACCTACGTACTGAAAAAACACTGGCGGTGATTTAATAAATTATAAATTGTTGATTTATATACAAATATTTATTATACAAAATTATTTTCATATTATTCCAACGCAATGGGTGGTTGTTTGTGGTATCGTCCATTCTTAATCAATTTTTACCAATGCAGCATCTATTCTAAATCTACTGAACTGAATGTCAGACGTGTAGATTTTTGAGTGAAAATCTCTTCATAGTTTTATTCCAAAACAACTTATTTAATAAGGAAGCGTTGGACAAATACGATTAAAATATCTATTAAAAGAAACAAAGTAAAAATTAATTTACTTTAATACTTAAATAATTTAATTTAATTAATTTGGTAGGTATGTAATTTTATAAAGAAATAACCGTTTTTATGTTAAAAAGACTTGCACATTTATAAATTAATTGCTGACTATAAATTTAATTACATTTAATTTATTTAATTCTGCTTTATTACCTTTGCCTATGCTTTGCCCAGTGATGTGTAAAAAAATCTTAAAAATCGTCGATTTTTAAGCTAAATAAATCAAACTATTTAATAAATTACTTTTATTAAGTGCAACAAATGAAAATTAAGCAATAAAGCACAAGCATATTAAAAAATATATAAATAAAAATCATTATTATTTAAAAAATATCGCTGATTTTTTATTTTAAAAAAAACATTATTAGTATCAACTTTAGTGACGAGGGCCTTTATTCTGGTGGGTTGGGCCCAAATGCTTCTAAAAAATGAAATCTGGGAGAATGGTGGTTTAAATAAATAATCGGTTTTTCTGCTTACAAACTATTTCGTTAGACCAGTTCATATAAAAAATCTAATATAATGATTTCAAAACAAATAATTCGTTGCGCCAAAAAACACCAAATATTTCACAATCACCTGAACGATTGTGTGAATGGAGTTAGATTTGTGTCAATTTACCGACTTTAACAGGAAATCCCTCGAACATTTTTGCCTCAAATTGTCTAGATCAAAATAATAGATCATTCGATTTAATAAATAATTAGGCAATACAGTCAAGTTAATCTTCTTCTAGTGTTAGCGACACCGTAAATGCGACGTTGTCAAAACTAAGCTTGAAATATATTTCTATTAATTCTTGAAAAGTGAAAAAAAGTTGAAAAGTAAGTCAATTTTTATTGATACGGAGTTATATCATCCAAAGCTAGTTTTATAATTTTATAAGTACTAAATCTTGGAAAAATATTTTACAATATACATAGTACAGAAAACTAAAAAACACACGAATATTATTTAAGTTCAGCACATTTTCGTAAAAATATATACAGGGTGTCCCAACTTGAAAATATAACGTGAGAGATATTTTTTCAAACTCATTTTTTGCCACAGCTCGGCAATATTTAGCCAGCGATTCTATGGAATCAAATCTGTTTGAATTTATGACGAGCGAATTTTTCATCTCTGAATTACATCGAATAATGTACGTCCCGAAAATTGCCTTTACGATTATCGCCCCCTCGCTTGACGGCCACCCGCTGTTCAATTTGGCGGAGACATCAAGTTAAACATTTAACATTAAGAACGGCAACACAATATGCGGTTGTGCTGCAGCGGCGCAATCGCCTAGTGTGTTACCATCGATCTTATAGCAACTAGATTCGGTACGGACAAGTTTGTTTTGCAAACGCGAGGGGGTGCTTTGCTCTGATTGGCCGATTATTCGAATATATATGATATTTGGCAGCGACGAGAGCAGAAATCCAGAAGATCCAGAGCTTTGGAGCCAGTCATGAAAAACGAATAAATAAATATATCCAGAAGTTCATACACAAATTTGATTTTTCATATTTTAGTTCTCATGTGTACTATGCTACTATGCAGCAAATGTTAATTATACAACCACATTAGAGACTACACTTGAAATTGGTTCCCTTCAAACTTTGTCTGGGTGCGCTACTGGTATAGTAGTCAGAGTCCTAAACATAACAATTTTTTGGTTGGCTAAACGAATACTGTGAGTGTAATCAGTACAGGCGCCGAGTTTTTTGAAAATTTCAAATTTTCACCCATGTTTTCAAAATAATTCAATAAATCTTCAAAAAGCCATTCAGGGGGCACAAATCTAGCGAAGAGTACGAGACTAAGGACAAGTAAGTGTCGACGACCTATGACGCACATTGGAACTTGCAGAGCGAGAAAACACAATTTTACCCATGTTTCGAAATCCCCGAAATTTCCCTAGATCCAGATTGCCGTCAAAATTTTACTACAGTAGCGGATTTTTGGAAAATAACATAGTTCCAAAATTTACGAAATTCAGGCTTTTGCAAGGCCTTAGTATCACCATTGCCCAAAATCGTTTTCAGTTCAATAACTTATAGAGACAGCAATCATTCCAAGATAGGTGTCTTTTTAAGGAGGCCAAATTCTTATTGGATTTCAGAGTGACTATACAGTACAATCCATAATGGAAAAAGAACAAAGACCTTTTAGAAATCTAAATTCAATGCGGACGCCATTGCAGGATCTTTGCGGACCTAGCCTGGAGTGTGTACGAACGTCAGCCCGACCACCCTACAACTTATAACCAGGGCCGGATGAATGACCAGTACAGTAGTACGCTCCAAATTTTGCTTTTGCACGTAGAAAAAGTTACGGAAGAGGGCTCACACTATAAGTTCTAAAAGCTTCCAAATGAGGTACTCCTAACCTCACAAACAATAATTGCTCCAGCAAAGCCAACAGACAGTGACAAAAAGGCGCCACAGTATTAAATTCGCTAGTGCTAATAAACTAAAGCGCCAGTGTGCTTCCTAAGCTTCACAACTGCACGACCTCACCCGCCACCCAGGTCGCGAGCCAACACACGCACAGACGAGCGGGCGAAGAAAAGACGCGCCTAGCTAAAACAGGAGAGGGCCCCACGAACTGCTGGGATCCGGCGGCGTCAACGGTCCAGGACGACGGCGAATGGGTCTGCCTCTACGAGACGTCCGAGAATACAGAGATGGCGTGGATAAAGAGCAATAGTCCCGCTCGACCCTTCTCCATCCGAGGTCATTTTTTCTGTCAAGGATATTGGCACGTGATAGTACTTCTCTCGTCATTTCCACTGAGTGTTTTGATGGCAAAATAGAACACTGACAAAGTTTATGAAACACGAACTAGTATGGGATTTCTATACAAGTTATAGTTATGTCTATTATTTGAGTAATTAATTATGAAAGTAGTTATTTTAGTTTATAAATTTTGACTGGCAATTTTCCCTTCAATATTAATATATATAAACTTTTCGTTTAGATATACAGGGCATTCCGTTTAAAACTTCACACGATATTTCAAAATCTCTTGGCGATATCCAGATTCTATAAAAAATGTTGTTAATAATAAACATACTCGTAAATGATCTGGCACCGAAAAGTGGTCCTCGTGAAAAACCTTGTAAATTTTGAGTAACTTACTAAAGTAAATAGAAGCATTTCACAAAAAATTATTTTAGAAATGATTCGTAGGTCATTTGGAACTTATTGTATATGAAATAACAGGCTAAAATGGTAGGTAATAAAATGTATTTCTGTTTGACTGGGAATGATTGACTAGTTGGCTTTATTTAATGTTTTTTCACTTTCGCAATTTATTCCAAGGGATGTAGCACGTAGTTATATTACGATACTTATAATAACAGATATATTTACACAAATTTAATTGCTAATAAAAAGAATCAATAAATTTTTAAAATTAAATCTTGCTCGAATATTGATTTATTTTTTTGGTGGAACAAATAAAAGCGAAGTTAAATATAAAGAGCGTACAGCTCACATTATTAGTCTGAAATAATTTTATATGAATGAAAAATAAAAAAAATTCAAAAATTGAAATCAGTGGGCTCATTTAGCAAATTTTTTGTATTTGCTTAACGAAGAGATATTGCAATTTTAAGGTTCTCTGCAAAAAAATTAAAATTTTATATCGCCTACAAGTCATCCAAAAAAAATCATAAACTGGCGCGCCGAGTATCTGCTTTTACGAAATTTGCTTCCATTTTTATGCACAAACTTTAAAATCATCTGGAAGTAGCGCCAAGCCGGCTGACCGTCCCATGCGGTGACGTCATTGCATTGCCACGGCTAAGACAATTATTCGTATTTTAAAAATCATATAGTTTGAAAACCGCTCAACGGATCGAGTTGAAATTTTCAGAATCACCTAATCATGAGCAATACTTTGTGTATACAAAATGAGAACGTTTTTGAAAATTTACTGAATTACCCCATTTCCGTTCAAACAGATAGATGGATAAACAATTTTGATTTATTTTCAACTAAGGCATCTATTATTTATTATTAATTTTGAAGAAATTATAACACATTTGTTTTATAACGGGTGTGAAAACAGCCACGCCGTTGTTTTATAAACACTTTCTGATTCAAATAATCTATAATACACATGATATTCGAAAACTATTTAAATTGCAAAGGTCACTTAGAAATTAACGGTTTTTCACTTGGATCATTTTCTAAGTTCACGTCATCAAATGCGAGTGCCATATCTACACTACTACAAAGGGTCAACCCGTTTGTAATCATGTCTATTCTCTACACATTTTTCTACAGAACTTTCTTTTAGTTTCCGTGATATCAGGTTAGGGGTTTTAAAGAACATCCTGTGAACGTTTGGTTTATAACAGAAAAACACTTACAGAAAATATCACGTACGCCACTGAATCCTATCCATTTCTCTTAAACTTCCAGCAACAAAGAAAAATAAAGTCCAACTATATTTCAGTATTTAGGGCTGTTACAGGACCACAATTTCAATATGTATAGAAAGGTGCACAATATTGAATATTTTCATAGAACACTACCTAAGTGATAACCAGGCCAATGCCGCTACCGCACGCCACATGCCGGAAGTTTAAAAATCCTACTTTTACTGGGCTAAGGCCGCGATTTGAATATAAAAAAACTCACTACGTAGCTTATCGTTCAGCAGTCAACGAAGAAATCCGGCTATGTCGCCAATTTTGAGGTACTTTACGTGACCTTCGAACTGAAATCTTCGGTATTAGAATTCTACCTGCCCAGGCCCTTTTAATTTCTTCCTAGGGGGCATTTTTTTGGTTTTCAATACCAGACAATTCCATTTTAAGTCAAGATGATATAAAGTTTGTATAAAAAAATCAGAAGGGTCAAAAAAAACTTCCGGTGTCCCTATTTGTTTCCAGAAAAAAAAAATTGATAAATTTATGAGAAAATGTCAATCTTATACATATAAACAGAACGTTAAATTGTTAGTAAAATTCAGAAATGACCTTGAACACAAATTTTTTGAAATATGGAAAATTCTCACTAAGAGATCTTATTAGAAAATCCAAGAAAGTTATAAATATGAAGTTCTAATTGTTTTGCAAAATAAAAATAATTACCTTATTTCCGAGCTTATTTCATAACAGTAGGTGGCTTAGACCGAAGGAGGATTTCATAATTCAAAATATATAATACGTTCATAATCCAATATCTCGTAAAATCATAGACATCCGGATCTGAAATCAATGGATTTGAATTAATTATCATATGTCAATCAGTTCCTGGAATACTTAATTACGAGAATCATAGACAGAGTTTGTTACTTCAGTGCATAAATAAAACAGGGCCGCATTGGCAAGTGAGAATTATTTCCATCAAATTTTAAATTCACACTGGCGTTCACATTTGCTCATTTTGGTGCTGATTTTTAGTGAAAGCAAAAAAAAGAAAGATCGTAAGAAAATATATTTGATTATGAAAAAAGATTTGCTTAAGGCTGACGTTTTATACACAAGAAATCGTACTTTTAGTAAGACTATGATAAAAAACCAATACAAGGATTCCTTTAATTTTCCGCAGTGAAATATGGAAAACATGGGATTATACCTTTCTTGTTTGTCGAAAATTTTGTAAAAATACTCAATAATTATGATTAATTCATGTTTATAGTACCCCACGCGATTTTTCAACAAGCTGTAAAGTTCTGGAAATGTAATGATAAACATAAGAAGTAAAAATATGTTTTTTCCCCCTTATTCTGAAACTGACTTATACCATGGAGAAACTGGTATAACTGCTACAGTGAATTTATATTGTTTCTGGCTCGCTTGGATTTTCTAAAACCCTCGTCAAATGACTTGCTATAAATTCACTGAAAATTAAGCATAAAAAATTAAGGGGGGCGCCCTTAATTAAAAGCACTATTTTTAATTGTGATTTAATTTTCCTTTATAAATTAATTCATTCATATTGGGCCAGATGTGTATAATATGTAATTTAAATATTTAAACATATTTCAGAGATGCTTATTTTAAGAAGAAAAGTTCGACCTTTTCATAAACGGCTTACTTTTCGAGATCCAGATCAGATTTTAGAAGTTCTCGAATTGAAAAATATAATAATGAAAATTGTTCTACAGTCCTTAACAAAGAAAGGATAAAAAAGTCACTGTCGCTAAAAATATAGAGATATATGTATCTAATTCTGTATTGTATTTCAATGAAAAAAGGTCTCTTCCATTTTTCCAGCAGTGCAGTGCAGCAATGCGGAATTTGGTGTGATTCAGGTAATTTTAATTTATTATAGGCACCTTCTATTAATCATATTACAATTGCGAAAGGGAGAAATAATATTAACACAACATGGGACACAAATAATTAAAATATGTTGTTGGTCAAATGAACATATAATAGAAATTTTCTAGACATTGTATACAAATTATTATAATTTTTCATCTTTAGCAGAAAACTTTTTAAGGGACGCATATGAGTCATTAAATTTTATTGCCAGGCGTTTTTTACATGTTCAACTGCCTTCGGAAAGACTATACTACAAAATGGAATAAATCGATAACTCCTTAAATACATTTTTATTTGATTTTCAAAATTTTAATTCAAACCGTTTATTGTTATCACGACTAAGGACGCCGTTATTACTATAGAAAACTTCTTATTTAAGCGACTCCTCTTTGTCAATCTATCACTAAACAAAATGAGAACGCCAGTGGCATGAGGTTGAATTTCCTATCAATAAACAGCGTATTGTAGGCACGTTGCAGTTGTCCGCCAAATTCCTTTTATTTTAATATTTCATACAAAAATAAAACAATTCTGGGGCACAAGTTTTTTTTACATTATTTCACTTTCTGTCAAAATCAGATAGAGTGGCTAAACCCCATTTTAAAACGGCCCGTTTCAAAGAAAAGACCAGGATTATACCAAATTTTGACTAAATAATTCCTTGATCTTTTCCAGGAAGACTTCCAAATTTTTACTCTGTATCTCCCACATGATATTTAATTAAGTATGATTATTTCGAAAATTATACAGTGGCGGCATTTTGGTTTTCTCGGAATGAGAAACAGTTTCATTTGATTTAAAAAGATATACAGGAAATTTTTAGAAAATTTAGTCAGCCAAAATTAGACATATTTCTCGAAAAATATATGGAATTTTTAGTTAAATTCTAACAACATATATAATATGTGCCCTGAGGTGTTTAGTCTCAAAGATACAGGGTGTTCAAGTTGAAAATCATATATATTTTTAATAAATTCAAAACTTTTATCCTCTAAAAGAAAAAATAACTACTATGATCGGTGTAAAATTTTGCTCTATCTTCCTTGATGAGATGAGTTGAGATTTTTTAGCTTTTTAATTACGAACACAACTTTAAAATTTGGATATACCGGGAAAATTTAAGAAAATTTAAATAAAGAACGCAAGATACGACTTTTTTGGAAAAAAATGCAATTTAATAAATGCAAAATTGTCACATCAAGAAAAATGAGGCGCAAAACTTTACTTAGGCTAGTCTAGGTTAGATTTAGTCAAATGTTATAAGCTTCATACTTTTATTAAACTATTGACAACACACAAATGATATGCGCATGCGCCGGAAGCATCTGATCTAATAGGAATATAGTGTTTGTTATCTTTACTATCTGTTATGAATGACAAGTACATCGACGCACTTTAATAGTCGGTAATCTCAATCTGTATATTCTAGCAACTTATTAATTTATTAAATTTTTGTGTTTATCCAGACTTTTACTATATCTAAATTTCATAAACTTGAGTAATATTTGAATAACTTAGTAACGTTTTAGTAAAAGTAATTATGAAAGCGAGTATTTTACTGGACAAATTTAGGTCAGTAACAAATTCCTATTTCTTACCATTTTATGACTGAAAATATTTAACAATACGAAAAATGGCAAATATGTGGGAATTAATTTGATTATTAACCGATTGATTATCATTTTAAGGATGCGGCAGCTAATTCTGAAAAACTAATAAAGGAAACAATTTATTTATGATTAACGATCCTTGGAATAATTAAATACTTGTAGTTTTTCTCAAATACATGGTAGTGTATGTTAGCAGCAAATTTCTAGCGCTTAGTCAAAAGTAAAAAATTCGATGGTTATCTGTCATATCACAACTCCGGATGCGTTTTAGTAATACAGAAAATATTCGTAATTGTTTGATTTTGAGCGAATTCTAATAATAAACTGAAGAGGAACAAAGCGTATTATCTGCCTCTGTAACATAAAGTTTCGATAAAAGTTATCTCGTACATTTATCAAACTTCCTCTTTTATGATTGAAAATAAAGGTTTGCTATTATTAAATATTCGTAGTATTTACCAATTATGTGGCCATGCACGTTTGCAACAAATTCCTTAACGCGTAGACTGAATAAAAAAAATGAGTTTCGTCGATTTCTTCTGGCGTTGATTCCAGGCGTTTTAATAATACAAGCATTGATGTTTGAACATTTGTACTATACATTTAAATACAGGTTATCGTAACGAAGAGAAGTGGTTTTGGAATATTACAAAAAACTAAATTAAAAAGCCAAATGTAATTTTTTAAAACGTGATTTATTAGGTGCGTATGTGGCCCCACCAAACTGTAACATGCGGGCAATATTGAAACGTGTAGAGGGCGACGTTAAAACAAATTAGTTTGAATTTAGAGTGAAGGAATTTTTCATCGCGAATTACGTCGACAAGGTCGAATGCGGTAAAATGAGTTTCAGCTGCCCGTGTCCAAAAGGAACCTCTACGATTATCGTTCGCTCTTCGGTTTAGCCAAGGCCTTATTGTACCCGTTTACATATTTACGTATCGGTTCTGTGACAGGTTTATACTTGTTTGTGCAGATTGAAACTGAAAACAAAACGTTTAGATTTTCTGTCTAACGTTTACTTTTTCCGTTATTTAATCACAAATAGCTGAATATCACTTCAACCAGATGCCGAAGGGAAAATAGCTGGTCAAAAATTATACACCAAATAGTCATTTTCATAATTAATTACAAATGTTACTCAGAAACAATAGAAAAGAGGAAGGAAGTGGGGAGTGTAGCGGCTTCAAATTTATATGAAATAAATAATTAAGTATTACCAAAGTATTATTCAAATTGTACTCGGTAGGTATTATTCAAATATGATTCATACCAAATTACGCCTGTGGTTTTTCCCTGGGTATGTGCAATTAATATCGGTAACCTGTTTATTATAAATACATAAAACGGTTTTAAATGAGAATGAACTAATTGTTAAGTAAAGAAACAGCAGCCCTGATCCATATTCCTAATCTACCGTTATATTTTGGAAGTCAAAAAATTTCTGCCATCAACATGAACCCAGAAAGTCTCTAAAGAGGATACTAATAACACTAAAAATGTATCTTCTTGTCCTACCCCATGTCCTTCAAAAGATAATTTTGTTGTTTTGACTGTCGTCCGATATTCTATTTCTTTTTTTCCTTTATTAGATAGAAATTGATGACTTTTGCACGAGCATGTCCTTTAACTACAACAAATACTTTATAAAAATTATGTTTCTGATATTGTATTCCTTTTTTTTCCATTTATTAGACAGAAATTGATTTTGCACGTGCAATATAGTCATCCGGACGTCCTATAAATACAACAGAACATCCTCAGTGAATATAAATGTTTTGAATGTTTTTATGCGGGCTCCTTTACTTTTTTGAGAGAACATATAACATTTACTCTACGAGTTCCGATAACAGGCTACGCGGACTGCTACGATATTTTGCCACGGCACATCCGACCTTCACCTGCCAGATGAAATAAGTTAAACCGTACAAAACCTTTACAACTGATTTAGAACGTCACGCAGCTGAATACATAAAACCGGAGTTATTGAAAAATATTAATGAAATTGGGCAACAAAGGGTAATTGGCTTAGTTGCCGATAATGCAGCAACAATAGTCCGAGCAAGAAAGTTGATTGCCGAAGGAACTGGTATTATTGAATACGGTTGTATTTCTCACCGCTTAAACCTTGCCGACATTGTGAAATCAAATTCCTTACATTCTATAGAAGGCCAGTGCAAACGAATAAAGAACAACATCTTCCCACATAAATCTAGCAAAATTTAATGAAATCTAAACTGAAAAGAAAGGATCTGTATGTATTATCTCTTGAACTGACAGTGTCAACGAGAAGAAAACAAATTCTGTTTATAACAGTTTGTTGATGGTATGTATATATCTGAAGGTGTTAGTATTAAAGTAAAAACAAACATAAATGCACAGACGCATTCTGAAGGTATACTGTTTATTTCTCTATTCTAATTTATTTCAAATCTTTATAAACATTTTGAGTACTTTTTACTCTATTTTCATTAATTTAAGGTATGACTTTTATATGGTAAATAATAAACCAAATTTTAGTGAAACAAAAATCAGGATAATAGAATTACCGCAGTTTTCCTAAACGGATGTTTTTCATGTTAGTTAAAATAACGCTGCCAAGATCTTCAGCTACAACTGAAAGAGCTCTCAGTAAATATTCCTTTCATCAATCCAAATAACGTAATAGATTAACTGTTAATAAAACAGAAAAATTGTTAACAGAGATTGCATGTAATTTAAATTGAAGCAATATTGCAGCTGGAATGAGTAGGTATGTGACTTAATGATAATTTTAATGACGATAACAGTAATCAGTGACAGTAGCGATAGTAGTAGTGATCCACTAGGATGAAAATTTAAATTTTTATTATGTTTTGTTATTTTTATTTTCTGTTTTCGAATATAGTAACTCATTACGCACAGCCCGAAAGAAAAGGTTTGCTTTTAATCACAAACTCAGCCTCATGTAATTTTATTAATCAAATTTGAAGACACAAAAATAATCGAAATAAGAGCTTTTTTTTTCTGGACAGTAATTAGATTAGAATATTGATGAGAAGAAATTTTGAGAACGAGACAAACCACGAAAAAAATTGAAGCGTCAACTTTTACTTTATATTAAATATCCCAGGATAGTTTGTTAAATTCGCGTTTATTCTCGAGAATTTTGCATCACTTCAATCCTCCACTCTCATTCTCACTCATTTTGAAATTTATGGGCATTAATAGTTTTGCTTCAATTATTAGATATTAAAACATGGCAAATGTCGTGTAAAGAGAATACCAACACATTTCAAATACTCGACCCTTGTCCCCTATAATGATTTTCGAAGGGGCGACTACCACTCGTAGGGGATTGTAGTTGCGAGATTGATTTAACTCATACATAACATGCACATACATTTGTTCAAAAACAAAGTGACACCAAATGTTAATCAAAATAGCCTAGAAAATGGGTTAAGCAATTTTTTTCAATCTAAAAGCACACATTTTTTCTTTACACCCTCTCTGAACTATCCTAATTCATTGTTAACGATTAAAGTATGACGAACTATTTTAATTAAGTACACCCTGAAAATTAAAAATCATGGACAATAGAAGTTGCCATAGACAAACATTGTTATAGTCAATTATGTATGTATATAAAGAGGGGTTTTTTCTTATCACAAAAAAAGTTGTATCCTTCTTTACATATTAAACCTTAAAAACAATCAACAAAGATAGATACGAAAAATAGTTCGAGAAATGGGCTACTAAAGCAGCAGCGATTTTTGGTTCGACACAAATTTATGGATTTTGGAAATTTTTGTGGAGTAAGATTTTAATTTTCAGAAATGGAAAAACATCTAAATATGTAAATTACACGACAGTTGGAAATATAACCTATAAAATATGTCATATGATGTGGATGTCACTAATATTTCAGTCAATACCTACATAGGTATAATAAGTCATTCATGAACTGTAATCAGAATTATTAAATTAAAGGTTATAATAAATCACCATTCCATTTTTTAGAAAGTTGGATAATTTGATACAAATTTATTGAGTTTGACAATTTTTGTGGGGCAAGATTTCAATTTCCAGGGGTGGAAAAATATTAAATATCTACAATAAAAAACGTCACTAATAATTTCAGCCAAACAAACGTTATTTATGAAAGGAAATCAAAATTATAAAATTAAAGATTATAATAAATCACCAGGCTATATAAGTATCATGCCAATTTTAAAAGTTGGGTAGTTTCAGAAAAAACAGGTACACCACATACCACACATCAAATGACAAACATAAATTTACTGGAATACCTATATTTTCAGACATTTTCTTATTTCCATGTGTAGTTATATAATATATTTAATTACACTTATGTCTATTTTGACGTGCCCATGTAAATGCATTTTTTAAACACTCACAAATTTGTACTTATTTACTTAAGGAGTGTTCTACCACTCGAACAAGACCGAACTTCAAGTATCACTGAATCGGATGTATGGACATACTTGCACTGTATAGTAAACAACCGTATCCTTGTACAAGATTTAAAAGTATTTATGTGCCACTGCAAAAATTACTGTATCACTGCTTCGATAAATGACACGTCACCACGTGTTCACAGAAAAAATATAGGTGGATTTGTGCAATCACAGATATGCCCTGCCAGCAAAATAGGTGGATCTGTGCAATCACAGATATGCCCTGCCAACATGTTTTTAATCAATACAAGGCAATGTCCTCCATTTTTTCTACTTTGTTAGATAAAATAGTATGTTCTACAATATCGAATGGGGAACTAAAACAAAGGAAAGCTCGAAAAGGGTTACTATCAAAACATATGTCTAACCTTACGTCAAAAATTTTTTGTACAGGTACATAAGTACTAAAATTTGTATTTAAGAAATAAAAAATTATTCTAAAACAGTTTCAAGAACACATTATCTACGCCAAGTACCATAAATTAAATAGTGATAGGATGTAATCATAACATGTCGCTAATTTGTAACATTTTTTATTGATTATTAAATTACCTAATTGACAATTGATTTATGACTGCACTTATATCAGGGATTTATATTAACGTTTTGAGATCTATGATTTGTTCTTTGCATCATCTTACACCCAGGGCGTATCTATGTGTAGGTAGGTATAACAATAAGGAATGTCTATGTAGAAAACATGAAATGTAAATATAGCATGTAACAAAGTTTTTTTAAGGTTAGGTAGAAATACCTACATATGTATGTTTGAAATCTAAAATACTAAAATATTACATAAAAAATTAGTAATACTAAATCAAATAGATGATATTTTGAAATACTTATCTACTGTACATATTTCGATATCAGACCCTGGCATGTTTAAACCTCTAACAGTTATTCATTATTGAAATGGTATTTCACTATCTTATGGGGAATATTTAATTTTCATATATTACTGTATTTAAAAAACGAGGATTTTAATGTGTGTAAAATATCTTAAATATGTTTTAATTTTAAACCAATTCCAAATATTAAACACTAATACATGTATTATTAGCATTGGCATTACTCTTCGATAGGGGTAAAATATGTTTCACGAATAGATAAAAAATGGCTTAATGATTGAATATTTGATTTACATGACCATACCTTTTAATCAACTGTCTAGCTCTTGACAACTCCAGTACGAGCTAGAGCTGTAAAACGTAGGATAAACTCAACCGATGACGAAAGTCACGGTCTGAATCATGAAATGACAAGCAAGCTAGTCAGACTCCAATTCCAAACTCCTCTGATCTCTGACTGTCTACACCGAACGACAATAGAATAGGTGAACAACCACCGTCAGTGTTTTTATATTTATTGGTTTAAATGCTATCAAAATTACAAATAAAGTGAACAAATGTTTACTTACTATGTTGTCTTCTTTTTGTTTATTTTTATTACTTCACAAAACCACCAGATAGCGTAATCATTAAAACTCAACACAAGTTTTTAAAATAAATAATTCTAAGTACAGACTAAACCCGTATAAATTATTTTAAAACACACTTAATAAATTATGTTCACAGAAAACATGCAAATTCTTAAAGGATTAACCGAGCCTTAACATTCTTTTACCAATATTCACTTTATAGGTTAGGATTTTACAAACACACTTTATTGCTTTAGTTGAAGATGCAGTTTGTTACAATGTTTTAAAATACGGTGCGCGGTGTTATTTTAAAGATATTTTCTTATATTTTGCAGGGATTTTCGGTTTAATTTTTTTTTTAAATGTATTTTATGAAAGCACTGACTAACACACCCTACCCGCAACCGAACACCGACTGACTTGTGGTATAATGTAATGTGTAGTTGTACTGTAAACCCCGCCCTATCTATCATGACGCAAGCGCCTATCTCCTGATCTCATGAACTACCAGTTTCAAAATGTAAACAGAAAAGAGATCTTCACTTCATTCGAAAGTTATACCGAACTTATTGAGGTCGACTAAAAAATTTCTGAATATTTAATTTTATCAGATAATGAAAGATACGTGTACTTAATTGCCTACATCGCTTAACTCAAATAATTTACATTTGTGATTCACGTAGGTACTCGTGTAGGTAAAAAAATCAGTATTCAATGAATTACTGGGAAAGTCAATTCATATATCTGTCTTTATTTTAAAGAGAAATACGTAGGCGCGTGAGATAGGTATACATACATACCTATACAAACACACTTCCTATAAATATATCTATACATGGTGTTTCAGTTTTTAAATGTTTATATTATTGATTACTTATGTAGGTACTTACCCTCTGAACACTTGATAAGGGTAATAACTATGATGGTCTCTATTTTGCACTTCCCAAAAACATGTGCTATACACAATGTCGCATTTAAGCTAATGTCAATAATATAAGAAAGTGTTGCACCCAAATAAAGTCGTACCTTCATATTTTATAATAATTTTCATCTATACCGCGTGATGATTTTGAATAGATACCATAAATTCAGAAGCCGATAGAACATCAAAAAGTATGACGATATTTCCTATTTTTGAAAAACAGTGACAAAAATGATTTTTTTTAAATCAAATTTTTCCAAAAAACAATGTAATACTTACAGGTTTTTGAGGTTCTAAATCCGGTAGTGTTATTAGTTTTTGACCAACTGCTAAAGGAGCTGCCATCTTTCTCTCTTTTAAATTATTTACAGAATATGCCGTATATCAATAGTGTGAAATTTCATTTTATAAAAAAGTGACTACTTCATAAGACTTTATGAAAACAGCTGGAAACGCATCGTTTTCGAGAAAAACGCAATTGGCTGTCATAAAGTCAATCAATTAATATACCGGGTGTCTAGAAACGAATGGTCTACACTACAAGGATGAAAATATGTTTAGAGCACATTATTTTAGTACAATTTTAATTCCTTAAAACGTTATCGTCTCTCAAGAAATATTTATTCCATTGTAACTAATAATGACATAACTTTTTAAGGAACCAAAATTGTACTAAGGTAGGTTGATCCAGATCGGTTTATTTTCATCTAGACCAGAGCTGGGCAAAATACTTTGAAAATGTATTTAAAATACAAATTACAAAATACTAGTATGAAAGTATTTTAAAATACTTAAAAACAAAATATTTCTTTGGCAAAGTATTTTAAATACAAATTACTTAGTATTTAAAATAGTATTTTAAGGCCCGGTACTTTGAGTCTCGGTTAAGGCTCGATTAACTACTTAGGCGATGAGACTGTGATTATATTTATATCATTATATGTACAGTCTAATCGCCTGATCAGTTAATCAATCTTTAACCGAGACTCAAAGTACCGGGCCTAAGTATGTTGAATATTAAATACAGGGTGATTCACAAACGGTGACCAAAAATGAAATGAACCTCATATTCTTCGGTGAATTTTAAGGGGAGTCTTTCGTGTGAAGTTTTTATCTAGCACGCTTTGTTAACAAGATACAGGGTGTTAAACTTAAAAAAATGCTTTAATTTTTTAAATAATTTAAAAACTAGTGAAATAATTTGAAATCGGGCACATGTACTTATGTAAACAGTGTCTAAAATCCGAGGCCTTTTCCTAAAATTTGGATGTTCCAGTGGCGGAGATACAGGGTATCGGTGGCATATTAATCTAAATGAAATAGTACGCCACTGCAGTGCTACACAGTAACAATCATGATATTTTCGGATTCGTAAATTTTCTACAAACTACTATTCTCTTTTTGTTTTTCGAAAAAGCTTGATTTTCGAGTAGAACTTAAAAAACGAAATGAAAAATATTTTTTTAAGATTATCACCCTGTCAACGAAGCGTCCTAGATAAAAACTATATGAAAGACTCCCCTTAAAATTCACCAAAGAATACGAGGTTTCATTTTTGGTCACTGTTTGGGAATCACCCTGTATATTGAAAATATTCATTAACAGTAGGTATTTAAAATATTTTTGTGAAACATTAAATCTGAAACTCTTAAGATGTGACTTAAAAAAATATATTGTATGTGTAAGGCAAGCCCAATTTCGAGATCATCAAAAAATTTAAAAAAAATTGCAGAATGCAGAGTAGAAAGCGCTAAATCCAGGCGTGCCGGTGCGTAATTTTTTTTAGCGCGTGCTGTACCAGTCGTCAGTCGTAACAGGCAAAGAGTATTTGTTTTTGGCAGGTATTTTGGGTATTTTAAATACTTCGAGTATTTTAATTACTCAAGAGTATTTAAATTACATTTAGAAGATTTTAAATATTTTTTTAAAATACAAAATACAAAATACTTTACTAAAGGATTTGAAATACAAAATATTTTTGCTGTTATAATAAAAGTATTTTAATTACAAAATAAAAAATATTATTTTGTATTTAAAATACTATTTGGTATTTGTTTTGTCAAAATACTCCCAGCTCTGATCTAGACTACTTCTTTTCGGACACCTTGTATATTAAGAAGTAGATGTTGGTTGACTTTAGGGCAGTTAATTGCGTTTTTCTTAAAAACAGTGCGTTTACAGCGATTTTAACAAAAGTACCTTTTTTGTATAAATTTTTGCATTATAATATGCAACGTATTTTGTACTCCCAAAAACCTACCCGTACCAAATTTTATCACATTATTTTTCGGAAGATAGCCAAAATTAGATTTAAAAAAATCATCTTTGACGCCCTTTAACTCAAAAACAATCATAAAAAAAATATTCTAATTTCTTAAGTTCTGTCAACTTCCGAATATGTGACATTGTTTCCCAAAACCCTTGTACAGGGTGTATTAAATGTCCAAGAAGGTATCTAATTAAATTTTTTTCAGAAGAAATTAGAAATTTTAGTAGGTACCTAATATGAGAGGTGTCTCTTGAAAAAAATAGGTTAGGTAAGGCCCCAAAAATGAGACACCCTGTAGAATCGAAAATGATTTTAAGAGTTAATAAATCGATTTGATGCAAATTATTTTAGGATATTTTTTATATTATTCATACTACCAAGACCTCGGAATTATCTGTCTTAAGATTCAAAGAAATGTTAGTACATAGAAGGTGAACCATTTTAATTGTATCAGAAGACATAAAAACTGTAATATTGCTTTGCTCTCAGTACTGAAAATGTTGGCTAAGAACGTCTAGATTTTTTATATTATCAAAGCTTTACCATAACTGTGTACATATATACATTTTCTATAAACATTTTTGAGAGAAATAAGGTATATCTCAATGCATATCTAAAAAAATAATCGTAAATGAAAAATTAAATTTACGTAACTACAAAACACAAAAATTAACAGTTTATATAAGTTCATTCGGTCATTTCACCACGGGTAACATTTTTTTAAAGAGATACATTGTGAATTGCCCTGAAAAACTGAAAATTGTGGAATTCTCAATCTTGGGTAGTAAACCCGTTTGGAAAATATGAATTTTGTGTCAAATTTAATAAATGTAGCACTATTTTCATTATCAGCACGATCCTGAAAATATTGTCTCCAAACTGTATTGTTTTTATTTTATTTCTTAAACATAGGCATTTATACAAGATGTAAATAAAATGCTAGGTCAAACCTTAATGACAGTTTATACGTCAACAATTTACGAAACATTTTGTTTCATTCACATGTGATTTCTTGTTCAAGTTTCAAATTTTGTCTTACTAACTATAATCTTTCACATAGTAACAGAACGAAACGTTAGAGGTCGTTAAGACCACATTCAATTTAATCAAATGTACAGTTTAACCAGTTTCATCTGAATGTGAAGTGGCATTTCAAAATAATTATTTTCTCAAAATATCTGCCAACAAAAAAATATGGCAAAAAACGAAAGTGACAATATAGTAACGGAATTATTTTAAAAAACAAAATAAAAATTTTTAAGGCCTCAAATTTTTTAAGAAAGCAAAATCGTACTACAATAACTTAATCTAATCGGTTTATTTTCATCCAAGTTACGTTTGAAGTATGTACTATTATTTACGAGACACCCTATATACAGTAAAGTAAATTATTGAAGTATTTAGGTGTATTTGAAGTTATTATATCTTGAACTTAATATAAGAAATGTTAAAAATTGGCAAAAGAAACTGACGAGATATACAGGATATTTAAAAACATGTGTTCCATCGCTCGAGGAGAGAGATTCTTCATCCAAAACAACTAACATCGACAATTTCATTTACTGTTTTAAGCCGGTCCTCGTACTATATGTAGAGTGTTTCAAAACGAATTGTACATACTGTAAAGGCAAACTACAGGATGATATTTCAATATTCAGTGAAATTTATTTTGGCAGTAGCTTTTGAGCTTTTGTTGAAATTAATATCTTTTAGGTGTACACCATATATATACATATACGTGAAGGCAAACGGACTTTTGAAGCAAGAATTGCAAGTTGAAAAAATACGTTTTTTTCTGTGGACATTCAAGTTTATTTTGTATATTTAAAAAAAAATTAATGTAGACACTTTTTTAGTCAACTTTTCAATGTTTTATTTTAACACAAAACAGAGCCAATTATTTTCATACTTCTGTTCAATGTTAATGCACTATTCCTACAAATTCTAACAGAAACATTTATATTTAGAAAAATTTCAGCTGTGTATTTGTACAAAAACTGTTGAAAAACTTATAATGTCCTTATTTGATAGAATTTAAAATGTATCATTTTTCTATCAATGAAGAATAAACTTAAAATAATAAGACCCCATTCGAAGAAACAAATAAATATGACACGTGAATAAAAGGTTTCCCTTTGTGGTCTAGAATGTTTTATTTCCTTATATATTAATATAATTAGATCAAGAAGTGGTGGTATTACGAGTTCCAATAACAAACTAAATTATGAAATCATTAATTTTAACTACATACTAAAAAGCTCATTAAAAAATGTTACCAAAACTTCATTGTTATTTCAAAAGATGAGGAAGGAAAGGTCTTGTAAAACAATCAAATACCTGTTTTTTTTTTCGTTAGTTCATATATTTTTAATAGCTATATAAAATAGGAGCAAAATATAACTTTTCCGAAATGATGAAAATATTAGCTTTAACATTTCTCATTTCTAAAATAATATTGGAAAGCTGATAAAAAGAATATGTTATCAGGTTGAGGAAAGTGACAAAGTTAAATGGTTTACAACAAAAACAATAAAAAGTTTCTTAATACGGCCCTGGAATTAAATGAATAGTTCAAAAGCTATGACAGTACCATATTGTAGGTAGATAATTAGAACTGACGAGGTTAGAGATCTACACAAAAAAACATTTGATGGTAAAGGCGTTTTCAAAAAATTTTGTTTGAGTGAAGCATTTTATAGTCGTATACAATTCAATATAAAATTATCTTGCTCTGTTATTTTTTGAAATACAAATAAATATTCAAATAAAAATTGGAGGGGATCATATACGGGGAACAGAATGTTTCTTTTTTCGTATTGTAGTTATCGACAAAAAACAGAAAATTTTGATTTTCGTAATTTTTTTTAGTCGCGAACGGAAAGAGGCGCACTTTTTATACTACTGTTACGAGCCTTTTTATGGCGATTTTAAATATCATTAGCCACAGCAACTACTAGAACAGCAAAACGGCATTCAATTTTATCCCTTATTATTATCTCTTATTTAATTCTTACATATTTGGATACAACGCATTTTTCGAGTACGATGTGTCATATTATCATTTACATTATTGTTTTCGTCAAAATACCAAATTATCTATTATAACAAAGAGCGATTTGAAAACAGAACATCCAAATTTCGGTTGAAGTAATATTTAAACAAATAAAAAAATACATGAAATAAAGATGTTAAACCTCTCAATTTCATTTACCATTTTTTTTTGTTTTTAGTACCCTGTATGAAACGAATTCTTGGAATCTATGGAATTTTAAGAGCTACCCAAAATCAATCACCCTATGCTAGCTCAAAGAAAGCGCCCGAAAAATTCAATTTGTGCAAATAACTTGTTCCCAACATAAAGCCATAAAGTACAATACCCCCCCCCCCAAAAAAAATGCAGTACTTTTTAAATTCCGAGTGCTGTGCTTTATAAACAATATAGAACAAACCTACCACTGTGTATACTATATTGGCTTTTCCTGGGGTTTTTGACTTTTAGAACAAACTTTTTTTTTTAAGAACTGCCTTTTCGGTTAGAACTAAACCCTTAGATTATGCGCTGCATGAATTTTCTGATTTATTACAGCAATTTTCAAATCGTGCTTATTTGATAATACATACACTGTATTTATAAACAAAAATACAAATTTTTACTATCAACTTCTCATAATTAAATAATTATAATAATAGCCTATTACTTACTTTTAGCTTCTTGGCAGTCTTCATTATGTAACTTCGGAAATTTTAAAGTAAATGAATTTGAATTAAAAAAAACAATTCGGCTTTATTATAAAAAAAAATCAGATGTTAATAGCCAGGCTTCGAAATCTCAGGAATATACTTGATATAAAATATCTGAAAATACTATATCTTTCCTTAGTGGAATCAGAATCACATATAAACTATGTTATTCTTGGATGAAGAATTTTAGCACAGACTGTTTTTAAAAAGGTAGAAATAGTGCAAAGAACTGTATTAAGGATACAAAAGAAAAACATCCAACATCCAATTATACGACTGACGTATCATATATAGAAACCGGTATAATGGACCCCAGGCAACTACTTTCTGTGCAATGTAATTTACAACATAAATTGAAAGAAAATTTAATAAAACCTTTGCACAGTTATATACAGCACTAGAAATAACTATTATATTGTACCATTCATAAAAAGTTGGCGGTCAAAAAAGTTACGCATCTTGGGTAATAAAAAAATAAAAGACATCTCAATTTAACCTTTAAATGTTGTTTATGTCTGGAATTTGTAACGTAATAACATTTATATATTTTACATGTGTTCATTTTTCTGTGTAATTACTAAAATTGAATTTTTTTATGTTATATGTATATGTGCACAGGTAGATGTATGTATTAATTCGTTTCAAATAAAAGCAATATGCAATTATTCTTTTAATTTGCCGGGCTTCGCAGTCAGGTATTACAAAGTGAGTATGTCTATTGTTTTATTTCATGTTTTACGTTGTATTTGTAAAATATGAGTCAATAAACAAGTTTTCAATTTCAATTCAATTCGCCATAACCAACATATTTTCGATACAAATCTGATTAAATGTCACCAAAAAATTGATTTATTTGATAATAAAAATTAAATAGCGTCTAATGGAGCTCTGAAACTTGTAATCCAATGTTCATTTATGAAAATTATTGGAAAGGATTAATACAAAAATTAAAAAAAAATATCGTACTAATCTCATATTTCTCCATTCTATACATTGTGACTTTGAACCTCTGCGATTATTATTTGATGAGCATTTAATAATTTTGTCTATGAGGTTGCATACTTAGACATTTGATATTAAAGAACATTGTTTGACTTCATTTTACAGGATTTTAGGAATATTTTTTAAATTTATTTGAATTGGCTCATTATCTTTAAAATAAAGTTAAAAATTAGCTTATATTTGCCATTAAAATATCGAGCTGTTTCCTCACAATGATTTTCCGGAATTTTCACGAAAAATATCCTAAAAGGCTGATAATATTTTCATCGTCATTCAATATCACTGGAACTACCATTCACGGTGTTCGAACGCCAACTCTGGTACCTTACTTATTAACCAGGACCTGGTCAGTATATGCAATACAATCTAAATTTTCTATTTGCATTATATTCATTAAGTTTATGTATTGTTAATAGCAGATTATCAATAAATCCAAATTAGAAAACGTAGATCTTATACCTAGTTCTGAACCGTCCAAAATATTATGAGCCCATGGGATACATCAAACTTAAAGAAGCTTTCAAACCTAAATAACTCATAAATCAAGCTCCAAGTAGCTTCTAAACAAGATGCTCTATAACAGGGGTCGGCAAGTAATTTTAGGTGGGATCCGGATACTTTTGAAAATTTTTAACGAGGTCCAGAAAAAAAATTCATATTTCTTATTTTTTTATTTTAATTTGGACTCAAATTTAATCTGCTTACTAATTAAGAACTCAAAACACTCACACAATTGTAAAATACTAGAAAAAATGATAAGATTGGCACTTAAACGTAAAAAACATTTTTTAAATAATTTATTTGAGTAATTTATACTTCAAAAAATTTTTGGCGGTCCAGTATTTTACCTTCCGCGGTCCGGACCTGGACCGCGGTCCGCCAGTTGCCGACCCTTGCTCTATAAGGAGACCTCAAGACAAAGACAGTGCCATAGACACTAGAGTCATACTAAAAATGCCAAAAATTTTTAGTGCAAAGGCCTCAGAAACCAGTGCCATCCCGAGGGTGTATCCAGTGTGGTAAAAAGGTAAATAAATTAGAGCGTAGACCAAATCCTTAGACTTTAGACAGAACATCTCACCACCGATGCGATGGAGGACGACCGACCAGTATGACGTACACTACTTAAGCATTCATTGTGGTTGGGTGTGATGAGGGAGGCGTCCTATAATCTCGCTCATATATTTGCAAGGGACCAGGAGGCGAGAGTCTCAGCACCGCAAGCGATAAATGAGGATTTCGGTACAAACACCGATCATCCCTAAAATAGAGGTATGGAAGAATGAAACCAAAATCGTATTCCGACAAAATGTTATTCTCAAAATGTATTGCACATACCTATTCTATACGAACAGTTATGACCTTAAAAAAAACCCGTCCTTACCAACAGCAAACACTACTTTCAAAAAAATATATGTACGTACAGTATGATTTAACGGGCATTACACTATATGGGTAAAATATGTCTATCCGTATATGTACAGAGTGTTTTGAGAAAAGGTACCATAAGTTCGAGGATTGACGGAACATAAAAATTATGAAGATTTTTTCCTGTAGGCCATGGACCTACCTTATTTTGTTTTTGAGACATAAGGCATCGAAAATGTTTTTTTGAATCAAACTGCAGCCATATCTTTTCCGAAAAAGAGTATAGTGCATTAAAATTTGTTAAAGGTAAATCATTCAGTGCTAAATGAATTAGTGTTGTTAGTTTTTAACCATCTGCTAGAGGTCACTAGCAACTACATTCCCCAGTGACATTTTATGACAATTTATTTGAAGTTCGTTTTTTTACAGTGTATCTTACATTACAATACAAAATTTCATTTTAGATAACAATGGTACTATCGTTGTAATCCTTAATATACAGGGTGTCCAGAAATGAAATGACTTTCTTAAATGAACATAAACCGCTTTAAGCAAGTATCTAATTTCTAAAAACTGTTTTTGAATACCATAGCACACAGACAGACGTAAAATTTAACATATCTTGTTAACAATATTTTTTCAAACATTTTATTGGATTGCTTCTCCAACGACAAGACAATTACCCTACTGATCGAATTAACACGATCACAGTCTCCGATAAGCCATTCTGTTTCTCTGCAGGCTAAGAAGCGCAGTCTGCTATGAGTATCTTACGATTTTAGCCCGTCTGATTTAGCAAGTTTACACAAATAAACCGTAGTGGTTTTAATCTTCAAAATCTTCAAATAATATTTCCATCCATATATTCAAGTTTATAGAAATTTAAACATATTTTAACATATATTATCTTATTTTTATTTAGTAAATAATTAAAATATGTATTTATAAATATTTGTAATATTTCCATGTCGATTAATTTTTAATCTTGGCAAAAACATGTCTTCATGGCGAACAAATTTTATCAAAATGTAAAAATCGAAATTTGAGACGTGAGATATAGAAATTAGTATTTGCCAGCATTTTGAAATTTTTAATCGAATTTGGAACGAGTGGCTTCGGATTCCATCCGGTCGATTGTTGTGTTGTGTCTGTGAAAATGTAGAATATTACGGAGAATGCCATCTGAAACCTGATTTTCTGTTATAATTACAAATATTCCAGAGAAAATTTGAAAAAATGGCTAATCAAGACGATTTTTGTTTTATTACAGAACATTAAAAGCAAGTTGCATCAGATTTCATACATGTAATGCTTTCTAAAAATCATAATCAGTTTATAAAAATGTTTATATTGTCTAAAAACAAATAATTTAATAGAAATTGTCACTTTCTGTTACTGCTGTACAATCATGCTTCAGCATTACCTGAATGTAAAAAATCAAACTAAGTACTATGTCCCACAGGGAAAATAAATGTGTGCGGAATTTTAATACAAATTTCACGAAACAGTTACAGCGTCATCTAACGGCTTCCTGGATATATTTTTTTTCAGCATTAATGTGTGGAAAGATTTATAGACGGCGTTGTTGTCGGGTTATTGATCGATTTTCCATGTTTTGAACATTTGCATCTACAGGGTCGGAAAGTCCTCATGGTCCATCGGCCGTTACGTGAGAGCGATAAAGAAAGTCATAGAAATCCGTGCGATAGAGAAAGATGGCTATAATGAAAGCGTCTAATAGTCACCGCCCATTTCGCCCTTCCACAAATAAGAAGTGGATCTTATTTGAACCATGGGGACTTTCCGACCCTGTATACCTACACACCTTGGCTCATGCTTATACATACATCCCTTCGTATACGCTTTTTTGATTATTAACAAAAAAATTAACTGATTAACCAGGTTCAGTCAGGTTACGTTTTTCTGTTGTAAAAACGTACGAAAAAGACCTAAATCGTAAAAATTGTCTTTGGCTTCCGTCTGTAGGTGTGTTTTTAATAGCCACACAAAATTACAAAATTGTGCAAAACTTCTAGAATATACTTTTCGCTAAATTTGATGGTTCTTTGTTTCGTGTCAAATATACTCGTATATGGTTTTGAAGTGAATCTATATATGTATTATGTATATTATTTGATTAGAGTATTTAATTTAATATGCAGTTAGAGAAAAAAAAGTGGGAAATATGTATATTGGGATGTGATGATTGTATTGTATTATACCTATAGTAAGAAATTGTGGTAACATAATTTGTAGAACTGATTGTTTGTTACTTAATTAAGGACCCTACAGGCTTTGTCCTGTTCGTGCGAACAGGACCGTACGAACCGAATCGTGCGAACCAAGAGAGGCAACGAATCTAACCGAAACAGATTTTGCACGACCGTGAAACCGTATCGCTTTTTTCTCCACATACTGTGTGCCTGGCATGTTCGTGCTATCTAATTCGCGTGAATTGAACGAAGTCTGTGGGGCCCACTGGGGCCCTTTAGAAGTATACGATTGTAAACAAACCTGTCTAAGAAAATAAAAGTATTTTTCAAAATAATTTTCTTTGGTACCTTTTGCAATCTGTATTATACTACGTACCCTACGTAGTAGTAGAATTGTTCCTAATGAACACTTTTTAAAATAATTATTGAAATATATAGCTACTACATAAAGTACCTACTATTTAACTCTTTTAAACAGTAGTACATTGTACCGATAAGACTCAAATAGTAGGAAAGACACGATAGCTAGCTTGTAAAGCCAATACAAACATATATGTCTGTCATTTGTCAAATCAGTTTAATACAATTTTATTAAATAGGAATTTACATTTATAGTACCAAACGTTTTTGCCGTAAAAAAGTTTGTGGCTGATTATTTTCGATAAATGATTAATATTGCCATAAAATGTATTTTATTTCCCTCAGATCTCAGTTAATCTCAACTATTTTGAAAGTTGATTGTTCGATTAAGCGACTTCGGTAAATAAACACAGCTGCAGTATATTCATTATTATTAATTTTAAATTTACCACCTAGTTAAATTACAAGAGAGCCATCTATTAAGAGTTTCCTGAGCTCAAACAAGTAGTTAGCTCTAGGAGAACAATTGGTAGTTCTAGCATACAGAAAGTATTCTCTTATTTGTTCTTTCCATCACAAGTTACTTGAGTTTTAGGTAGATGGCATTGTTGCGGCACGTTCGTTGAAAAACAACCAGTCCTATAAATCAGTGGAAACAACAGATAACCGAAATACCATAGACTACTGAAATACACATTGTTTATATTGGCAGTTTGCATAATTGCATGTATGTATACAGGGTGTAAACTTAAATTTTTCTTGATTCGTATTCATATTTTTTCAAATCACACATAAATCTAATGATGAAGACACACAAACACACCGTACCGTCATTAAACAATGAAATAAATAAAGTTATAGTTATACATTTACCCTTCACAAAAAGCTTCACTAAATACCACGTTACATTTTTCTGTAAAATTAAACCTCACAAAACTTTATACTGCATTATATACATTCTATTTAGATTCCAGTACAAACTTATACTTCAAGCAGAATGTCGCGAAATTATGTACTGTATATAAATACCTTCTTGTAAACAGATAAACTGAGATAAATGTAATAAACCGAAGCTGTGGCATATTCCGCCATTCTCAATTCGTTGGCGGTTTGTTTTTTGCCTGCCTAGTGTTCTGTTGTCATATCCCATCAGGTGGATTGATATTATGTAGCACTAGGTCAATGTCAGAGGTTAACACTGAGATTCACAAACTCAACACAGTGCTTTAAAGACTTTAGTATTAAATAATTCTCAATAAACATTTAAAAATGATTTTAAAACAAAATATTTCAAGTCTATCTGCTAGTATGTGTTAAATTCATTTTTTATTATGTATATTTTAGAAAAAAGCAAAAATAATTATTTTAAAATATATATATTAGGTTTACTTATACTTCGTGATGTATGCCTATCAACATATCAATATCAGACGTATTTAATAAATAGCTACAATAAAAAATAAGTTTGCAAAATCAACCAAACAAGTAATCCTTGTAGCGCAGGTGTAATTTTATTCTTCATAAAATAAATTTTAAAAATCTTAAATTTTTTTTTTATTTCTTATATTTTAATTTTCACATGGCAATATAAAACATCTTCAAATTCTAAAAAGGTCTCCTATTAAAAATATTTGGTGTCCATCTTGACGCTTTTGAGGGTTCCTGTTCTTTTTTGGCAACAGCTTGTGCCTCAAGTTCCTCAATCAATCTCTTTTGTTTTTCTCTAAAAGCTGCAACTGGATCGTCATATTTGCTGTAATATTTCAAAACTTCTCTCACATCTTCTATATCATTGTCTGCAATTGCTAAAACAAATTTGAGAGAAATAAAATAGATTACATTGTGATGGATACCACATACTCTTTAATAAAGCTGCTAAATCTAGAAGAGAAGTGTCATTATCGTTACCAGACCATCTTTTAATATTAAGTAAATTTTCTGGATTAAATTTAACATTTTTTGGGTTCCAATCTATGCATATTACTTTACTTAAGTCTCTGTTTAGATTATTTAAACTTTTAACATGATGGCCTCCACTAAAATGTGTTGCGTCACGAACAAGTTTATACGCAATTATATTTTTTGGATCTATGGCTTCTATTAAGGGAAAAACTGTCATTCCTTGTTCGGCGGTATAAATTACAATTTCGTATGATCCATGCAAAGATTCTAGGAAGTAATCTAACACTAAAAATAAAATAAATGCATTATAATACATATTAAACGAAAATTTAGTCATAACTTACATGGTCGTTTTTTAAATCTCCAACCAGTATTATATGTCCAATCTGGATGAACAAGAACATCAGTTAACTCCAATACCAACGTATATTTAGGTTGCAAATATGGATACTCTAAAGGATCTGGTAACAACTTTTCTCTTGATGGTTCTTTAATGAGCTGAAAACAACTCTCTTATAGGAATTTTAGTGATTATAGAGCTCATCAATATAAGAAAAAAATTAGACAATTTTTTATGACATATTGTCTCTTGAGGCCTACTGATCATATATTTTGCACTTCGCGTTTTTGAATACTTTTGTGAACGATTTTTTTTTCTTATTTTGATAAGTTCTACTACTCATCGATACATTTTCCAATAATTATTAAGCACCTTGTACATTGGATACAGCCTCACTTTTTTCAATTGAAAATATTTCATACACTTATAGTAATTTAAATAATGCTAATATTTGCTCCTATAAATACCATGTTTCCTGAATAATGTAAAACTTCTTGTTAATGAATTGAAACATTTAAAATCATGTTTGATATGGAAATTTTTCATTTTATTTGAATTAAATCATTTCAGGACATATTTAACCAAAAATAGAGATTCTAATTGTATTACATGAAAATTTAAAATTATACAATTTTTTAAATGTAGAATTTTATAATTTTATAAAATGATTGTGCGATGTCAAATTAATTTTTAAATTTGTTTATGAATATTTGTTATAGACACTATCTCTAGATGGTCAGACAGATATTAGACTACCTGGTAGAAGGGAATTAAATAAGAGCCGGCGTGAGTAGGTGCATACTGATAATTAAGTCCGCGAGTAAATCATACACTGCAGGTTTGTATTTGACGAAACAGACTTTTTTGCAAAATCAGAATTTTGCGGTTGTATGTTAACAAAGTTAATAATAAAAATTATGAGGCAGCAATGTGGTATAAAATATTTGATTGAAGTCCATTGTTTATATAAGGCAGAAATTTTTTATTAACTGTCTCTCAAATCCATATAAAAATTGAAGTGCAATAGAGTGTGAATTTTGAAAATATGGTTTAGTGTCTTGAAAATGTAAATTTACAATATACTGGCCATCCCTGTCAAGTATGGCATATTTAACTGTTACTAATATATAATTTGTCTTCTTTAGAAATAATGTGAATTTGGGAGTATTCACTAACTTCCAAAATTGTTGAAAATCAAAGATGTAAAAAAGTAAGTTTATTTGTGATAAAATGGCTATGTTTATTTTGTCTATTAAAGCATAACAGAAAACAGTATTTTGATCTACATGTTGTTCTAAATTTCCTCTTACATAATCGTCTACTGAAGTTAGTACGACACCGTTTACAACGACAATTCGGATTTAGCGACACGTTTTTATATACATTTACCATAGAATCTATTGGTTATAATGACCAATAGTGATATACGGCCTTAAAACCAATGCACCGCTCTTCCATACGTTTGGGAGAAATTATGACTTTTCTACGCATACAGTTATATTATATGTATAAATTACCACCTTCCATCACGATGTCCAAGAGAAAAGTGTTTTAATAACGAAGAAAAGTCACATATAATATAGAAATTAAAGACAGAGAAATCCGTGCAAACAAGCAAAAGAATGTGGCGTGTTACACCACGATTTCAACAATTTGGAAGGATAGAAATAAAATAAAGTCTATTCGAAAATAATTCATTGAAAATGAAGCGCGCGAGATCATTTGTACGCAAAGCAATACAAGTACATACTTAAAGACTTGTAAATTTCTCATTTTTTCTATAAAAATTTTAAATAAAATATATGTAATTACTTATTACGTCTTATCGGTTATAACAACCGTAAACAAACGGTCCTTTGAAGGCCGTTATAACCAATTTTCACTGCATATCAATTCTATTCTTAAAAAACATTAATCTAAATCACATTTTCTAGACAAGTGAAACTGTCTAAAACCGATTATAAAAAAATATTACTTTTAAATTAATATGTTTCGGTTATCCTTTGGAGCGACACAGCTCTAATATGTAATGTAGTTATGAATATATTTTCACCGTATTATATTCCCCATATTTTTTTTTAGATTTTTAGATAATATTATTGTTCAATTACTTCTGTCAAGTAAATTTACTTGAATTAGAGCAATCCAAGTAAAAGCAAAATAAGATTCTACATAAACTTTGAGGCCATATCCAAAAGTTAAGAAGAGTTTCCTCATGCAGTGATTGCCGATGCCACCTGACAGGCAACACTAACATATAGGCCAAAAAAAAGTAAAATTTTTAATTTTTTTAAAAAGATTTGACCCTCAATAATTTGGTACACTTTTATTTCTCATTTCATTTGATATACATTTGGTTCAAGGCTATGACTGATTCTTTTAGTTACTATTGTTCATGAATTATGTCAAAATAGAAACGTTGAAACAAAACTGGCCGTCAGAGTTCCCAAATGAGTGAATCAGAATTCATCTGATTCAGCAATCCGATTCATTCTTTTTGAACGAATCGTTCCTGAACGACACATCTCTAGGCTCCAGTAACCATTGCATGTCGAAACTCTGGTTTACTAATATTAACTCACTCTTCTGTAGTAATCCAACTCTCTATAAGTTCTAACTATATACTGTTTTATTATATTTTGATCAAACAAATCATCTCTAATAGGTTTACCATCCATGTCTCTTTCAGGAGATCCTAATGTAACGACAAGATAAACACCCATACATGTAAAAGATATGCCAAAAACAGCTAACGTTAATTTCATAGCTTTCCATGATTGTTCTCTTTGCTTTTTATCTTCGTTAGATTTTTCTTGTTCTTTTTCTCCACCATCTTTGGTTATTAAATTATCTAATGGTGATTTAACTTTAACGTCTACAATAAAATCAGTTAACACGCCTATCAGAAAATCAGTTTTATTTAAAAATTAACATAACCTATCACATACCATTCGAATAACACTTATTTTGTGTATAAGATAGTTTTATTATAGCTGTGCAGTTTTTATTATCAATAATAATAGATTTTGGTTTAAAAACTTTGCTTAAAATATTAAACGCTCTATATGGAACTCGCATCATTTTTAAATAAACAAGCCACAGACAGATTAACAATTTTACAATTTTTATTCAATTTACTGAATTGAATAGTGAATACAGCCACAGCCAGAGGCTGATCACTTTCCCATTTTTGACAGGTTTGTGGTGAGCTTTAGTAAGGGAACGCGTCGTAATGATGGCTGATTTAAATTTTAATTCACAAATAGCATTTTTTTATCGACCCAAACCCAAACCACACTTATTGTTTTGTGGTGTTACCATTGTTTAAATATTATAGGGTATTTAAATAATGGTGTTACCCCAACCTTTTAATATTACAAACTATTGCAAAAAATATCCAATTATATAGTCTGGGAGTGATGCTATTGTCAGTTAAAGTGAAATATTTCATTACAAATATAATATAGGATGTAAAGTATTAAGTTTTTTATCTTTGTTTTGTAAAAATATTTTCGTAGTTTTGGTAAAATGGTAATTATTTACTTTAGTGGCACCACCTCCAATTTTCACAAAATTTTGTCTACCCCCCTATTTTCGATGGTGTTCTGGAAAGCTACATAAAATATATAGAGTTCTACGTAGTGTTATCTGAAATATCCAGGTTAGAATTTTGAAAAATTTTTTTTTCGAAAACTAGGTTCGACCGCACAAAAAAACTGCAGATTCGTGTTCAGCACCATCGAAAATAAGGGGGTAGACAAAATTTTGTGAAAATTGGAGGTGGTGCCACTAAAGTAAATAATTACCAAAAGGAAATAGACATATTTTAAGTATTACAGTTTTTTTATTTATTTATCAATATCTCATACATATTGCAAAAACATAAATGTTAGGAAATATTTATTTTAAACAAAACTGTCCACAAAGCATACAACAAAGGTAGGTAATGCTACGGATATTAGACATAAAAGTACCTAGTATGAATGAATTCTGAAATTTGTTTGCTTCGAAAGTACAGCTTTACTGATCTATCTACATTGTGATAATAGTTTATTATACTTATTTAAGTAGCTGAGATTTACATAAGCATTACAATTACAAGAAATTATTTGTAACATTTATTTTGAGTGTTTGATGGTGGCCTACCTTTGCATACATATATCAACATAGGACGTCTGCAGTTTATGCTGTTCTACATTTTATTGTTTACCTATAAATTCTAAGAGGCACAAATAAACGTTACTTACCTTTGATTAAAGTGGCAATGTATTCCATAAACCCTGACACGCTGGTACTGATAACACTGAAAATATTTAGAAATACAATGACAACACTGTAGAAAGGAACATCGGTCCACCAGTGTCCGATAAAATATGGATAGTGGCAATCGTCTTGTCTGGCACAGAGTGACGATCACTTAATCTAATTTTTGAAGCACAAAATATAAAGGTATAGTTATTAGTTAGGTATATTGCAAGTAGGTTTGATTTAAAATTAATTATGTACAATTCACACAATCCACAGAATTTTGAAAACCTGTATATATGTATTTATACATAATGTCTCCAGATATGATACCACACTCTTGAAAATATTCTTTTTGTTGATTTTTCGAGAATACGTTATCCTCGATAAAATTGTTGCTTATTTATCTTAGAATAATACAACGAAGTGCTCGAAAAAAAATAGAATGGGCCCGTCTCGCTCGAAGTGTGTTAATTTTTCACATGATTTTTACATCAGACCTGACTGGTTAATGCATTTTAGAGTCGATAAATTTTTCTCGACACTTAATTTGCCGGACGTAGTGTGGTCCATCCCACAAATTTTTTCATCTGTAGGAACATCTTCCCTTCTTTCTCCGAATCTGGATGCCACTCGTTTTTTTTTAACTAATACTAAAGCATTCTTTTTTAACGTTTTTTCTATTATAGATTTTACAAGCATATTATACTCTTGTGATAAAGGAGTAGTCTGCTCTAAGAGTGTATGTTCGTATGCGGTTGACACAAACGCTTCTTAAAAGCTTTCTTAGCAACGAAAAAGTTAAGTACTGAAATTTTAGTTTTATTAAAACTTTTGATTTAATAACTCTTGGTCGTTTCATTAATTTTTGAGCAATTTCCAAAAATAACTGTTTTAATTTCAACATCCCCTAACTTTTACCCAGTTTCAAATTCTTTGTTCACTTTTTTCTCTTCACTAAAGGTGACATATACCGTTTTACTTGTGTTTTTAACTGAACTAGGTATAAACAAATCTATAAAATAATAAATAACTGCTATTACATAATTTTCCAATTTATTTATAAATCCGACAAAAATATATGTAAAAAACATTCATCTCAGTATTTTAATATTTCTTGGGCCTCGGCTATAATGTGTTTGGCCGATATTCCATATAAATCCATAAGCTTAGCCGCAGGCCCAGAATGAGGTATTTTAGGTATTGCAATATGTTTAATAATAATATTTCGTTCCATAGCTGCAGCCGAAAGTACAGCCTCGCCCAAACCACCTTCATAATAATGATCTTCTATAACAACTGCCCTGCCACCAACTTCAGTAATATTCTTAATAATCGTCTCTTTGTCAAGAGGTTTAACAGTGAACGGATCGATAACTCTGGCATTAATTCCAATCTTAGCCAGTTCATCTGCAGCAGATATAGCTTCATGCAGAGTAACGCCAGCTCCTATTAGGACGACTTTATCTTTCTCAGACTTCTTCACAACTATTGCTTTACCAACCTAAAATAAATAAATAATTTACTAAACTGAAAATTCATAAATATATTAACTAACAATAATATCAATGTACGAGCGTCTGCAAAAGGCTACATGCATATATTTGCCAACAGTTTGCACAATATTTTGGTTTATTTACTGGCCCTTTCATTAAAAATAAGTACGATACGGAAGGATGTCATATTTTTTGTCAAAAAAATGTGTAAAGTCAGAAGAATATAACACAAACTAAATTATACACAATTATTAACGAATAGCTTCTCACCTCAAAGGCATAATCATTAGAATAGATTATAGGTGTTGGGTTTCGATTTACTCTAGTAAAGGTAATTCCTTTCATATTGGCAGCAAGTTCTATGGCACGTTCGGTTGCCACAGCGTCCCCAGGGTAGAAAATTGTACTTCCAGGAATAGTTCGAAATAGTGCTATATCTTCAAGACCCATCTGGCTAGGACCGTCTTCCCCGATGCTTACTCCGCAGTGGGATCCAACAAAATTAACGTTTGTCTGTGACACAGCACCCATACGAATCTGTAAAAATAGTTTTGTATAATAAAATTACTTCAAGGATGTTTCAAAAGGAACATTTGATATATTGACGGAACAGAAAGGTGATAGAACCAATTATTATAAGCAAAAAATGTGTTAAAATTTGAAAAAAATATGTATCAGTTTCTAAAATGTTTGTAAGGATATGTGATACAGGCAGGTGAAACTTGAGGTCAATGAAACTTGGGGTCACGGATCTATCAAAGTGGAACTAAAAATAAACAATTTTTCTGATCATAAATTCTATTTATAATTACAGTTTAAAAAAACATGAGTGTGTAATGTTTTTTTCCCAATGTCTTAACATTAATGTTCATACTTTCTTATTTATTTACTTAAATCACATTTTTTCGAATATCTGAAGATATTCTACAAAAATTGATGAAACTTGTACTAAGTAATGGTTTAATTAATTAAAAGCAAAAATTCACAAATACATTAACCTTTTCTAAGCTACTTTTTTCGAAATATGTTGGGAGGCATTTGACTCGTAATTGTATTTTATTACAAAACACGAGTAATTTTAGACTCATATTTTTTCAAATTTAAACTCACATCACAGCTGAATATATTAAAAATATTTCTAAAATTATTCCATCCACAAACAAATGTGCAAGAATTTTATGCAAAAAATTAAATTTTAAAATATTTTAATGTTTTGGGAGTTGTGTTTGCACATTTATTCCTTCAATTTTACATTTAAAATTGTATGTAAATATGTTTTTTGTGAGTTATTTTCAGTATATTCAACTGAGTGGTAAGTTTAAAGACACTTTTCGTACAAAATAGAAAACATATTCTTTAAAATACGCTCACACATTATCAAATGAATTGAAATGGTCATAGTAAGCATAGCATTACAATATATATAAATACCTGGTCAAAAGCTCTAGTCAGGAATGTTGCGAATGTAGAAACAAAAGGAACAGTACGATCTCTGCAAGCAGCTCCTATAGCTGTACCCACAAGGCTTTGTTCGGCGATGAAACATTCTATATACCTTGAAGCATCAAATTTTTTCATTTTTTCAGAATACGTGGAATTCTTCATGTCTCCATCTAAGGCAATAACTCTAGAATTACTTTGAGCAATTTTTACTAGAGCATTTCCATAAGCTACTCTAGTAGCCACAGAGTCGCCAATGTTGTATGTTGGAGGAGAAGAAAGTTTGATGTTGCTTATATCTACTGGAGGCGCATCATCTTTTAATGGTTTCTGTGGATGAATTTGCAATGATCCAGAGTTTTTAATCAGGCTTTTTAAGTGTTCAATAATTTTTTCGCAATGCTCTCCCAAAGGCTTTCCATGCCAATTATCTACATTTTCAATCATAGGGAAGTTTTTACCCTTCAAAGTTTTTGCTACAATAGCGGTCGGCTTTTCTTTAGTATTAGAAGCTATATGAAAAGCCTTAACTAATTCTTCAACGTCATGCCCATCTACAACGATGGCATTCATTCCAAAGGCCTCAAGACGCTTACGATAATTTTCTACATCATGACCTAATGATGTTTCTTGACTTTGTCCCAATCTGTTAACATCAAATATAACACACAAATTATCCAGTTTGTAATAACTGGCGAAATGAACTGATTCCCAGATAGATCCTTCGGCACTTTCTCCATCCCCGACAAGGCAGTAAACTCTAAAAAAAAAAATTGGGCTGTAATTTTGACTGTCATACCTACAGTTAAATTATTATATATCATTATGTAGATATAGTATTAGACTTACCTGTAGTTGGCCTTATCATAATTTTTTCCAACAAAGGCCATTCCTCCAGCAATAGCCAAGCCCTGTCCTAATGAACCAGTAGCAACATCAATAAAATTTAACCTCGGTGTGGGATGTCCTTCCAGATCTGAATCAATTTTCCTGAGATTCAGTAAATCCGAAACTGGGAAAAGTCCAGCTTCAGCCCAAGCCGCATATAAAGCAGGACAAGCGTGACCCTTGGACAGGATAAATCTGTCGCTTGATGGGTCTCTTGGAGTGGATACTTTGTATCGCATTGTGTTGAAAAATAAAACAGACAGTATTTCGGCAATGGAAGAGCATGATGTTGGATGTCTGAAAATTTTTGTAAGGTTATAATTACTCGGGATGTATGCATTTAAATATATGTCAAAAATGAAGGAGCAAGAATGGTTTCTTATACAGGGTGTTTGTAAATAATTGCGAAATATTTAAAGGGGTGGTTGCCGAAGTCATTTTGTGGAAAAAAGTTCAGATAAACGTGTCGTATCTTCGTTTCCGAGATAGTGTTACAATTTTCATTTTTTATTTATTTTCATTAATTAGTTCAGTTTTAAAGATATTGACTCGAAATTTGAAAAATGCTTTGGAGGGATAAATGTGCATTTTTTGGCGATATGAATATTTTTACTTACACCAGTGGCGTTCGTGCGAGAATGCCACAAACTTTTTTAATAAAAAAAAATGGTACGCTACTGACTTTTTCCCATTTTAATTTTTTTTTTTTGAAATCTGCCATCAATTCTGAATGAAAATGAAATTTTATTCGTACGATGCACCGATTTTGAGGGAAAAAAAACATATTTTATTGTAGATTTTGTAAATCTTTTATTAGGTCTCTTTTAATAAAGCGTTATTATGGTCAAAATAAAATGTAATTCAACATTGAAAATAAAAAGTTGATATGAATGCGGGTAAAAAATTCTTCGATTTCGAGATACTCTGAAATAATTAATAATAAATAAAAAATTAAAATTTAAACGCTGTATCTCGGAAGCGAAGCATATTTCGACCTATGAACTTTTTTTCACAAAATAACTTCGGCAACCACCCCCTAAAATATTTCGCACTTATTTGCAAACATCCTGTATATCGACTTGCCCTTGGAACCCTCGTTTTTGGACAGGGTTGAAATTCGCAATTTTAAGGCATGAAATATGGAGTTGTCATTTGAATAAGTAATTCATTTCAATTTAAAATTAATTGTACTGCTAGTAGTATTTAAACAACTCAACTTATTTCATCTGGGCGGTGAAGGTCAGAGTAGTGTCAATCTACAGCAGGGGGTGTCATAAAATTTCCCGTTTTTTTCTATAAAAATCTATAAAAATTACGAGGAACACTAAATAGATTAATATTACAATTCATTGGCTTCCTTCCTGTACCAAATAGTTGGGGAAAAGTTGGAAAATAATAGTTCAGGAGAAAACTCTGACTATTAAGCCACAAATTAGTGGGAAATTCACTTTTGCGTATGCGCTCGCTTCGTCACTTTGCTGCGCACAGTCCGGCTGTCAGAATTTTTTCATACCTTCCGACTTAGAATAACAATTTATTTATTTTTTGTTTTTAACTGAATATTTTCGTCCTCGTTTTTTTTTAAGCGAATTAACTTTTATTTAATTTTAATGTATTAACGTGAGCATCTTTATTTTTTCAAGTATTTAGCTAGTGCAAGTTAGTGTAAGTATTCAGGCCGCAATTAATTTTGAAATGACATTTTCTTAAAACTAAATTGACAGTGCAAGAAACAAAAATTGTATTAATATTTTACTTCTATGGCACTTGTTTAATTCGACTATTTATGGCGCAAAACTCATCGAAATCGGATCGTTATTGCAGAAGTTACTTTAGAATTTCAGAATGCCTATAGAAGCCTCTTTCTATTTATACAACTGTTTGCTACAAAGCAGATATTGATTTGGTGTAATAAATAGACTGCTTTTCTTAAAAAATATTGATTTTAATTTCGTATGGACATAAATTATATATAGATAAGCATCTCTTACAAAAAATAACAATATGTATGTGGTGTTATTTTTGTTTTGCACTTATGCTGCAAATGTCCGTTACACTTACGTATGTACCAAACATGTTTTTCATTTTCCTACTTTAAAGTAGGTAGATCTTATTATGAATAAATAGATTTAAACGTCTAAGTTTATTCATCTCCAATAATGTATTAACACATTACTGAAGAGCTACCACAAAACCCTCCAATTAAGGAAGTTTATAAAGAATAATCTACTATTAAACATACCTACGTATAATAAGTAAGAATGTTATAAAAATTTAGGTTTACTAACTTGATTTTATTAAGTATTTGTAAGTATTCAAAGTGTACTTAATAATATGTAGCTATCCCTATAAGGCCTCTATATTTTTAAAACTTGTCATTTTTGACAGACTAAAAAGTTGAAATGTTTCTATTTTCTTAATATGCAGTGAACTATAAAAATTGTATATTTGTTTACAACTACCAAATTTCACAGACGAATATCAATAAATGAAAAAGTATATAATAAAAATATATTATGACAAAAATTTTCTGTTTGCCTCATGTTGCGCAGTGGTATTTTGGAAATTGTATAAGTGTGTTTAATTCCGAACAGTATTTATAAGAAAAATTATGTTTGCTATTTTTTATTTACAATGACAGTTAAATAAATCGGAACCAAACTTCTCGCCGTCATGGCGTTCCAGTGTTTCGTATGAAGCCACTCGCCTGTTACGTTCCGGTCTTTGACCTTTACTTATTAGTATTTTAAAAATTCCAAGTACTAGCTCCAATCCATCGTCTCAATTGAAATTATTTCGATTTCCCTGGATTTCTATTTCTGAAATTAAAAAAACAGAATTTGGAAACGGCCGATAGGTAAAGGTCAAGAATTGGAACTTCACATTTCAGGTTTCAAGCATATTTCAAATTTTCGCTCAGTTTCCCAATCGTGTCTCCAACCACGGGGACCAAAACTTTCGTAAGAAGCAGAAGGCGCGGCGCGGAAAATAATATTTTTAACTGACTTTCCAAAATTTTCGGTGAAAGTTTCTAAGAAATTCCCAGCCGCTCCTAAACACTGAAGCCGCAGCAGACGACACCGCCGGAGGCCGATGCTGTTGGCAGAGCAGCCGCCGACAACTTGCTGCAAAAATCGCCTCTGTTTCGAATTTCGGAAACTAGGGAACCACGAAGTAAAACCTAGCTATCACGTCAGAGTGCAAGTCGATCATCAATCAGTTCCAATCAGCGATAATCCAAACTTAAAAAAACATTCTGCAAAGTTAAACTTAAAACGAACTTAAAACAAATGTATCGAGAAGAATAAAACTAAAAATAATTTTTTAAAGAATATATTCAATTTTGAAAATTACGGGAATGAGAACATATTGATTATAAGTTTCAAACACTAGAGGTTGAAGAATAAAAAATCTATCCACATTATACTAGTGTACTAATGGGAAAATTCATATTAAAAAAAGAAAACTGTTAGATACTCTCTTAGATCGAAGAATTCCAAAGAATACAGCATGAGCGCCGTTAACCCAGAAAAAAGGGGAAGAAGAGCCAAATTTAAAATATCAGAATACTTAACCTGCTTTTATGTAATAACAAAAAATGTTATTTAGATTTAATTAGATTATTGAACAATTACTTGGCGTTTCCTATTGTACCTGCATTGCATTTAACTGCTAAAAAACTTCTAGGAGGGGCAACTGTCCCCTCTCGCCCCCTCAACACGGCGCTCATGGAATAGAGGCAATTTATTTACCAACATGTGGCGTCCTGATGTATTTCATGTGTACACATTGATCATGCACCTACATAATTTTCGTTAATAAATTATAGTTAATTAATGGCATAATCTGAGCAGTTTTGTTTGTAAACTTTCTGTTTCAAAATTAAAGCAGCCAATTAATATTATGATAAAGTCTCGATTATAGGTAGGTATTAAAAGAAATAAAATTTGATCTGCTACTTAATGTTCAAATACATTTTGAGAAATATGAAGAATGTACCTGTAACTATCTACAAATTTGTTGGTTACAACGATTACGATAAGCGCAGTTAAAATTTCACTGCTAAATTATATTATGATTTAAATCATTCATTCCTAAAGTATTCCTAAAATATTTACCTTTTAACAATTTATGGTACTAACTACTAAGAATTGATGGTAAGACATAACTTCTAGTGTTACTAAATATGCTAACTCACTATATTCGTTGTATTACTGACATTGTACTGTATTATTTAGTACCGGTTAATTAACAGTAGAAGGTATGAGAAAACTACGTTACAGGTTGATCTAATGAATACTTTCTAGCATCCGTTATTTGTGAACCTATACTAAAATACATAAAATTATTCGTTCTAATAAATATTATTATTTAAAATGTAAACTTACCCAGATTTTGCAGCCTGTGTTGACGTGATGGAATTAATTCTTATTTTATTAGCGATATCCTTGAGTTCTTGAACAACTTTCGCTTCTAATTTATGATAACTGGACATAGTGGGAAGTTAAATATCAGTATTAAATATACGGAATTTAAAAAACTACGATTTATAATAAAACTAAGAGCACTACTAAACGTCGATATTTAGGTACATCTATATGTAGCATGAAACCCAATGAACCAATGAAATGAATTGCAGCAAGCAACAAGTTGTTCTCGTCTCTCGCCACTTTCGTGTCTGGCTGACGCACTTGCGCAACGTGGTAGCTGAAGCCGGTATCGCTGACGGGATAATCAATAAACTTACATTTACATGATTTTTTCAGTACTCTGAAACTCTGACAAATTCAATAATTTGAGTACGATAAGTCTACAGAGCAGGCATTCCACTCTACTACTAGTATTTACCTGTTATTTTAATTTAAATTAAGACCGGCTTCATCTTCATTTAGGTATCTTCAATTTGATAGGGATATATTTTTTATGATAAGTGAAGAAGAATGTACTAATATATTGTAACGTTCTAATTATGGTTCAGTGTTCCAGTGGCGGAACTACCGTAGAGCAAGGAGCTAGGGAGAGCACTCAATAGTTTAATATTTTAATGCTGTATTAGGCCGGTGTCCCATGCATCCGATATCCGACGTACGATATCCGATAATATTTTAATTCGTACGAATGATAATATTATAATTCACATGCATCCGAAATTAATCTCATAGAAATCAAGTATAGAACCATGGAATTTATTACAAGATGAAGGTGAAACATTTTCAAATGACAACCATAGGTATATATCGTAGAAAATATACGTAGTATTATATTTTCTACATTCGACATTATAATATAACATTTATTTGATTGTAAATATACCAAACAACAATCATAGCATGTTAAGAAATAAAAAGTGAGGTTAAAAAACATACGATTTCGGATAAAAGTTAAAATTATTTCTACTTTTTCCGACGTCGTATGAATTTAAAAAATTTCGGATGAAAATGAGCGGTAAAAATTTGAATGTATATTAACCAATAGGAACACTTTCGGACCTTCGTATCGTCGGATTTCGGATGCATGGGACACCGGCCTTGTTACGCAACTAAAAACTTTTCAGGGTCAAGAAGTGTGGAGATCTATAGGTTGCAAATTTGAACATAAAAAATTTTGCTGCCATCAAAATCCCCCGACTTAAAATTGAATAGATAAATTTGCAGTATGAACTTAAAAATGGTCAATTTACAAGTTATGATTTAAAGTCAAGTTTTATTAGAAATTATCTTATAGACCATATTTGATAAGATTTTTTTGTCTAAAAATCATAGCCTTAATTGAGCAGACTGCATAATAATTTATTTCTTCAAATTACCATAAACCGCATAAACACTACATTAATATGTGACCAACAATACACCTTTATCCTTTGTTTGTTACAAAGATTGCGAAGAGGGGCTAAATGAGCTGATAAATGGAGGACAGAACCCACCAACGTTTACTAAATAGTGAAATGTTTATATTTTAGACATTTTCCATCAAAATGTTAATAAATATATAGTGTGTTTTTTAATAACGTGCTAATATTTATTCTTGGGTCCATTTTAAGAAAAAAACTTCATATGAACATGTCCTAAAAGTCTTAACTTTTGAACTACAGGGTGCTAAAGTTTTATGAAAAAACATTTTTTTATGATAACTTTGGTATTTCCCTAGATTTTTTTCAAATTTGGTACATGCCTTCTATTCATCGAGATGCATTTTCTGATGTACAAACAATTTTGTTATTTTTGCCAGTGGCGTCTGTACAGGTTTTGTATTGAATATTTTTAAAGAAAAATATGTTACGCCAGGGTAATTTTCTTTTACCATTCCAAAATATATGTAGATTACTGTAATTTCATAATTTCAACGTTTAAAAGTTATTATCTTAAATAAACTATTGTTCAAAGTTACGTAAATCTGTTTTTTTCTCGTAAGTGGTCCAATAAGATGCAAATGAATGGATTTTATTTTTTTATGCGAAAACCGTAAGTAAAACGAAAAAAATTCAAGATATCACATTTGCTCAAAAAGGAATGAGAATTTCAAAAATGATTTTTACTTTAAGAAAAAGCAGTGGCGTAACATATTTTTCTTCAAAAATATTCAATATAAAAAATAATAAAATTGTTTTTACTTCAGAAAATGCATCTCGATGAATAGAAGGCGTGTACCAAATTTGAAAAAATATCTAGGGTAGGTAATACCAGTTATCATAAAAAAATGTTTTTTCATAAAACTTTAGCACCCCGTAGTTCAAAAGTTAAGACTTTTAAGACATATGTACATATGAAGTTTTTTTCTTAAAATGGACCCAAGAATAACCTCCTTAAATATTAGCACGTTATTAAGAAACACCCTGTATAGAAAAGTAATTATTATTATATAATGCGATGACTTCAGCTATCACTGTAAATAATGTCATATTTGGGACCATAATATATATATTATAAATCAACAGGATATAAAGGATCGGAAACAGACTAAAAAAATGAACAGTGAAAAAAGTTTTAAAGTGAAATGTATTAGGAGCTTTTAATAAGTCAGGAATGTAAGAAATACTGATTCTTGCATATCCCGATATCGTCGCGTTGGCCAAGCCAACTAGTATAAACAAATACAAGGCTATGACCTAGACCACCATCAAGAGAAATAAAGCAAGAATTTTTATTTTTTGCTTGTGCTTCTCAATAATTTTTTTAGCTTTTTCTGATCTTTTAATCAACTTCATGTCAGTGGCTTTTTTAAATATATATATCGAATCTCAATATGGACACGAAAGATTGGACTGCACTGAAATTAGGTATAAACGAAATTATATATTTTTAATCAGGAATATATAATATACATTTTTATAAAGAACAGGATAACGATGATCAAAATATCGTTAATTGAGGCTTAACCATACTCCAATGAGTCTATCAACTTCATTTTTAGCCGCGGTAAGTTGTGGCAATTCGTTCACTGTAGTCTCATAACATATTGGCACAATGAGACGTCCCTGAAAATGAATTTGTAATTAAAAAACTACATCATTAGTTTCTTACAGGAGGAATACTAATACAGCATAAAACAGTTATATTTGTGAGTTTCCACTCACATATTACTAGGCACCTACTCATCTTTAACTATTTCTTTTTGAAATTCTTACCTTCAACATATATGACAGGAGAATCAGGATTTGTAGTTTCTGTAAGTCCAACAGCGTGCCAAGGATCCAGAGAGCCATGTACATAAACCACGTTTGATACAGCGATATCAATTCCACCATAATTTGCGTTTGTTCGGTCGATTTGAGCATTGATGAAGGTTTCATTAAACGATTGTCCAAAGACCTCTGCACATAGGTTTGTATACAAGTCTACTGAGCATCCTTTTCCAAATACTTTATCATCTCTGTTCGTTGTTTGGTACCAGCCGTATTCGGTGCAAGTTTGATATATCCACTGACGATCTAAAACAATTACCCTTGCATTTTCCACATAATATTTTATATTTAACTTAACAGTTACTCAATACTTTATGAATCGTTAGCAACATCCATAACTATATATAAGAAAGGTCCTAATAATATTACTTACAATCCCCATTTGTTTGAGTATTCTTCAAGTACGCTACATAGTTCGCATAGTCGTAACTTAAACATCCGTTTTGCGTGCCATATACCGTACTAATGACATTAGACAGGCGAATTATTTCTTTGCTTCCATTTTGATCAGTCAATATGTCACACAGATTGTCAATCGTAACTTCAAGCAACCCATTATACTGCGCTACTTCAGCGAAGGCGTCTGCTAAAGTGGTATAGAAATTTGCAACTTCGAAACCATCTACGTCAAGACCTTCAATGGGTTCGCATAAGTTAAATATGCTTGTAAGGGACTCCTCATCACTAGGATTATATAATAAATCATCTACTTGACTCATAGCCGTTGTAAGACTGTTCACACATTCTTTACTGACAGTAGCCAAATCGTCAATGACTACCTGAAAATATTCTGAAAAATAAAAATAAGTTATGTTACAAAAATTAGAAAACGGGGAAGAAATGGAATAAATGAAGAAGCAATATTTTTTTCTTATTATTCATATATATTATTCTTATTCATTTAAATTTATAAGCACTTTGGTCAATTCAATGAATGTAATAATAGTAACATAAAAGAAGTTGCAATAGACGAATTTGATGTATTTTATATTTTGAGATAGTGTTCGATGGGTCGTAAGACTTAAGTGCTGTAGGTAACTGTTTGCCTACACAACAACGCTCATTGACAATATTGAAAACAAATATATTTTCGAAATGGCAACTGTTTTAAAGCACATATAAATAAATGTTTAAATATGTGGAAGTAGATTTCCTTCATATTGTAAATCAGCCAATCCCATTTGGATTTAAAATTAGAAAAGCTCCTATAGTATAAGAAAATTGAATCCTTTCGCGAATAGGATCAAAGCTCAATCATTGTTTCTAACTTAGAAAAAATTTAATCATATGAAACTAAACAAGACGGCCGACTAATAAATTTGTTATAATCAATTGAAAGTTAGTTGAAAAACATGATTGTGTTTACTATTTAAAAGTTTCAATGTTTACCATAAAAATCCAGTTTTGCCAAAAGAGGACCACTACTCGACACGGCTCCTTGCACCAAATCGGGATATTTTAGTCTCAACCATGCAGCTAGAGAAGCGGAGTAAGAACCACCAAATACTATCCATTTAACGTCGGAGGGTAGAGAGTATTGTTCGTTCATGGCTTTGATAAAGTTTGCAGAATCGGCCACCGCTTGTTCACTTGAGAGATAACGCAAGTTTTCAGTAGCCAAATCCCTAAAATTAAATATTTTCTTAGGTCAGAATAAACAACTGTGTACAATTATTTCGTTCAAAACCAAACAATACGAAATTTAATATTTACTTACAAGTTACCAGTTGCAGTTACTCGAAAGAACATTAACAATTTTTTTAGTGGCAATTTATGATTTCAATAAAACATATTCTGGACAACCTATTTGTTGAAAATAACGACGTTATTTTGTAACGTCGTTATTTTCTAATTTGACTTCCAGCTCTAATAATTATTCTGTCATTTTTCAAATTTTGAAGTATGTATGTTAAAGAGAAATTTTTATTTTATAATTTTATGCTATTTGCAACCTTGTACTAATTTTTGAAGTGTTTTAATGATACCATCGATAAATAAGTTTTTGTGACTCAATTAAAATCGTGGAAATAGATATTTATCAATCTTGATGCAAAATTTATCTATTAATAAAGTATAACAAACTTGTAATCAGTGAAATTATCAGATATAAATCATATAAAATAGTTAGACGTTTTAAATAGAAATGCCCGAACGACGCGATCTTTCATATTAACGTTATGTCTGTACTAAAAATAAAAATTAAACTAAAGCGCACTTCTGTAATAAATTATTGCAATTTGTATCATGTCAAAATCTTGATGAAGCATAAGTGGGTGTATTCTTGAAAAATAAATTTTCTCTAGAAATTTTTGAAACTGAGAAATAACATCGTTTCAATTATTCTTTTGAAATAAAATATCAAATTTAGCAGAGTAAAACACAATTGTTGGAGCAGTTTCAAGGAAATTGCGAGATGGATTGGAAAATGACAGAGAATTTTTTAATTTACTTCTAGCCTATAAAATCGTTGACTCCTCCAGAACACATATTCAACAGTTTATTAAGTAAGATTACGTTATTGACGTTGTTCTTTCTTCACATTAAATTAGACAATGGATTTAAATTAGAGTATGATAGATAATAGTTCTCAATAAAAACAATCAGTCTGTAGATATCCAATAAGTAGGTACATGAAATCCATTATGCAATGTTTGTAATTGTTATGTCTCACGAGTTATTTATCTCTATAGGGTGATTTTCACTGAATACTATAATGAAAGTTGATGCGAACTTTACAGGCAATTTCGCTCCTCCTCCCCTTTGTAATAGATTGTGAACATGTTATTAAGGAAACCTTTGTAGTTATGTATGAGGATGAGATCTTAGTTAAGCTTCCTACTAACAGACAGCGCAACAGTTGTCCGCCAAATTCATTTCACCTTTATTTATTTTTAAATAATGATTTCCTGCAATAATAAAAAAATTCTTTTATCGTAATATCTGAGGTGGCAAATAATCCATTGTTAAAATTATGTTCTATTGTTTTTTTCTGAAGTGGCACTGATTGAAGTGGGTCATTAATATGCATTAATATACAGGATGTGACTAACATACTCAGACAAGCCAACCAGACTTGACGTCACAGAAACAGTAAGTTTTAATTTTCAGACTTCGAAAATGAAGAAGAATAACGATATCTACTTTGTTTTATAAACATATTTCGAATTCTCAATCGTGTTTCGTTGTAAATATCCTCCGAAATAATCGAGGAATTTCAACTAAATTTGGTGTAATGTAACACTGTAATGTCAAGGCACTTGTGCAACCAATGGAGGTGACATCGCCATTAATAATAATCGGACATTTATAGTTCAACATCTAGAGTACCTTAAGGCTCTAATTTGGGACCTTCATTGTTTCTTGTTTTCATCAATGACTTATTAAAAGCTAGTAATTTATTACAAACTGCACTTAATGTAGCTCACATGGCCCCATAAAAATAATCTCCAACTAGATTTATCCAACACAATCCGTTGATATTTAACAAACAAAGTGCAATGGTTATTTTCCCCCTTAGGTGTTTTCATCATGTCGCTCTGTTACAATAAGACCTTCAATTTTCTATCTCTAGCGGATAGAAGGGATTGTGCCGCATTCTCTTGACTTGGTTAATGATAAAATAGATTGTGATAGTCTTTTAGGCTAACTTAATTTTTCTGTACTAAGAATTCTGAATGTCTTACTGCAAAACACTAGACATCCTGTATTTACGTATATTAAGAGGTGCTTACGAGAATGGCTGACTTTCTCCATAAAATCTGTGCTCCAATTGAAACAGCAAAGCGCCATATTTTTGGGCGCTGACTATCCAAGATCCATATGTCATCCAAGCTTCAGAAGCTTCACTCTCTCCCCCAAGCATTAGAAAAACGACATTATTAGTTGCTGTATTAAAATATTCGGTATTTACGAAGTATCTCTGAAATTAAAGTAAAAGTCTTTTTAAACTGAAAAAATATACTTTAAGAGTATATTAAAAGCTGATTCATGTAATATATTTAAATGTACATATCTCATTTATTTGTATAAAGATATTGGTGCAACCTATTACGACTGTATTATTTTTTTTAAACTACTCCCATTTTTTTGTCATCTAATGAATAAATAATTTATTCTTAGCAACACCAGTATAAACACAATTAAGTTTAATAAATTTGCCATCTTCAGTAACGCTAAATGTTTTTGATAAACATTTTGAAAGCAGTTAAGCCAGTTCTGGTGCAACTGAAAATTGTTATCAATAATTATGTTTTCATGAATAACCAATAAAATGATCCAATCAGTTAATGCTAAAACATAAAAATTTGTAAATAATACTATACTATATATTAGTGTAATTAATTATACATATTTTTCAAAATACATACCTGTGGCCAAGTAGTCTCATTGTTCGATTCGTGGTCCAGTTTTTGGGTGAAATATGCTTGTGACACATAAACACTGCTTTTTAGGGCTCCTTTTGGAGGTGGAGGATTATGTTTTAAAACATGAAAAGAACGAGTTCTACAATCAGTACCACCGAAGAAGAATATTACAGATATTATTAATACCGTCTTCATTTTTTTTTGTAGGTATTCCTTGTACTGGCAGCGGTGAACTTTATGATACAAATGATTCGGTTAGGACAGACAGATACGTTTAATTTTTATCATATTTAAATAATACTAGATATATCAAACAATTTTTATGCTTATCCGTTACAATGTCGAATCACTTTAAAGCTCAAAATACTCATAATCATTGTCCTCATTAGATATTTTATAAGTGTTCTCCTAACTTGTTCTGATAATAAATAATCAACACCTACTGATTGTGAGACATTAGAACTTGATCGCAATCTTCCGTTCATTTGATTTCTATATTTGTACCCNCCCTTCGAACCCTATAACTTTTGTCTAAAATATTTTTCCTCATTCTGCTCGGGTTTCGAGATATTTGGGGTGGGACATTAAAATGGGACACCCTGTATATTAGTGTAATTAATTATACATATTTTTCAAAATACATACCTGTGACCAAGTAGTCTCATCGTTCGATTCGTGGTCCAGTTTTTGGGTGAAATATGCTTGTGACACATAAACACTGCTTTTTAGGGCTCCTTTTGGAGGTGGAGGATTATGTTTTAAAACATGAAAAGAACGAGTTCTACAATCAGTACCACCGAAGAAGAATATTACAGATATTATTAATACCGTCTTCATTTTTTTTTGTAGGTATTCCTTGTACTGGCAGCGGTGAACTTTATGATACAAATGATTCGGTTAGGACAGACAGATACGTTTAATTTTTATCATATTTAAATAATACTAGATATATCAAACAATTTTTATGCTTATCCGTTACAATGTCGAATCACTTTAAAGCTCAAAATACTCATAATCATTGTCCTCATTAGATATTTTATAAGTGTTCTCCTAACTTGTTCTGATAATAAATAATCAACACCTACTGATTGTGAGACATTAGAACTTGATCGCAATCTTCCGTTCATTTGATTTCTATATTTGTACCCTGGCGGCGGCACGTTGAGGCGGTCTTGCACCTCCATACATCTGCTGCTAGGTTGAATGACGGTACCAAAATCCTCTGTTTTCGCCTGCGATGCCGGGTGGTCACTCGCCTGCTCCCCTGCTAAGAGGCGATCGGGATTGTCATATGTCTCCTCCTTAACACCAATCGCAACGGACGCTTGGGTTGTCGCTCTTCCTCGTTTGAAGACGAGTTGCTTGGCTTTCGGATAATGGTCCACGATCTGATCCACTAAACAAATTTGGGAGGACATAGCTAATACAATACGAAACATCGCCTTACTGTTAAAAATGCTGTCACCGCCATTCTTGGTGGTGAAAATTCTAAATATTTGGAATTATTCAATTTTCGTGGCTGAAAACATATATAGGTATTCAATTCTCAAGACCGAGAGAGTTGCTCTAACAAAATTTGGACAGGATCAGCTAATACAATGCGAAACATCGCTTTAATGTTAAAAATGTTGTCACTGCCGTTCTTGGTGGTGAAAATTCTAAATATTTGGAATTATTTAATTTTCGTGGCTGAAAACATACGTAGGTATTGTATTCTCGAAACCGAGAGTTGCATTAACCAAATTTGGACAGGATCATAGCTAATACAATGCGAAACATCGCCTTAATGATAAAAATGTTGTCACCGCCGTTCTTGGTGGTGAGAATTTGAAATATTTGGAATTATTCGATTTTCGTGGCTGAAAATATGCATAGGTATTGAATGACGGAAATACCGAGGTATTGCTAAAGCGGCTTTGGAACATTTACTTAAATTAATACAAGATGTAAGTTTTTGTATATACATATATAAAAAAAAACACACCACAGAAATGAGACAACCCCCAAATTCAAAAGCCAAAGGCTTGTGCGGACGGGAGCTACACTTCAAAAAACGCGGACAAACACCCATTATCCATCGACATTGCCAGTGCCGACACCGGGGATCGAACCCGGACCAGAGTAGGCAGCCTAGCCGAGAAATGCTTGCCACCGCACTCTCGACCGACTGCGCTATCGTGGCGATATATATATATATACAATTATTTGTCATGGCAACTTCTACTTTATTGGATATTTAAAATTAGAAATTGAGTATTGGAGTTGCTTATGCTTCACAGTACAAGGAATAGAAGATATTTTCATTCATCTTTCCAAACTTGCATACAATTCAGTTGATTGGAAATAGATTTCACTACTTTTACTAGATTATATTTTAAAGAATTTTCCTGTCATTTTAACTAAAAGTTTTCCTTCAGTCTAGGCTCTGCAGGGACGTACCCACTGTCAGAACTACAAGGCCTGATTGAATGAATTCTGAAGATCCAATTCTGGACGACTTACTCATACATTTCACGTGGTATATTTTCAATTGTTGGTAGAATATTCAAATTTGTCAGGTATTGTTTGTGATTTATTTCTCTAAACCAAAGATTTCACATAACCCCATAGAAAAAAGTTCAATGGGGTGAGATCACATGATCTTGGTGGCCAGTTGACATCAACATTCTCGAAATAACCTAGCGAGGGAACTGTTGTTGAAATAAATCAATTGGGTGACGAGATGTGTGACAAGTGGCACCATCTCGTTAAAAAAAACATTGTCTATGTCAACATTTATCAGTTTAGGCGGAAGATATTCTGTTAGCATATCCCTGTAAGAATCTTCATTAACAGTATTACGATTTCCATCATCATCCTCACAAAAATAAGGTCCTATAACGACTTGACCCCAAAAACTACACCATACCTTCTGAGGATAAAGGAGTACCTAATGAATCACTTGAGGATTTTCATCAGACCAAATTCTGCAATCATATTTGAGCCATAAATGTGCTTCACGGGAAAAAAATATTTTTTGTTTAAATTGTGAATTAAGCTGTAACTGTTTGCCCCAAGCTCAATTTCTAAAACTACTTGAAATTTAATTTAAATAATTGTCTAACATTTTCTCTTTGTTTGCTTCTACACATTTAATATATATTGTAAGATTTTAAATTAATTCGCTTTAACTGGTTTAATTATTAATGTTTTTTTTGTGATTACATTTTATACGCTTTATGTTAAACCCAAATGTGTTCAAGCCCCTAGGAAATAAAAATATATTCTGCGCTACTAGGTTGCTGAAAAATTACATGATACTTTTTTTTATTATTTATGAATATCCTAGGCCGTAGTGCGAAGAGTGGTTGGAACTAATTCAAGAAAAGTATCAGAAATTAGAAGAGGAGACTCAGTGTTGGGAGTGCCGAGCTGTTATCGAACAATCCAGAGGTAACATCAGTAATGCTGTCCAGTGTTATCAAACCGCCATTGTTCAGGGAGCAGAGGTACAATACAATTTTTTTTAATGAAATTAAAGGTATACATGAACACGATGCAAGAAAACCTTTATTTTTTGTTGTTGAAGCAATTGTTCACACGAGATAAATTGCCGTTCAACATCTCTCGGCTTCAATTCATATGGCACCCAATTTCCTTGCTTTGGAATCATACCGAGTTCATTTAAACAAGCCGAAAGATGTTGAACGGCAATTTATCTCGTGTGAATTATTGCTTAAACAGCAAAAAATAAAAGGGTTTTTGCATCGTATTCATCACTGGCGATGTATACCTTTAATTTCTTTTAAACAAATTGTATTGTACCTCTGCTCCCTGAACAATGGCGGTTCGATAACACTGGACAGCATTACTGATGTTGTTCGATATCAGCTCGGCACTCCCAATACTGAGGCTCCTCTTCTAGTTTCCGATACTTTTCTCGAATTAGCTCTAACCAGTCTTCGCACTGCGGCCTAGGATATCCATAATAAAAAAATTGTATCATGTAATTTTTCAGCAACCTAGTTAGAATATATATTTATTTCCTAGGGGCTTGAACACATTTGGGTTTAACATAAAGCGTATAAAATCTAATCACAAAAAAAAACATTAATAATTAATTAAACCAGTTACAGCGAATTAATTTAAAATATGACAATATATAATAAGTGTAAAAGCAAACCAAGAGAAAATGTTAGACAATTATTTAAATTAAATTTTAAGTAGTTTCAGAAATTGAGCTTGGGGCGAACAGTTACAGCTCAATTCACAATTTGAGGAAAAAATACTTTCTTCCATGAAGCACATTTATGGCTCAAAAATGATTGCAGAATTTGGTCTGACGAAAATCCTCAAGCGATTCATTAGGTGCTCCTTTCTCCTTAGAAGATATGGTGTGCTTTTTGGAGTCAAGCCGTTATAGGACCTTATTTTTTTTGAGGATGATGATGGAAATCGTAATACTGTTAATGAGGATTCTTACAGGGATATGCTGACAGAATATCTTCCGCCTAAACTGATAGATGGTGACAAAGACGATGTTTTTTTTTTTAACGAGATGGTACCAACAACAGTTCCCTCGCCAGATTATTTCAAGAATGATGATGCCAACTGGTCACCAAGACCATGTGATCTCACCCCATTGGACTTTTTTCTATGGGGTTACATGAAATCTTTGGTTTACAGAAATAAATAACAAACAATACCTGACCTTAATTTGAATATTCTACCAACAATTGAAAATATACCATGTGAAATGTTTGAGAAAGTCGTCCAAAATTGAATCTTCAGATTTCATTCAATCAGGCCTAAGAGTTCTGAGTGTGGGTACGCCCCCGCAGATCCTAAACTTAAGGAAAACTTTTAGTTAAAATGACAGTAAAATTCTTTAAAATATAATCTAGTAAAAGTATCCGAGAACCAAGTACTTGATTCTTAAGAATACTCGATTCTGCCCATCATTACTATAAATCCAACAAATTTGGAAAGATCAATAATTTAATTCCAATATAACTTATTAAAATATGGAAGTGTGAGACATCTGTTTCCAATCAACTGAATTGTATGCAACAAGTTTGGAAAGATGAATGAAAATATTTTCTATTCCTTGCACTGTGAAACATAAAAACAACTTCAATACTCTGTTTCTAATTTTAAATATCCAATAAAGTAGAAGTTACCATGACAAATAATATATGTATATATAAAAATCTCTTGTATTAATTTAACCAAATTTATTTCCATCCAAAGGTTGAAGCACTCGAGGTTCAATCTCCAAGAATAATGGAAAACCTACGTCATACCATAAATGCTGGGCGTACGGGGAAGCGAAATCACTATTAGTATAAGGATAAGGTATAGGTAATCAGAGTTTCTAAGTCTAACATCAAACTTTTTATTCATGACTGTTTCAATTTCAGTAAAACTTTTTTTGTTTCTTTCTGGATTTTTAGGTAACCTGATGTCTGTGGACATTTTAAATCTATTAAATTGCCAGGCTTTTTTAAATAAATCGATTATTTATCTATGTGGGAAATATATTGAAAATTATATACGACCTTATGTATTTTTCATCAGGAATATATTTGTATATATACATTTTCATAATGAACAGGGCAAATGATCAGCCAAATATAATTAACTGAGGCCTAACCACACTCCAATCAGTCTAGAGATTTCATCTTTAGCTGCGGTAAGTTGTGGCAATTCGCCCTCGAAAGTTTCATACATATCAGCACAATGAGCGGTCCCTGAAAATTAATTTGATATTTAAATACTATATTCCTTTCTAACAAGAGGTATACTGATATAGTACAGTAACGACTACATCCTCACTAGGCAACTACTCATCTTTATATTTCTTTTTGAAATTCTTACCCTCAATATATATGACAGGTGAATCGGGGTTAGTAGTTTGTGTAAGTCCGACAGCGTGCCAAGGATCTAGAGAGCCGTGAACATAAACCACGTTTGAGACTGTGATACCAAGTCCACCATAATTTGCGTTCGTTTGATTGATTTGAGCACTGATAAAAGACTCGCTAAACGATTGTCCAAATACCTCTGAACACAGATTTGTATATACGTCTACTGAGCATCCTTTTCCGAATATTTTATCGTCCCTGTTTGTTGTCATGAACCATCCATATTCGGCACAAGTTTGATATGTCCACTGACGATCTGCAATAATTACTCTTGCTTTTGTTTCTACGTAATATTATTTATATTTAACTTAATGGTTACTTAATATTTCACGAATGGATCTTTTTAAAGAAAGCTTCTAGCAATACTGCTTACCATCTCCGCTTATTTCAGTATTCTGTAAATACGCTACGCTGCCCGCAATATTGTAACTTATACATCCTGATCCGTATCCCAGTTTAGCGACATTAGCCAGACGAACTATTTCTTTTCCAACACTTTGATCGGTCAATATGTTACACATATCGTCAATAGTATAGTTGCCAAATCCATTATACTGCGCTATTGAAGCGAAAACGTATGCTAAGCTGACATAGAAATTTTCAACGTCTAAACCATCTACGTCAAAATCTTCAATGGGCTCGCATAAGTTAAATATGCTTGTAAGGGATTCGTCTGTACCAGGATTATATAATAATTCGTCGACTTGACTCATGGCGGTTGTAAGACTGCTCACACATTCTTGACTGCTAGCAGCCAAATCGTCAATGACTACCTGGAAATACTCTGAAAAACAAAAATAATAAATGAAGACCAATATTTTTCTTATAAACTCCTGGACAAAATTAACGCATCAGCAAGAACTTCTCATTGTTCCTGTAAAAGGCAATAAATTCAGTTGTGTTAGTGATTTTTGTTTTAAATTAATGTCAATGAGTGAATGAAACGCTTCCAATACGATTAGTAGAATCATCCAAGCAATTTAAGAGCAAATGAAACAGTGAAAGCGGTAACTCTATCAGCGCTATCTGGCTACTTTATTAGGAATTGGTCAATCAACAATCAATCGAACAGTTAAATGAACTTGGATGTCGCTGTTCGAAATTCGCTCATGTTTCAAAAACAATTCATTTATCTTTCAAAAAGCTCATACATGGCGTAGTTCCTACCAAATCTACCAGAACCTCAGTTTTGACGGGAGTGGTGTAACCCGACCGGCAGCACAGGTTGATGAAAACAGATTTAAATGGCAGCGTTCACCCTTGTACCGTTCTAATGCACCTGCCGGATGATGTCGCAACTTGTTGTGACATGTCGGGACAAACTAATTCAATTAAAAGAAAATACTTCTCTTTGGGATAAAATCGTAAAAGAAAAATCATTGGTAACGGGACGTATGATAATTGCGAAAACATGTCAGAGTTTGAGAAACAACAATTTGCAAGCAAGACTTGTTAGCGAGAAGTTCAAATGCACACCTAGATCTTGATAATCTGTAACTAAAAACTCATCAACAAGGATTAAGTTGACGTGGTTATAGCCTTAAGATACAAAGGGTTGGGGTTGGGACTTCAAGTAACTAGGTGATGGCAAATTCAGCTGGCCAGAATATAACTTTTTATCTAATGGACTGTCTCTAAAGACAGTCGAATCACCTTTTCCATAACCTCCTACCTCAATTGCTACGAAGCATAAGTTTTCATCAGTGATAGCCATTAAGACAACGGAAGAATATTTTTAATAATTAAAATACTGAGATCCAGATTTAAGCGGGTTTTATGTGTTTGCCATCTACGGTTCCTACGCAGTTTGGGAAATTGATTTTTACGTAAAAATTATCTGCTATATCTAGCCATTGCTGTGTCGTTGGTTGGAGAATTTCAGTTTCGTTTAAACAAGCCCATATAATTTGGCATGTTTCATGAGCTATAGCCGCAATAATGCTTTTGCAATATGAAATTCATATTGCAATGCAGCAAAATTGGTATAGTCTTTCCGATCTCAATTGAAGAAGACGTTGGCAGTATGTACCAGGTTCAGTCGCTGATGCAGCAACTCGGCATTGAAGTATTTGAAAAACTTGTTCCCATATTTATTTAGCCATACCCATATACAGGTCTGGTTGAACTAAACGTGGAGGTGGTAGAAATGTACACGCCCAGTTGAAGAATGCACGCGCGGACAAACGGCGTATACAGACAGCCGAACTGGGCGACTGGGTAATAAATCTCAGCCGTTGACAACTTGCCTAGCAGTGCAGAGCAGCAATGCGGAATTTGATGTGATTCTGGTAATTTTAATATATTATAGGCATTTTTGAAACGGAACAAAACGAAATTTACGATCAATTCTCACTAAACATTATTTCTTTGTTAAAATAGTTTGTTATAGGAAATCAAAGTCATTTGTTTGTTCTGCGTGCCTCGTCCATAGCCACTGCGATCCGGCAGACATAAATTTCCGTTTTTTCAAAAATAGTTTTACACTGAAATGTCGAAAAGTTCTGAATCAAGCAGTAACATATATATTTTTGAAAACAGAAAAATTAAACGAAGCTAAGTATGCACTAATATATAGGGTGTTCCATTGAAAAAAATATTTTTCTTTAAGATTTCCAATTGTTTTTTTCTAATACTGTATTATACTGTAATGTAATATAATTGTGAGCTTTTGCGTTCAAAATCGTTCGAAAACTGCTTTCTAATGTTAGTCCAAAAACGAACTGATGCGGAATTATGACTAGAATCGGATTCAGCGGATCAAAATACTATGGGACACACTTAGCTCAAATATGTGAGCTAACGATATACGAGTTTACTTAAACTGTTTACCATTAAAATCCAGTTTTGCCAAAATAGGACCACTAGTCGACACGGCTCCTTGCACCAAATCGGGATATTTTAGTCTCAACCAAGCAGCTAGGGAACCGGCATAAGAACCACCAAATACGATCCATTTAACGTCGGACGGCAGAGAGTACTGTTGGTTCATGGCTTTGATAAAGTTTGCGGCATCGGCCAACGCTTGCGCAGTTGAGAGATAGCGCAAATTTTCAGTACTCAGATCGCTGAAATAAAACATTTTATAATAATAATAATAATAATAATAATAATAATAAAACTTATTTGCCCATAATAAAATATATTTTTTTTAAAAGCCGTATATTTTGAAATTGGTCTGTGAGATCGCCTTGATGTAAAATTAGCTATGGAAGGGTAAATGTAAATTCAATTTGTTCAGTTTCTGGGATTCGGGAGGGGGTCGAATTGACAAGGTCTGGATTGGCATGTAAGAAAGATAAGACGAAGACAAAACTACGAACTCGACATGTGCGAGTTCGCAGTGAAGTGTCCAAATCCAGGGAGACTCCGAAAATGTCAGTTTCCCTTGGGTTCTCACACTGTGCAGTCTATTTTAACTTATTTATCCGCGATTCCCTGAATCTCGGATATCACTTTGTCGCGTACAAAGTAGTCAGTGATACTGTTTGAATCAGTTGCGTTATCGTTGTTTTATTTGTTTTAATTTTCATACTGTTATTAAATACCTTCCTAGCAAGTTCTGGTGTTGTTCTTCCTAAAAGTGTTCCGTTGAGTGAGAGTGTAACACCCTGTACAACCGAACCCCGGATTACAAGTTACGTGAGACAATAAGTGTCTGAAATCATTCTCTGAACCTACAACATATCTAAGGTCACACGTGTCAATTAAAGTGTAAACGATAATTTATTAATTCCCTTTTCGAGAAATTAACAACAATCTAATTTGCAAATTGCACGACGGATAAATTAAAAAAACTTCTCGTTACATTATTTATCAAAAAAATAACTTGCCTGTAGGTATTTAACATATAATCAGTATCTATATCTATATATAAGTACCTATATGAGAACCATTCTGTAATATTTATAAATTATTGTCTCGTGAGATATTTATCTCAATTGGTGAAATTATGTTTTATTGTCCCCTTTGAAGTGCTCAATAAATGAAGTAGGTCACTGATATACCTAGCCAAGATATAGTCAGATTGTGCGTTGCAAAGGTTACATACACCTACTACGGATTGTTACAAGTTGGCCACCAGAGGGAGTTGGTAAAAAATAAGTTTTTCAAATGTCTTTCAAACGCTTTTTCCGATTTGAAGATATTTGGTATACATATTTCACTGTTTGACGCTGTAACCAAAGTAGGTACCAGCATTTCTAGAAACGGGAAAAATATTCCTATCCTTAAGCAAATATGCTATATATTATATATTTTTTTTTTGTTTGATTTCATTTTACATTACTTTTATTTTGGAAATTTTTTTTGAATTTGTTTGAATCAGCTTTACTGTAAATATTCTCTGAAATAATAGAGATATTTGAACTAAATTTGTACGTCATATTGGGCCAAGTTTACATAAAGCACTCTAGTGTCAAGACTTCTATAGTTTAACATCTTGAGAACCCCAAGGCACCCATTTGGGACCGCTACTGTTTCTTGTGTCCATTAATAATTTAAAAACAGAACTAGAAATTAATGAATTTGAAGATAGTAGAAATTTTCGCTCTATTAGTATGAGTACAACTGAACTGAGTGAAACTATTGCATCAGAAATGAGTGAGTTTTACTCAAATCCAAGTTACTGCTAACTATCAATTTTTACTAGAATAACCAGATAAACCGATACTTGTCCAACTCCAAAGCACACCATATGCCATAATGTTTGAGTGGATGACGCCACGGTCACGAGATAACCTAATTGAACGATGGGAACAAATACAATGTATCTGGATATGGAAAGGGTGGGATCACTCAGTAATGAGGACATTTATTCCGATTTAGGTACAAGTGCACCAAATACGAGTTTACGTGATGAATTTATTTAAGGAGTACCTATATTTGAGTGAAGGTACTCAGTTTTACTTTGATTATAACCACAAACGAGTAAATTGATCAAAATGCCAAATATTGAGTGAAAATGTACTCAATGGATTCACTCCCAATCTTTATTGCTTTCACTCACACCGATTTTTTTGCAGTGTGTAATATATTAATTGGTGCTCACGAGAATGGCTGACTTTCTCCATAGAATCTATGCTCCAATTGAAACAGCAATGCACCATATTTTTGGGCGTTGACTACCCAAGTTCCATATGTCATCCAACTATCATAAGCTTCACCCTCTCCTCCAAGCATTAGAAAAACGACATTATTAACTGCTGTATTAAAATATTCGGTATTTACGAAGTATTTCTGAAAACAGAACAAATTTATATTTTTCAAAAGAACAATACGAAATCTTAAAAATATCTTCAACGCTGAATACATCCCATTTGTAGACATTGTTGCAACCGAGACTTTATAAATTTTTTTTAGTGCGGTCTTATGAAGAAAAAATTGACTTTAGCGACGTCAATATAAACGGAGGTGAAATTAGAAATTAGCAATAAATAACTTCCAAAAATAGAAATAATCTATTGTGATAACATTCTTCAAATTTCTGGTGCAGATGAAAATTGCGAGCAAATTTTTTTCGCAATTGATCCACAAAATGATCCAATTTGTCCATGTATAAAATATAAAAATTGTTATATTAGTATTATTAATTACATATTCTTTCAAAATTACATACCTGCGACCAAGTAGTCTCATCGTTCGATTCGTGATCGAGCTTTTGAGTAAAGTATGATTGTGATACATGAACACTGCTTTTTAGAGGTCGTTTTGGCGGTGGAGGATTATGTTTTAAAAAACGAGAACGAGTCTTACAGTCAGTACCACCGAAGTACAGGATTAAACATATTAATAAAACCGTCTTCATTGCTTTTCTTTTAGGCAACACTAACACTCACGGTGGTTAACCTTGTGATATAAACGATTCAGATGTAACATTATGCTTTTATACCATATTTAAATATTAGATGTCAAATATTTTTTTATGCTTATCCGGTTCCAATCAGAAATAATTTTAAAGTTCAAAATACTTATAACAATTGTTATCATATATCTCCTAACTTGTTTTAATAATAAATACCTATTGCGACATTACAAACTGATCGCAATCATCTTCATTTATTTCTGTATTTCTGTTCCTATTGTAGATAATAAAAATGGAACCATCCCAGAAGGCCTTCCCATAAGAGAACACTTCGATGACATCGAGGCATGGGAACGATCAATATATTGAAAAAAGGAAAAACCGATGGAAACACAATATCTGCAAAAATTAAGCTAGATTACATTGGACAATACAAAATGCCCAGAAAAAGGGCATTATGGACGGAAGACCATTTGAAGTAAGCAATGGAAGCTGTTCGGAATGGTATGGCAGTTAGAACAGCAAGTACTACGTTCGGGATTCCAAGAAGAACTTTACGCAATCATTTGGCTACCAGAGATGCTACAAAAAAGATTGGACGCCCGTGTATACTAAGTGTAGACCAAGGAAATAACCTTCGGGATAGAATAATAAGATTAGCCAATGTTGGCATTGCCATAACCTATAAGGGTCTTAGACGATCTGTATGTTCCTTCGTTGAAAAAGAGGCACGGCATATGAATGCAGCTAGAGCTGCTAAATTAAACAGATACATTGTTATTGATTATTTTAAAAAACTAAAAGACATCATGCCTGAATCAGGAATTCTTGACCAATCCCAATCCATAAAAAAATAAACCGGAGACGCAGAATAAAGGTGTGACTAAAAAGCGAACAAAATACAAGAAGTACAAGCCAGCTGAGGGAGTGACCAGACCGTTTACACGGTCTCAGAAAGCTGCCCCGGACAAGGTTAAGTCAATCAAATGTAATTCCAGTAAAAACTAGTTAGTAAGTACCTTTACAGCTAGCTGTTTAAATAATATTTATCAGGAAAAAAGCAAAGGACAGTGGATTTTAATGAAAACAACCAATGAGTTAAATCGGATTTGATCGGAATCAAAACGGGAGTACCTCAAGGATCCATATTGGGTCCATTACTATACATTATTTACACAAATGAAATCCAAAATTTAATAAATGAATAAATGATAGGATAGTAATGTATGCTGATGACCAACTATAATCTTCAAGGAAAGTAGTATTTTAGAAACGAGAAATAGAATTATTAGTACAATAGAACATCTAAATAATTGGTTTCTGACAAATGGGTTATTGTTGAATCCGTAGAAGACGCAGCTGATACAATGGAATCGAAATCAAACGATTACTTGAGGTAACATATAATGTGAAATTTACAGCTGGTTCAGAGGTGTATGTTGATCAGAAAACGGCCTTAATTGCCTATCACGCATATGTACAATCAAAGATAAGTTATGGCATTGTTATCTGGGGAAACTCCATACACGTAAATCGTATTCTATTAATGCAAGAGATGTATGAGAAGTATCTTTGTTAAGAACAATTTTCAGAATTTCTTTGAGACCTTACTATCTCAACATGAATATGATACCCGAAATAAGAAAGACTTGAACTTGGATATGACTAGGTTATCTTATATCCAGAGAAATGCACCATATAATCTGAAGCGCCTATGGAATATTATTCCAGAAAACATGAGAAATCTACCAACAGATAAATTGTAGACTAAAAATTTTCCTCGTAGATAAGACATATTACAGTACTCAGGACTTCCTTCTTGCTAATGATATACACATGCTATAAGAGTGAATTTTTTTGTTTTCTTTCACTTTACAAGCAGCAGCATCAATTTTGGGGAAAGAAATATTGAACATTAACAAATTAAAATTACCGGACAATTTAAGCAGTCGGCAAATAATACAGGATGAATACTTAATACCACCAACTCTTATCGGATTTTGTGTCTTGTTATTGGAGGTTACTCTCGCAAACATCGAAACTGAGCAATTTCAAACGTTTCGTCAATTCTATATCATATTATTTGATTTATATGACCCATAATGGTAACATAAAAACGTCCAAACATACTTGCTTAGCTATAACATTAAAAGGCCTTACAAGTAGCCGCAAAGTTATAGAATATCTATAACTCCAAATCTCACTACTTGGTGATTTTTCAAATATACGAAATTAAATTAACAATAACACATTTGCCATCCTTTCCCTAGGAGAAAAAACTGTTTGCACTTATCTAAACCATTTTTAGAAAAAGCTTATTCCATATCTACGATTTCGGACTAAGACTTCCAGAACTCTGAGCGGTTATTATTTCAAAATATATAATATTCATTAAAGTTAATAAACGTGTTTCATTGTCAATACTCGTGTTTCACTACATCAGAAGTGGGATAATAGTGAGTTTTGTGTACGATGTCTAACAATAACAAAAGGAGACAAAACTTACTGCCAAAATTTGAGGTACGTTCCAAGTGATAGAGATTTTACTAAACGCCCACTATAGAGTTAAGGAAGATACCCATAGCAACAGCTCAAACACCCTGACGAATCAACAGTATAAGTTCAACACCATTTGAATTCTAATTTAACTAACTGGCAGGCAAATAAAAGTTATATATGGAGATAACCAATCTTAAATAACAATTTGGTACCACGATAGTAGCCCTCTGATGACACCACAACAGTGTCCCATGATGGCCCTCCAACAGTAGCCCTCTGATAACACCACAATAGTAGCCCCCTGATGGCATCACAACAGCAGCTCTCTGATGGCACCACAATAGTAGCCCCCCTGATGGTATCACAACAGTAGCCCTCTGATGACACCACAAGTTATTAGCTTGACAAATGTTGGTAAATACTTAGACATAATTGAATTAAAAGCATTCCAAATTAGCTCAAACTTTTATAAAAGCCTACAGAGAAATATAATAAAAAGTATCTCGAAATTAACCTGAAATGGAGCAGGACTTTAAGGTTGTTCAAGGTTTAGCACAGTCTATATTCAGTATTGGTCTAGGCATCACCACATAGTTTTTTTACAGTAAATAGTAATGGTAGGAATAGTAATTTTGCTAATAGATAAACTTTTGGCCATAGTACAAATAAATAAGCCAGATATTGCAATTCTCAAACTTATACAGAGGCCTGAAAAGTCGGATAATCACTGCCTGGCACACCTGGTATACATTGCTTGTGCATTGTGCAAAATTGATTTACATTTCACTACACGTATCATTCTAACTCAAATTCCCCAGTTGAACGATTGAACAGTAGCCCCCTGATGGCCCCACAATGGTAGCCCTCTGATGGCACCACAATGGTAGCCCTCTGATGGCACCACAATAGTAGCCCTCTGATGGCAGCACAATGTCGCCCTTTGATGGCACCACAATAGTAACCTCCTGATGGCCCTACAATATTATCCCCTTGATGGTCCCACAACAGTAGCTCTCTGATGGCACCACAACAGTAACCCTCTGATGGCCCCACAACAGTAGCGCTCTGATGGCACCACAATATTAGCCCCTTGATGGTCCCACAACAGTAGCCCTCTGAAGGCATCACAACAGGAACCTTTTGATGGCACCACAATAGTAGCTCTCCAATGGCATCACAATAGTAACTCTCCGATGGCAAAGCGGTCCCTAGATGTACCAGAAGCTGCTCAAAGATGGGCACATTACAGGATAGCCGTGCAAGATAGAGCAGGCCGATTTACATTTGTGTAGAAATAGGCATAAGCAACATCAGCAGTTTAAGGAAATAAGGTTTTGTCTTATAAGCATGTAAATGTTTGAAATCATTATCTCACAAGCGGCATAGAAATCAGCTGTATTAGATATTCATTACTGTAATAAATATGTTTTATTGTCATTACTCGTGTTTTACTACATACAGCTTGGTGACCCTTGAAATTGTTTATGAATATTTTATTCATGTGAACTCAACCATTTAATTTTATATACATAAGGATCCAGACTAAATAAAGGAAAAGTTACATAAAGAGAAAGGATTTAAGTGACCAGTCTGCTAAACCACACCATTTGTCGTTTAGATGCAAGACACCTTCATCAATATACGATTGAAGTCCTCGAGAACTGTGGTATTTGCACGATTACCTCTAAAGTAGCAGCAGCAAATTCTGAATGACAGCCAGGTAGAATGTCAAGACAGACTAGAGTGACAAGATTACAATAGAAATAAATATTAATGTAGAAAAAGAAGAGGGTGTTTAATTGTAATACAGTTTTCTTCTAGGTTTCTAAAACCACTGTAGCCAAATAGAAAACCAAATGCAGAACTTAAAGATGTAGAACACTACCTCTACTTGATTCACTTAGCAAACACACAGTTTATATAAAACTATTACAAAGGACATATACAATAGAGAACTAGTTTATATTTATTCAGAATATTTGTTCTATTTATGTCGAATATAAAGATGTTTGTTTCTTGTACTGTTATTTTGTATGTATATATTTATTATAGACCTAATCTGTTTTCCTTTTTTTTTGACAGAATTACTGATGTTTGTAGATTATCTACTGCGTAAAAAGGGGCAATTTTGTCATTGAAAAAAGTATTAAACAGAGATCCAGTATAGACACAGACTTCAGATGATCCAATATATTCATTCTATGGACTCTCGTTTTTATTTTGAGTAGAAAAAATCGAATTTTAGACTTGAACTGAAGTTGCAAAAGGCCAATCTCTGCTTGCAGTTTTAACTCTTTGAAAGACATTGTGGACACAAATCTAGAAAGATTACTTCATCATTGGTCATAAATTTTTTAGGAGACTGCAGGTTTTATAAATGTACCTAATAGGATCTAACATATTATATCATGACTGTTGCATAAAACTTTTAATACCTCTATTAACTAATTTGTTTTATGTATCTTACAGTAATTGAAAATGTTTATAGAGATAAGACTTGCGATTAACATTCCTATTATTAGCATAATAGAAATATGGAAATGATATTCTACACCAATGTTGGAAGTTTCAGAGAGAGGTTCTTTAGAGTGATGATAAATGATGATGATGATTTGATAAAACAGTAAGACTATTCCAAATGCTGGGTTAATTGTCTTGTTACGCCAAATATTACCAGTTGAAATGTTTGGACAGCTTTGATAAATTAAAACAGTTTGCCAAGCTTGGCGTATAACTCATTTCGATTAAATCTATGTTGCAACACACTTTTTTCCATAATATTTTACCCAAAAACTTGCACCAAACATATAAGTGCAAGGCCAACAAGGCTATTTGAGGAAAATATTGACCGTAATTGAGAAACTTGAACTCAAGATTTAAGAAAAGGATTTTACTCCAAGTCCATCGGATATACAGTTTACATAAATCTTTGTCGCCGTCTTCAGTTTCTTGGACAGCAGAACTAATGTTATTGAAGCCACTCTGCAGCAATTATAGAAAATCAAATTTCCACAGTAATTGGCAATAGTATGTGGTGTAAGCAATAAAACAACAGTATTAAAATATTTATATTCACTTATTTAAAAAATAGTGCTACAAACACATTGTATTCAATTATACACTTTTATCATGAGAACGTAATGATACCGCTATTAAACTTAAATCTGGAGCAAAGGTATTTAAAAAAAAACAAAGTTTGAGAAACAACATGAAATGACACACTCGTAAAATAAAATAAAAACCATTAATTCAGATTTATCACATAAGACTCTTTATCAGTTTCCTTCGACAGTGACAATAAAGTTAACAGGGTGTCATTACATGTTGAAAATAGCACTCCACTTAGCTTTTGCCATAGCATCGCATCGCCTGTACTGGCACACCACACATGGTTTTCAGAGGCAATACTTTTAATTACTGAATGATTAGCATGTTAAATCTTTTTTTTTTTTTTACTAAAAATGTGCAATACAGTAAATGATAATTTCAATAAATCTACATTTACTAATAAAATATGTCCAGACTTAAGGTTTACTTTATTTTTTAAATATTCAAAATATGAGTGTCATGCCTATATGGAATGCAGTGTCTGGGTGGACACTGTGTAGCAAAAGAGCTTGGCACAATGCTAAATGAAGTGCTATGTACAGTGATTAGTTACGGCCACCTACTAGGAATATTATATCTACTGGTAAACATTTCACTATACCCTTGTTTTTGAAATACTTTGTGGTAGATTATCAAAAAAGTGCTATTGAAAATAAATTTGATGTGCATAAACAAATAAAACGGCATACACCTTGAAATTTTTTTCATCTCTAATCACTCTCATTATTGAAATGCAAGCTTTATTTCAAATGAAATATAACTTTCAGCATTTTGGTGCGAATTGGTAATATGTGATGTTGGTAGGTTTAGCTAAATGACTTCAGAAAAGGTGTACAAAATGGCATCGCTATGTCTCAATACTACTACTGCCCCTATGTCCATATTTTTTGATATATCGTTCATCGCCACCATCATTTAAATAATTCTAAATTTATTTAAACGTATTATCTTTTCCAATTGTTAATATGTTCTTGTTACCGCACGACTAATTAATATATTGCCAAAGACAATTGAAGCGTTGTGTGGATAAAGATGCTATGTCACAGTTTTCCAAATTCGCTACAATCTGGTTATTTAGGTTTATCACCACATAATTTAAAAATGATTTGAAGCTCTACTGAAGAGATTGGTACAATTAAGTGAAAAAAATAAAATAAAATGATAAAGGTGTTAACTGTATAGTCTTTCCGATCTCAATAGAAGACTAAATAGCTAGGCATTATGTACCAGGTTCGGTTGCTATGCAACAACTTGGTATTGAAATATTTAAAAAACTTGTTCCCATATTTATTTAGTCATACCTATATACAGGTCTGGTCGCCCAGTTGAAGAATGCATGCGCGGGCAAACGGCGCACAAGGACAGCTGCAATAGGCGACCGGCCATAAATTTCAGTTGTCGACAAACTGCCTAGCAGTGCAGTGCAGTAATGCGGAATTTGGTGTGATTCAGGTAATTTTCACTTATTATAGGCACTCTCTATTAATCATTCATATTACAAATGCGAAAGGGAGAAATAAGAAGGCTGTTTTGTTTACGGAACATAACGAAATACCGCCAGACATACTGAATTAGTAGAACCGGTTGTTGATGAAACAGATTTAGAATTTAAAAATAAAGATTTACATGTTCAATGTCAGCGTCTCATTTTAAATATTTACGATTGTTTAAAAAAGGAAGAAAATGAAAAATCAGATAATGAAATTATAAACAGAATTCACATATTAACTAAAGTTTCAGTGTCCACAATTTTTCGTGTTATTGAACAAGCTGTTATAGATCATTGCATAAAAAGGAAGCGAAAACAAAAATTTTAAAATATCGATGACATGTTGAGAGACGTAATTCGGCGGACAATTTATAATTTATAATAAAAAAAAATTGTTGTTGGTCAAATGAAGATATAATAGAAATTTTCTGCACATTTTATATTATTATTTTTTACCTTCAGCAGAAAACTTTTTTAGGGACGCCTATGAAACTCATTAAATTTTATTGCTAGGCGTTTTTATACATGTTCAACTGACTTCGGAAAGACTATACCTTACTTTAAAAAAATGCACAATTTTCAGTAGATTTCAGGTTATGTTAAGCCACTGACATATATACATACATATCACTGAATTTGTGATGGTGATAACCTTTAATAAATAAAATGACTAAAATATTTTGCTGTATATTTAATTTATGTACCTGAATATCGTAATATCACGTTTAATCGTAATTAAAATTATTTTACCAACTAAATTCTGGCTTCTGTAAACGAAAACAACACTTCCCCATCATCGGAGCCACCCCCTATATTCACCGCCCTCAAAACTTAGTTACAAGTATTTCACAAAATAAGCCCCGTACCACCCTATATTTGACATAGGTCATTAACAATACTTTTGTACTGACTTTTAAGAAACATTCAGGTCTTTTGTCACTACCGGAAGACAAGGTGTCTGCATAAATACTATTACTGCCCTTCATTGCCATCAGAACCCACCCCGTCAACTACTTAAACAGGTAATATCTAATATTCCCTGATGAAGTAAATTGTTAACATTACATTAATATTGACTTGTAGCTGTTATTGTAGCAACAAGGACATTAATATGCCCTTTCTTGCAACCGGAATCAACCCCGTCAACTACCCTTAAATCAGTTGTTTATTATTTCCCCGGTATCAAGCTTAAGGTCCAAATAGAGTTTAAGTAAATCGTTATTATTACATTTATATTGATTTATAACTATTAATACTCTCTGCTGCCACCGAAATCCACCCCGTCAACTACCCTTAAAAGAGTTGTGTATTATTTTCCGGTATCAAGCTTAAAGCCATAATGAATTTTAAATAAGTTTTTAACTATTAATACACTTTGTTGCCACCGGAATCCACCCCATCAACTACTCTTAAATCAGTTGTTTATTATTTTCCCGGTATCAAACTTAAAGCCAAAATAGAGTTTAAGTAAATCGTTAATATTACATTTATATTGACTTATAACAACTATTAATACCCTCTGCTGCCACCAGAATCCACCCCGTCAACTACCCTTAAAATAGTTGTGTATTATTTCCCGGTATCAAGCTTAATGCCATAACGGATTTTAAGTAAAGTGTTAAAAGTGCTTTTTAAGCATGATTGGAGATATTGGAGATTGGTATAACAGTTTTAAGGGTTGTTGACGGGATGTCTTCCGATAGTGACAAAAGGCCCAAATGTTCCTTAAAAATCAGTATAAAAGTAATGTTAATAGCTTATGTCAAATATAGGATGGTACGGGGCTCGGAAGCAATTTGTAAGTATAAATTATAATAATGAGAATGTTTGTTGTAAATATAACTTGGAATGCTCTTTACTATATACAAATGATATCGATACTTTCTCACCTAATTCTCATTCTACTATGTATGCTGATAATACGTCTTTAGTAACATCTAATAAGTCAAATCGAACCTTAAATCTGAAATGCGATATTTTATTGAATAACTTTAACTGGTTTGCCCCAAATTCATTACATTTTAATGTTGAAAAAACTCAAGCACTTCGATTTTGCCTACTCAAAATAGAAATTGCAAAACATTAAATTTGAAAATTATAGTATTTCTCAGAGTTCTGTACTTACTGATACAGTAAAATTTTTGGGTCTAAATTTGGACGCAAACCTTAACTAGAAATATAACTGTAAAAATTGTCTTCAATAACTTATTTATTTTTAAATATAAGAACAGTCCTAAGTACCAATCAACTCCTCTGTTTATACTATGCCCCCAGGTCGAATCTCGATTGTGGTATGACGTTTGTTTCTGGGGTAATTCAACTCTTTTGTCCCATGTTTTTATTGCGCAGAAACATGTTTTAAGATGTTAGTTTGGTGTTTCAAGTACTTATTCTTGTAGAAATATATGTAAACATTATAGGATTCCCACGTTGCCAGGTATTTATATTTTAGAAATATGTATGTACATACTCATACACAAAAGCAAATTTCTGATAAATAACGACTATCACAATGTCAATACCAGACAAAAACATAATTTTCATATACCATTTGCACAATTAAATTTAACTACTCGTTCGCCAAACTTTGTAGGGCATAAAATATTTTGTCGTTTATCTGTAGAACTAAAAAGTATAAATAGTGAGTGAGCAGTGAGATTCAAGACAAAATTGAAACAATATTTAGTAAATAAATGTTTGTATTCGGTATTAGAATTCTATCCTTCTATGTAATTTATGTTTATGTTTGTAAGTTTAACATATTCCTATTTTTTGACTATTCCAATACATGTTTGTTAGTTCATGTTTAAGAGGAAAATAAATGTAACTAAGTTTTAAGCGTGGCTTCCGATGATAGGGAAGTGTGATTTTCATTTACAGAAGCCAGAGTTTAGATTTAAGTATGATTAAAAGTGATATTATGAGTTTTCATTTTCGTTCAAATGAACGTTCGGAACTTCAGGTACATTTTAATTTTTAATTTTGAGCAGAAAATTATTAATTTATTTTTCAACCAATTAAGTTTTTTTAATATATTTCACCAATATTTTAAACTTATCAAAACATTTCTAAAAAAGAATTTTAAACACAAAAATCATGCTATGACAAAATTCAACTTTCTTTTGATAATATCTCCTTCATTACCAGATAATCCATTTAGAAAAGGAAAAGTCATTTTAGAAATAGAAAAAAAATCACTTGTATAAAGTATTGTTTTGTAATAGCAAGGAAATTTTATAAAACATTGATCTATGCCATTTTTTTAAATACAAAAGCAACACAGACAGAAGTATATTTAGTTTAAAAACACTTACGGTTAAACGGAGATATAACAAAACATCTTTTAGAAGTCTGTATCGATATCAAGACGCTAGCAGCTGCTTACACTCCAAATCGTCTGCATTCCCCATTTATAAAGAAAAATATTTTCAGTCACTGATTGGATAATTCTCAACGAATGTATTCAACCCTAAAACAAATGTATATAAATGTAACACACAGTAGTAGTTATTGCTTAATAATACATTCTTTGGAATATACTGTATTATTTAAGGTTATCAATCTTCACTACGAAGCTTTTAAGATTTTATAAAATTTCTGTATGAAATATTGTGAATTTTCATCACAATTCATTAGACAAAATATTCACCAATAAGCAAAGTGGTTAATGACAGGAATTCATACAGTATTTTAATATTTTCTATTTATTTAAAGTTCGCAGGCCACTTCTATCAGACTGCAAAATTGTATTAGAGATTTTGCTACCTCTTTGTTATTTTGTAAAACTAAAATAAATTCTGTATCTTAAACGGTTTTTGAGAAAACTGCTGATTAAATCTTAAGCTACCAGTACCGCAATTCCTCAGCATCTAATTCAACTGCGACAATGATAATGGCACTCTAGAATATGTTACTTTAAAAATACTTTCAAAGCCCATAGTCATATTTTCGATTTAAATGTTTGTTAAAGGCAAAAAAAAGGAAAAATATGAAATAAATGTAAGTTAAAAAATTACAAGAAATTGTACAGGATATTTTGTTTATTTGTTTACAATATCAATGTAGAAGATATTTTGTTGCATCAAAATAAATTTTGTTCGTTCAACTATTTTTTAAGAAATATACACGTTGCGTTAGCCTACACAAGATTGTTCGGTACATTTCCATGTATGCAACAAAAAGTTTACAAAAATGATTTACTTCAAAATTATTTAAATGGTGAACATTTCAGCAGACTTCATACATGGTACCTACTGTAAATTATCCAGAATAACAGGCAGTTTTAGTGCAAACAATATTTTACATTTCAGACCAAGTTGTGAACTGATTTCCATTTCAGACATTACACAAAAGTGTTTATAATAACAAAAACGTAGAGAATTTCATAGGGTCATTTCAAAATGTGATTTATTTTTCTGCATATTAATATGTCAAATCAAAGTTTATTTGATAGCGATGTTTTAAAAAATTTCTTTAGTACAAATTTAGTACGTACAGCTGGTATAAATTATTTTGATATACATAATGTGTGGTGTGTCTAAGTTTTTAATAATTAAAAAGTTTATAATAACAAAACCATGGTAACAATCTCGGTGCTACTTAGAACAAGTTTTAAAAAATATCTAAGATATGTAGTCATTGTAACTCCAGTATAAACTGTGTTTGGGTAATGAAAAATTAGAATATTGGACACATTATATCCAACAAAACAATTTGTGGCTAAATCCATCTTAAATATTTAAAACATGTGGTAAGTGGTATATTGAGTTTGTTAGAATGGTTTTGTTATTATAAAATATTTCTAATTATTAAAAACTTAGAAAAATGACACATTATATCAACAAAATAATTTGTTACTGCACCTATATGCACTGAATTTGTATTGAAGAAACTTTTTACAACACATTCCTATCAAATTTATTATGAATATGTTCCAACCCTATGAATTCACTACGTATTTGTTATTATATACACTATCGTTGTAATGTGTGAAATGATAATTAAAACAACCTGTCCCAAAATTCATTTATGAAATCTGTCATCATTTATAAAAGTGAAACATTTTTTGTAAACTTTCTGTTGCAGTACATGGAAATGTGTCGAGCAATCTCGTGTGGTCTGCTAGCATAAAAGTAACCTGTATATTTTTCAAAAAATAGTTGAACAAACAAAAATTTATTTTGGTGTAACCAAATAATCAATATTTTACATTGATAAAATATCAACAAAGAAACAAAATATCCTGAATCATTTTTTGTAATTTTTTAATCTAAATTTATTTAATGTTTTCTTTTTTTGCCATGAGAAATCATCCACATCGAAAATATGACTATGGTAAAAGAAAAATAAGTTTATAACGGGAAATTATTTTCCATCCTTAATAAGGGGTTCCTTAGTAACCTAGCTTATTTTATAATGATGATGGCACACGCATATAGACCTTATCACACCTAGCAATAAGGAAATGACTTAAAAATTTTATTTAGACAATAAAACAATCATTCTCTGCAGAAAGTCAAGATTTAAAATAAAAGTTTATCAAAGCCTACCTTAAGTAACTTTTTGGGAAGAACGAATTTCACACGGTGTTTAGTTAAAATATCGGAGTTTACACCAAAAATATTAGTATTCAATGCACTACGCAGCCCTAAATTATATACCAACGTTGGTAGCAGCTCGTTGTGTGGAGGACACACATTGGAGTTGGCACATATTGGCCCAGTTTTACCAATTGCACATTGCTTTATTGTTGTATCTGCCAATAACAACCATAACTTCAAAGAATAGAAATATGAATTTTTTCTTTGACATACAATGAAAGACAATTCTGTACGTATTGACATAAGTAAAACTAACTATAAAGTAAAATTTCTTTAAATAAATGACTGCAAATCCCCCGAATCAAGCTACGCTTTGTAACTTTGTTAGTAATCAGCAAATCGGCTGTAGTTTAGTACAACTACAAAGTTGAAATCTAAACAGTAGCTAGCTTATAAAACCAGTGCATAAAGTTTAAGATTACAGTGAATAATGTTCTATATAGTTACAACTTTTTCCTAGTTATCTCAAAACCACATATTATGGATTTATCGGCTTTTGCATAGCTGCTCCTCATTTAATCTCAAGCTATACTTATTATTATTGATTTTGAATAGTAAATATAAGTTCTACGAATTTAAATATAGTTAATATTTATAACATACACGGGATGTTTCAAAGCATGTTGGAAAATGAAAAATATGATTCTTTGGCTTATTTTAAAAAAAAAAACATATCATGGGGCCGCAAACACACTGTTTTCGAGATATATGATGTCAAAAGGTAATTATTTACTTTAGTGGCACCACCTCCAATTTTCACAAAATTTTGTCTACCTCCCTATTTTCGATGGTGCTGAACACGAATCTGAAGTTTTTTTTGTGCGGTCGAACCCAGTTTTTGAGAAAAAAATTTTTCAAAATTCTAACCTGAATATTTCAGATAACACTACGTAGAACTCTGTATATTATATGTAGCTTTCAGAACATCTGTAATAAACAATGAACATTGTTTAAGAAACACATTTTCCCAAATTTGAACTAAAAAAAATATGTATTTAATAAATAAAATTATAGTAACTTTATGTGGGATGAACAGAGTTGAATGAGAGTGGGGGAACTCAATGTTGTCATCACGAATTACAAATGGCGGATTCAAACTACAAAATTTTTATTTATTAAATAAATATCTTTTTACTTGAAATTTACGAAAATGTGGTTCGTGAACAGTGTTAATTGTTCATAACAGATGTTCTGGAAAGCTACATAAAATATACAGAGTTCTATGTAGTGTTATCTGAAATATCCAGGTTAAAATTTTGAAAAATTTTTCTCGAAAACTAGGTTCGATCGCACAAAAAAAACTGCAGATTCGTGTTCAGAACCATCGAAAATAGGGGGGTAGACAAAATTTTGTGAAAATTGGAGGTGGTGCCACTAAAGTAAATAATTACCATATATTTGAGCGCCAATTCAGTTTTTATTCAAGACAGTGGTAGAAATTTTAGGACTTCGTGAGGTTCTTTTGTCTATTGGGGAGTCATATTAATACGAACTTTTCTTCTTAGAATAAAATGAATCACCCCCTTCATTTTCCGACATGTTTTGAAACATCCTGTATATTTCAAACATTACTGAGTATGAATCCTAACAAGGCTAGTAAGGGCCTTACGTATTTCAGATTAAGCTGGAGCCCTATGAAATTCGCTACACTTTTGTTGCCACAAACGTTGTAATAATGTGTGAAATGAATATCAAGTCGCAACTTAGCCCGAAGTAAAAGAAAATTTTTTTACACTACTACTTTTGTTTGCATATTATTCTCAATAATTTACAATGCCATTCATTTATGAAATATGTCGAAATGTTCACCATTTATAAAAGGAAAACATTTTCGTAAACTTTCTGTTGAATACTTGGAGGTACTGAGCAATCCCCCGTGGTCTGCTAGCATGAACGCAACCTGTATATTTCTCAAAAAATAGTTGAAAGGGAACAATTTATTTTTATGTAATAAAATATTATTAACAAAAAAAAAAACAAAATGTCCTAAATAATTTTTTGTAATTTTTTTCTCTCAATTACTTTTCATGTTTTCCCCTTTTTTTGCCATGAGAAATCATCCAAATCAAAAATATGACTATGGACTCTCAAAATACACTTAAAGTAAAATATTCTGGTGCCACTACCATTGTCGCATGTAAATTAGATGTTGAGAAATTGCCTGGATTGCCTAACTTAAGATTTAAGTCAGCAGTTCGTTTTCTCGAAAAACGGCTGAATGTATCAAATTCATTTTACTTACTGTAACAAAGTACCAACAACAAAAGTAACAAAACCTCTTAACACTTTTTTGCAATCTACGAAAAGTGGCCTGATAACTTTATGTACGTATATTTTAGCAACAAATCAATTAATTCTAAAATCAAATAAATTTATTTCTGAATGCCATGTAAGGTACTATACCTTATATGGCATGGTATAGTATATGTATGTACTCATGTACATATATTACTGCAAGATTAAAATTATCTGTATAAAAAACGACTCATTATTTATGGCCTGATGGCCGCTCTTAAGTACATGTATATTTCCAATAATTGTAGTAGATATTAGAACAAAATAAAATTAAATAATAGAAATAACATTTTACCTCCACGTACATTTAATCACCACCACAAATTAGTAACACATTACATTTTAGTTTCACACAACAAAAAGCTGCCATTTCCTAATAAAATAGTACAGGAGTTAGTATTAGGGTATTAGTAGGGTATTAGGTAACTATAGGAACCCAAAAATTCTGTCTCACGCCATAAATACAGCATTTACATTTCTCTTATAATCCTTTCGCGATTTTTGCCATGCATGACGACTATGAATTTACGCAATAAATTTCAGCAATAAGTTGAATTTCCCGTTTGAAATGGAAAATATTGCTCTACATGGACGCATGTATCAGCAAATGAAATTCTCGATGCATTGGGTGAATATTTTTTATCAGTTTACCAAATTGCAAATGGTTCAGACTGGCTTTATATCGTCAAAAATATATAGGTAATTAAAAAAAATTATAACAAAATTAAATATTTTTAATTAACATTTATTGTCAAGTCAAACATATAAAAGTATAAAACGACTAACAGGGAGAGAGCAAAACACATTTTTTACAAAAAGAGCTTAGAGTTGAAATTTTTTCTCATAGTACTCTGTGACATTTTTTTGGTGCAGTTCTGACTTCAAATGTCTGTTAACCTCACGTCTCGTTCCCAAAGGATTCTGACACAACTTGCATTCCAATCCTTCAGTAGACTCATCACTGAAATAAAATCGAGACTTTATATCTGTTGGAAAAATAAATCAACCACGGACCCTCGAGCGGCTCGGTCCAGATCATCGAGATTCTTTGCTATGTTACCGCTCAAATCCTGGGATTTATTCAACCGGACAAACTGCAACAAAGGCCAAATATCTTCGGGATCACCACACAAATCGGGCTCGAGGATTTCTACCGCGATTTGATTCTCGCTCCAGACATCTCTCGAGGTCACCAGTCTCTGCATATTGACCAACCTAAAAATGACGTTAAAAGTAAACCTTAACCGAATTCAAACCATTAAGGCAGAAAAATGTCAGCTACTCACTCTTTTAACTCTGTTTTAATGCAATTTTGGATGCGTATAATTTCATGGTCCGTGGCCAGTTCCTCCGAAATATCTCTCATGAAGGTCATGGCTTCGTTCATGTGAAAACGTATCTTGTTAATCTGAAAATATATTTTGGTGAAACAAATTTCCATGAAAAATTTTCCATACAAAAATCTATATCAGTTTCATTTTTCAGTCACCACCATTTCCCAAATTTTTTGTCTGTATGTCCCACTTAATATTTAATGAAGTATGATTATTTTGAAAATTACAGTGGTCCTCAAACGGAAAACTTTATTTGGTTAAAAAAAATTCTAATAATTTTGCTTGTCTGAAAATCAAACAAAGGCAATCTAGATACACTGTAAGAATCTGCTGAATCATTCCCGATGTGAAATTTTTCAGCTTATTTAATACCAATACTTTATAATTAGGATGGATCTCAAAGATGGGTAATTTAAATAAGAGATGATTCATATGTAAAAAATTCAAATTTTTCCGATCACACATTTTACAATATGCCAAAAATTTTAGATAAATGGAAGCTTTAATTTTATACTCTTTAACCATGTACCAACACCCACTTCTCTAATAATCACACAGTACGCCAACAACGGATGTCAAATATCTCGGAATACATTTGGATAGAAAACAAAGCTAAACCAACAAATAAAATTTATTAAAAAAATTAACCTTTTCAAGAACGAAACACTTAAAAAAAGTGACCAAAAATAAAGGAACGTTAAGAATTATGTTGGCCACAATTTATAAAACAATTTATACTGCCTTCAATTAGTAATAAAAAAATTTGCAAGTTGCCGAAACTTTTTCATTGAAAGCTCTAATGGAAATTTGTCATGCCGCACATCCGCTTCATAACCCACCTAACCAGATGCTCTATGAGAAGACGAAAATCCAACCCATTCAGGACAGACAACAAAATCTGTTAAAACGTTTGTAGAATGTCCTTCCAACTAAGAAATTGTGAAAACATTTTTTTTTCTCGAAACTTGGGCTACTGGGCAATAAATCTCAGCCGTTGACAAGTGGTCGATAAATTGCCCAGCAGTGCAGTGCATCAATGCGGAATTTGGCAATCTTAATTTATTATAGGCACCTTCTATTAATCATTGATATTACAATTGCGAAAGGGAGAAATAATATTATTACATAGCATTTTGGAGACCTTTTGAAACGGAACAAAATGAAATTTACCATCAATATAATAAAATTGTCCGAGTTGTTGGCCAAATGAACATATAATAGAAATTTTCTGCACATTATATACAAATTATTAAATTTTTTACCCACATCAGAAAACTTTTTTAGGGACGCCTATGAAACTCATTAAATTTTATTGTTAGGAGTTTTTTACATGTTCAACTGACTTCGGAAAGACTACAACAGAATATGTCGAAAACATTCGACAATGAATGGTACAAAGTACCCAGAAACCTGTTTCGTAATTATTTACTCAAAATTAAAAGTTATTATTATTTAAGATTACTTTTTACTTACCTTTTTAATTTCCACCTCAGCTAACACAGTATCCAAAGCCAACGTCAAATCACTGACGGGATAAGAAGATTGAGCAGTCGCTTCGCAGCAGCCAAAGCCGCATAAGATTGCAACAACTTTGGTCCCATCTTGATTCAATTTTAATGTCATTTGAGGGCAGAACATGAGGGTGACGATCATGGGAAGGCCAGGGATATTAGGAAGAAGTGTGGTCTGATTGAGCTTCAAACCATTACACTCCACCCCGGTAACAATAGCGGCTGCCAGCATCCTAAAAAATTCATACACCTTTGATCATTTCGTCAATTTCTAGAAGAAACATTACCTCGTTTGACAAGATTCCGGTTCATTATTGAGCAAAATTGTGTTCACAGAATTACTATCCAAATTGACAATTTTATTATGGAAGCTTTTGGTGCAACCATGAAATTTAATTTCAAGAGGGCTGAAAGGACCCCGCAATGAGGACCCTATGTAGTTTTCAGCTATATCTAGCTCCCCAAGGTCGACCGTAGCTTCAACAAACATTTTCATATTTTCATATTCCTGATTAATACAAGAGAAATTATGTACAGTGTGACCCGTTTTGGTTGAGGGTGCCGGGTATCAGCTAAATGTGATAAATAGTGAAAAAAATAGTATAACCATTTCATGCTCCTTTTTTGAGCAAATTCTGGTTGGTTCTATTTTCGGTATGTAAAGGGATTAATGGGCTAATTTTTTTTAGCCTTTTTAAAAAATTCTCTACATCTGTCACTGTAATACAAGACTCAAGATCATATAAACAGTGGCAATTTAAATGGGAAAAAAGTGATTTTAAACCAAAAGGCTTGTACCCTGCAATCCCTGTCCCAAACAATTGAAGAATTGGATCTTACTTCCGTGGGTTCTGCATAGCCTTTTTCTATCAAAAAATCATTTACAGATTTGGCATTCCGGCCACGAGGCTTTTTTATGTACACCTCCAAGTAAACTACATCTTCAACAACTGAATGGATCTGAAATTATAAAATTTTTAAGTTATGGAACAGAAAGTAAGAAAAACTGTGTCCATCTTTGGACACACAACTAAAGGGTATCCCAAAAGTAACGAAGGATTTGATTTGTTCAACAACTAGAAGAAAAAGAGAAGTTATTCCGATCCTACTAACCTTCCCATATAATAGAACACCATTAATCTGTCTTTTACAAATATTGCTGATCCTTTCGGACCAAATTCCAGCCGGGTTACATTTCGGAGATGGTCGGATGCCCTGAAGTATGCATTCCATGGATAATGGAGGCAGGTTGCATTCAAATATGTGAGGAAGGTAGTAAATTTCTTGTAGCGTAACTTGCTGCGTGTTACCGTAGTCTATGAAAATTACCTAAAAACGGAACATGCCAAGCAAAGTTTAGTAAAGTCACGATTAGTTTGTACAGTGCCTTCGAAAATCATCCCCCTGACAAGATTTGTTTTGGCACTCAGTAAATTTGATTTTCTTAAGTTGGTGTTTCAGAAATTACCAAGGAAAAAGCACCAATTAAGATCAAAGAGTAAACGTCAATCCAAAAATGTTCGGTTACGTTTCATTTCTTACATTTTTATTTCTTGTAGATTTGAGTTAAAATACTGTAAATTTTTTAATATTAGGTACTACTTCTTTAAAATATATTTTATTATCAACACGTAAAATCTTGCAGTTGTTGTATCAGTTGGGACTTGTCACAAGGCGTTAATGAAGCAGCTGCATATGCATCCCTATATAGTTTCTGTCGAGCAAGAGTTACATCCTCTTTATAGCAACCAACGAGTAAGATATTGTCGATGGTTTAATGAAGGCATTTTATCTGGCTATGTAAATAGAATTATAGAAATTGGTCTGCAGAAAATCCGCATCATCCTATCAAAACATCGTTACATCCTCAGAAAATAGGTATCTGGATAGCAGTTTCCGGAAGACTGATAATAGGCCCAATTTTTTTCCAGCAGTAATAAATGGAGAACAATACAGTAACATTTTACAACAAGCCCTGGAATTAATGCGCGACAATGAACTGCAGCATGGGCATTTTCAAAGAGATGGAGCCACAGCACATACTGCAGCAGAAAATATATCTTCAGGAATTTTAGGTGATAGATTGATTACTAGGGGTTTGTGGCCTGCTCAAAGCCCTGATCTCACACCTTTAGATTTTTATCTTTTTGGCTATATCCAAAATAAGATATTTAAACATCCTCTTTACACACTTGAAGAGCTGGAAGCAGCAATTGAGCATGAAATAAACATTACAACATCAAATGAACTTGAATGTGTTTTTGATTGCATGAAATGCAGAGTAAATTTATGTGTGAAAAACGAAGGTGTCATTTTGAACATCTATATTACCAATTTTTGTATGCTGATTACAAATATGACCTCCATTTTGCTGTAAATTGAGCCGTTTCAGAAATACAGAGGAAAAAAGAACAAGCGCACTATAAGAGAAGGAATGATATACAAGGCAGGTCCAGAAGCCATTCGTGGCTACAGTTGTCAATGTAAGAACGGTCTTGGGACGGTAGGATGTGCGTACGTCGTGTTAGTTTTTGGTATTTAGGGCAAAGACCATACAAAGAAACAATAAGGCTACCCACTGAAGATTTACCTCTAATGCCAGTTTTGCAAGAGTATTCTGATGAATATATCTAATAAAAAAATATGAGGTATCCATTAGAGGTAACCATTTATAACAAAAATACTTTCAAATATTTGAAAAATTCACGATGAGTAGAGTCAAACTGAGGTCAGATTCGGTTTTGCGGATCAAGATACGTGGAAATACCATGGTTTGGTCTGTTGCGCATGACTTTATTCATTTGAAGGTCAGTGTACTTTGTCAACTTCAGCAGCTTTGAAATCCAATATCTTAGAAAGTGCTTAATTTTGGGGGTTATGGCCCAAAGTTTCCTCTAAGCTGCGCAGGTAATTATTATTCGAAAGTTGCACAACCGTTCTTGTATTCTGCGCACAATGGGCTTGTTTTTTAAATTTCATTTTATAAAAGAATTGCATCTAAAAATGACAAAAATCCAAATTTCACAAATGCTTTAAAATGTAATTTTCAAGAGTATTTATTAAAAAAATTGTTGACTTCAAACACAGGCACATGACCCCCCCCCCCAACGCACACTTTTACACACGTTTTGAACATTTTTACTCATATACAGCGCAGTCAGTGGAAAAATTTGAGGGAACATTGGTTATGGCTATAAATAAAACATTGCACCTTTGTATTTTAACATTATGAAAATAATGTTATGTCTGAGATAAAATTTCAAAATATATCAGGAGTATGGTCATTTTGTAAATTAAAATTTATAAAATGACTTTTTTCTATTGAAAAAAGAAACACATTTTGCAGATTAAAGTTAAATGTTTGTAAAGAAATGTAAATTTGTACTCCACTAGACTATCTTCTGTCTTTGGGGAATTTTGTGTTAATCATTGACTTCAGTGTAAGTTTAGTTGCCTAACAGTCACGGTCACGTAGGGGTCAGTCATTTATGAAGGCACTGTATTTAATACTAGACTAGAATCAAGTTAGCACAGGCATGGGACAAAAGTGACTAAAATATTTCAATGGAGGCTAAAAATAATGAAACTGTAAAATATAGGTACTCACCAGAGCCCAATCGTTTTCGTATGCAATTACCTTGCATCGATAAAACAAGTTATCTTTATTATACCGGGTGGCATAGAACTGGTCTAGATTTAATTCTATGTTTTCGGGTAAGTTTTCTGATGTAGTTATAGGGCACAATTCGTCACCATTTAATATGTCAATGATTACCGACAGGTAACTCATACTTTTCTGAGTATGTGCCCAAAAATGAGCAGCATCGATAAACTAAAAAATAAAAATAAGGTTTCTATATTTTTAACAGAAAAAAGAGCGCAACTCCAAAACGTACTTCAGAAATTTGTAGTGTTATATAGTTTTCGGCAGGTGAAGAACTAGATCTAGATTTGGAATAGCGCTTCCCACCATTGCTTGGCAGCGAAGCTGTAGGTTCTTGAAAAACATTTTTATCTCCTGCCCCGCAAACAACGTCAGCACTAAAATCGGTACAATTAACAAAAACGAAATAAATCTACTCGATAAGTCACATACGATGAGGGCTCGTACATAAAGGATAACTGTCGCTTCCTTAGAGCTTCGTATACCTCGTAAGGTATCTTTCCAGGAACTAACAAACTCATTCTCTGAACACCATCCAAAGTTACAGAAATAACACCTGATTGGTTCTCGAAAGATACAAATTCAGCGAAAACTCTGCTAAAAGCAAAAAAGCAGTAGTTAGAGCAACACAAAATTTTCCAACTAAAAAATTGTTTTAAGAATTTTTGGCCCAGTATCAGGTAGCGCAATAAAATTTATAGCATTACTTTTCAGAAAAAAAAAAACAAGAATTCATTACTGACAAGAAAATAAGTTGTAATAATAATGTCTGAAATTATTTGTTTGTGGTGCAGTTTTTTTTTATGGCGATTGTGCCAGCTGTGAAAAAAATAATAAAATAAACCTTGGCGCATAAAAAGTCAGTCAAGAATTTTATTTATGAAAATAGTTTTGCTTAACCAAAAATCTCGCACTGAAAAAAGCAAATATTTAAAAAAATACAAAAAACGCCATTACACCTACAGGGTGTTCAGCAAGAACTGTGCCATAGTTTAAGGAGGTTTATCGGGTATGTCTAAAGTCAAATGAGAGTTTCCGTAGATTAGCTAGTGACTAAAGTAGTATGTCTTTAGATTTGGCAATGTTGAACTTGGCTGGCGCGCTCGCCTCGGGGTTCAACCATTCCGTTTGTTTGGATGGTAGAAACAGTTTTCGCCATGAACCACAAATCAATAAAGAAATGTTTCTGGAAAGGAAAACGTGTAACTGAAAATGTGTACCATTTAAGAGTTCGCCAAGCAAGTGCATGCAGAAATATACGAAGCGTTTACAGATGCAAGCAATCTGAAGAGAACTCTAGCCTCAAAGAAGTAAAGAATGAATTCAAAATCGAGGGACGAAGAATTGTGCACATTCGAACTTTAGGTAAACAAATGATTTGCAGGCAGTGCAGCCAAACTCCTTCAGCAAAGAAAATTAAAAATATTTATATGCGTTTCATATAGGAATTTGTATTGTAGATTATTTACATTCTAAAGATGTTATATTTACATGAAAAATATACGTCGATATGTGCAAATATGTCAATTATTTATTTCAATAATTTATTCTTCTTGATTTTGTTTTTCTTCTTTTTTCATGTCATTTACAATGCCTAAGCTTCAAATATACATTGTATGTCACACATGCGAATTTCAAATAATACGCTAAGTTGAGAACCGCGGCGTTGCCGCTTTCACACATAGTGGGGGTTAGTTAGTCAATGACAGGAGAATTATTATAAATTATGTATCTTACAAGTACCTAATCGATTTCTACGAGCTGTCATACGGTTCCTTAGATATCAGTTTCCTATTTATACAAGTTGCAGTGGAAACTATTCAATTGTTGCGCATTCTAAGTGGAGAGACCAAATAAATCTGCATTCTCATAAGACTCCGTACTAAACCGTGAAAAATTACTTTATTAATATCTCGTCAATTAAGTATCCAAAGTAGTCATAATTTTTGTTGAGAATTTTCTTCATATTAATAAGCTTATATTAATTTTTTTATGAATATTTGTTTGTCAATTCCATATGAAATAAACCTCCTTAAGGGTAGGTTCGCCAGATGCAAATAAGGTGATTTAAGTCAAGTAGAATTTTGTTTCCTTAAGAAGTTGCAGGCCTAAAAAAATAATTTTTTTCACTATTGCAAAAACCATATTTGCATACTCTAAATTTGAATTGGCATTTTGCAACACTCTTCGTACAAACGTGTAATCAAATGTTGCAAAATAAAATGACACTGACGAATATCCTACTTTTGAACTTGGAACATGACATACTCTGAATTCAAATTTTTAAAATTTATAATTACGCTATAGCTTGAAAATAAATGAAACTTTCATAACATTTCAGTTTTTTTTCTTATTAACTTGATTCTTCAGGTAAAATTATTTTCCAAAAAATAAACCTCAATTGATCTTTTTAGTGCAACGGTTTATGTAATTAATTTTTTCACAGCTGGCAAAATAATCAATAAACAAAATGAAAAAGTGCAGTAACGAATTATATATCTTACAATTTGTCAAAAATATTGCATACCTTACACCATCAGATCCAACAACAACGTTGTCTTTATTAGTATCTTGGCTGCTTAACATCCGTTTGACAGTAGAGTGATACTGTCCTTGCTTTACTCCAGTAAAATACACCGATACAAAAGGATTGCGTTCACCAACCGAACTGATGGCTTTATAGAATTTTTCATGGACATCCTTTGGCTCGTGAATGAAATAATTAGGAAAGAACGCTCCAACAATTATAATCTGCAAGGAAAAAATGGTTATTCGAAGCGAAAAGCCAATCAATCGATTTTTTCTTACTTGTAATACTAGACGCTTTTCCGTCTGACTTAGCAGAATCTTATTGGACCCCGAAGTAGACTTAATATTCCATAAGTTTAACTTTTCCTTTAATTCTGAAATTAAATAGATCCATTTTTTGATTGCCCGCAGGTTTATCAAGTTTTTGCGACACCACTTGTTTTCGGTCTCAAAACAAACATGTTTTGTAGTTCTAATAAAACTCTGCCAGCTCTAAAAAAAAGAACATGATTAATAATGTTTCTTTTGTAAAAACTGACGGCACTAACCTGATATAGATTCAAAAGTGCAATTTGATCACTACAAGAACCGTCGGCCCATGTTAGTATTCTCTTATAGGCATCAAGTTTATGTTCGTAAGTAACAAATAAATTTCGAATAGAAGAACCAGCAGCTAAAAATTTTAAACATATTATTAATAAAAGGAAGATTAAAGTATTTATCTACCTATAATAACGGCCTCTTCGAAACAATCAAACAGATGTCCTAAGAAAATGAGCTTTGTTAGCTTCACATCGATAGGCAACTCATTCATTACTTTTCCCATGAAGGTTAGATCTCCATCTGAAGTAGAGGCAGAACCTCTGCAAGTTTGTAGAAGTGCACCTGCCTAAAATATCGCTTCATTTAGATTTACAATATTAAAATTTTATAGATAAAATACAAGATATGATAAAAATATTGCTATAATAAATTAAGTACCTGTTTCAGTTTGAAAATAGCATTTTTAATATCCGTAGCATTGGGTGAATCTAAAATTGTGGACAAAGTTTCTAAGGGTGGCTCTTCCAAACCCAAAATTTTGGTTCGAAGTACAGCTTTTTCCATTAAATTAGTTCCCATCATTTTCTCCTAGAACAAAATTTGTTTTTTTAGTTTAAGCACAAATTTCCACGCTTATTTCTACAAACAGCACAATGTAACTTTCAAATTTACGTGATAAGGGTTCAGTATCAACTCAACAATAAATCAAATCTTACCATCCTGAATTTTTCCATTGGAGTTCCTGATATTTGATTAATTAAATAAATAAAAAGTATATTTCAGAACTAGGTCTGCAAAAATTCATTAAACGACGATTTCAGCACTTGACACTGTCTCTTGACTTGACAATTATGTCATCTCGTGTTAATACAGGGTGCGTTCCTGTAATTAATTATTGAACTAATAACAAATTAAGAGGAGATTACGAAAATTAACTCCTAAGTGATCTACACATTTATTATCTCATTCTCTCCCTCTAAAACCATAAGAATAACAAGGATAAAAATAGTATTTTCAAATTCTTAAATAAAAATTAATCCTGAAGAAGGAAGTATCTTCTTCAGATGCTGGAAAAAGAAACAACCGATTCAGAATAGATCATCTCAAATCATTTATCAGACTTATTGATCGAACAATATTTTAGGGAGGGTTTTTGTAAATTTAAGTTTTCAGCCGCGAAATTCGCTATTTTATGGGTTGAAATATGAAATTATTTCAAGATTATTCGCGAAGGGAAATCTTAACTTTAGAGACAGAAGCAGTTTCATTTTCAATGGATGCATAATTAATTACAATTAGAAAAGTATGAGAATATACTATATTATTGTTATTCCAAATGTTTACATTGTTTGCTCCTGGAGCAAATATATACTTTACGAAAGTCTTTTTTGTGTAAGAACGATAATTTTAGATATTTAAATAACATTTAATACAAGTATATATCTTTCGAATTACCAGCAAATTTTGTCGCAAAAAGTAATATAAAATTTAATTTTCTAGCTATGTCGTGAAAGCAATGAAAAAGATTTCCCGTTCTGTGAGTATGACAAAAAACATGGAATGTGGGAAAAAGCTAAATTCGTTAAAAAACAGCGAATTTCGCGATTGTGAAAAGTCTCCTTTAAGAATAAACAAAATAGAAAGTCACGTTCATTTCTCGTAGGTACTGTAACTTGTACTGTACAGTACAGTACTTACTGTACTGTAACTGCACCAACTAACTAAAACTGATTTTCTTTTTTTTTACTAATTTCATTTCAGTTAATGTTCAGTTTTAGAGATATAAATATCATTTTTCTTATAATCTAAAAGAAAAATATGTTGATCTGCTACAATGAGAAAATGATGTAAGAACTTGACATTTTTTAATTTTTATTTTAAGTTACTACTAAATACTAGTATACTATTAACGGTTACGAATCAAATTGACGCTATTCTTTTTAGGTATTTGTTCTGTGGATAGTGCAACTTTCTTATTATTTTAGATCGAGGTGTACTATATTAATGCCTAACACCCTAACGAGAACGAGTACATAGCTATTTTACGTCAACGCCTTCTCGGATTAACAAACCAATGAAGTCAGAGTAAGAAGTATGAAGCGTTCTGCAGCCCACCGATCACTATCAACATCAACTTTCATAGGCGCCACTAAGGAGGGAATGGCGGTAAACCCTTCCTTCCTTTTCGAAGCACTCCGAGTTTTAGAACTTCAAATCGCCCAACTGTATAATAATTTGTGATAACACTAAAATTAACTGAGTTATTAACAATATCACTTAAAAACTTTATAAGGAAGTAGTCATACAATATTAATACTAATTTATACTTAAAATTAATACAGGACGTTATTTTTACAAAGTCTGCTTTTATTGCAGCACTATAGAACCTAGACTAATGTTTTAGAAAGTATTTATACGTTAAGGGACATCTATTATCTATAATCTGTTCGTTAAATTAAGTATATATTTCTATTTATCCATCTATTATTAATTTTCTTACAACATGCAAGGCGTGTATTATTTTTTAACGTTTTATTTTTAAATATTTATACAATGAAATGGATTTTAGTCATCTGCTTATGGACCTGAACTTTCTGGTGTCAAGATTTTCATTACCATAAGTCATGTCTTCTAATTTGCAAGTGTCTAATTTAGTGGGCTCACCTGTATATACAGGGTGTTTTTGTACTATGTGAATAATTAAAGAGCGACCTAACCAATGCAATTTGGGATGTTAACTTTATTTTATCCTACACCGATATTTTTAATTATCTGCGACCCTCGAAACGGGTTCAAAATTGCAACCCTTCAAATGACTAATAATAAGCAGTAATTTTTCCTTTATATTTTGGCAACATCATAATCTGGTTGGGCGGTTGCGATAAATAAATGGTAACTAACTCTAACTAACTAAAAATAAAAAATTGCTTAACAAACGATTCCATGATTTTACGTAGTTTTTACTTATAATACCTAGCTACATATATTGGGTTGAAATTATAAGAAAATACCAAATAATATAAAATTCTATACTAATTTGCATGTCGTTAAATATAAATTAAAAAATATTTTATAATATACAGGATTTTATTGCCAGTACTAATCTGTAAAATCATTCTCTTATAACAATGTGAATATTAATTAAAGGAGCACTTGCAGATAATTACTCCTATAATGTATGTATTAAATCAATGTGATAAATATGTAGGTAATACCAAGGTTAAACAGAAAGATTAAGTAGGTTCTTACATTACATAGTTTTAGAAAACATTTAATATGGTTCTACCACTACACATAATGTAGGTATTTATAACAGATCGAGATGTATCGACTATAGATTTTATGAACTTGTATTTTTAAATATGTAATACTGAGTATACAGATTGTATCTCCAGTGGGTGGAGAACGTTAAACTCAATAATGGTAGGTAGCTTTATTAACAGAATGCTTGGCAAGTATATTGTTGGTTGCATACCTATATTATATGACTCGTGATGGGTTAAATAGATTATTAACGGATTAAAAAATTCTGTCACATTTTAATGGTGCATCATCTCTTATCGACCCTTTAAAATGTTTTAATTGAACTCTACTTACTGTCGATTAATGCTCTTAGTACGCTCACAGCTCATACCGTGTACCAAATATGGTTTTTCTAAGTTTAAGTATAACCACAGCCTGTCTATCTAGGCTGTGGTATAACCGAGAGTATTACTGGGATATTGATTTTTTTTCGAAATTTGAAACCCCACTTTCAAGGGCTATAACATTTCGGGGTGCAGCTTAGTATAAAGATAAGTTGCGTTAAATCACGATATTTTGGGTTCCCTTACATGTCCCTGCTCTATGTCGGCTCTTATGCGAAACACCTTGTATATAGAAAATATTCAATAACAGCATTAAACATATTTTTGTGAAATATTAAATCTGAACCTCTTAAAATGTGACTTAAAAAATATATTGTATGTGCAAGGCAAGCCCGTATTTCAAGATCATCAAAAAATTGAAAAAAAAAGACATGTCTGGAAACAATCATTTTCATTTGGATTCTTGAGATGCAGAATATTTAATTCACTCATAATTTTTTATTAGTTTTTCTTAGAATGGCCCACTAATAAAAGAAATTAATTTTAATTAAAAGGTAGTAGACAGAATAGCAATAACACAACGCACATTGCAGAATGCGCTAAATTTATTTTTGGTAGGTATTTTGGGTATTTTAAATACTTCGAGTAGGTAATTTAAATACTCAAGAATATTTAAATTACTTTTAAAAGATTTTAAATACTTTTTTAAAATACAAAATACTTTATTAAAGTTTTTGCAATACAAACAATTTTCGGGTTATAACAAAAGTATTTTTAAAATACTACTTGGTATTTTTTTTGTGTCTACTCCCAGCTCTGGTCGTAATACATGCCCCGAGCGGATTCAAAAGTTCAGTCAACTTTCAGTCAAAAGCGCGAAACTCAAAACTCGCTTGTTATACAGGGTGGTCCGAACCTTATGCAGGAAACTTCGAGGGCAGATAGATCTCTTTAAAATACTAAGTGTTTGCCTTATAAACATAGGTCTGGACCGGCCCCGTTTTAGAGATACAGGGTGTTGAAAATTGATTTTTTGTTTATATCTCAGGAATCTATTAACCGATCTCAATAAAATTTGGTACAGATAATGTATCATAGTAGACCTTGCATTCCCTAAAATATGAGCTCTAAAGGTTCAACCAGTACAACTGGAAAGGGATCACACACTTTTTTTATAAAAAAGCCTACGCCACTGCATTCTTTACAAGTTATTGTAACGGATTTATATTCTAATGGACAAAATACGTAAAAAAGGTAACTTGAATTTTTTCCCTAAGATTCGCCGTTCTCAAGTCATTCATACCAATATAATCCCCTATCTGCTCTCGAAGTTTCCTTCATAAAATTCGGACCACCCTGTACAAAACCATTATTGAAACTGTATATTTTTACCTAGTTTTATGTTAAATTTGGTCGTATTGTAATACGACCCGTTCAGGTAGAATTGTTGACTGTAAATTCCAGAACATGGGCTAACAATAATTAGCTATACTAATAAATAGACGACCTTCCTGGAAGGTAATTACTTAAACCGACCCTTCTCAGTCCAGGTCATGCAAAACCAAACTTAGGATATTCATTTTACTGTGAACTTCCTTAGTCGCAAGTCATTTTTAGCTTTTCATTAGTACCTACAGATATACTCAGTTGTGATTATTGTTCGGTTCCATCATTCAACATTGAAGAGGTAAGTTTTATACACATATTTAATTCCTTTTAATACTACATGTTTCGTAATGTATTCAGTATACTGTGTCCCAAATGTAAGTTGCACCTGCTGGTATACCTATATCTATATTTTGGACGTCATATTGCGTCTCTGTGATTTGTAATTTGTGTGTTAATTAGATTTTTAATTTTTATCTTAATTTATTTCTGATGAAGTGCATTATAATCTGTGAAATTCCATAAATTGATTTTTAGTAGTTTATATAAAACATATATTCTATAATACTACATATAAGATCTTGTATTTTTAGTCTACTGTAAAAGTATTAACGCAATTCAGACAAATATTTTTTCTAAAAGATCTTATGAAATGAAGTCAAAAATACTTTTTGATACACGTTTAGGCCATATTCAATAAAAGTATACAGGTTGTCTACTATAAAATGACCACTCCTATATGTCTCGCTTAATACATGATGCACGTAAAAAATCTTTATATGTTTTTTGTTACATTTTTTGATGCCTTGATGCTTGTAACAACAAATTTGAGATCCATGGCCAACTTTAGGAGTAATCATAAAAAAAACCGGAAAAGTACCGAAAGTTTCGGGTCGTCTAACTTTTTTATTTTAAGAGATAGAGAAAATTTATTTTAATAAAATTTCATGGCAAAATTGATATCTTTCACCCGGTGTAAACAAATTTTTGAAGTATCGTATCTAATTTGCTGCGCTCTCTACGCGGACAAAAGAAAAATTCTCATCGAAGCAGGCTGTGGATACTAAAAATTGCTTGTGTTTTCCTCTTTCATGCGATGTACTACATGTCGCCTTTATCTTTTATATTTATTACATATAATTTTGATATCAAAAATGTAGATTAATGTAGGAATTTTTTTAAATAGGCCAACTACAACAAAATTTAATGAATATAATGTAAGTACTTCTTTTAAGCTTAGAATCTGCAATATCTGACACCCATCAGTTTACTATCATAAGTAAGGTCCTATGATTTTGGTATCAACAATTCTAACTCAAAAGTTTATTGAAAACCTCTGCTGAAATGTAGTTTCTCCGTGCCAATGTAAATTAGGATTAGTCCATTTGAAGTAAATCTTCCTATTAAAAAATTCATTGTTACAAAAATTAGACACATCTGACCAGAGAATTCTTCTGCATATAAAAGGATCTTCCTTCTTTCTTTCTTGTCACCACCTACAGAACTCTAATCTCCTCGCTTTATCTTCCTCCGTCAAGCTCAAGAGATGTACTTTTTTTCACATTATAACATTTCAAACCATCTTTCGTAATATCCTTCTTGCACTATTCTTTACTAAATTATAGTTCACTTCAATCCTTCACTGTTTTGCTCATTTTTCCTATTTACATAATTCAAAATTCTGTTAACATTACCTTTTTTTATTAACAACAGCTGATTTTATTAGCACAGGTATTGTACATTCCGCAAGTGCTTAAACAGATTGAAATTGAATTGATAGTACAATATAAACATATTACACTTCTTAATATGTGAAAATATTATTATTATTCAAAATTATGTTTGTTCAAATCACAATTAACTGTAACAATTTTCATACCAACAGTTATGTATATACTATAACAATAAACAATTTGTTAAATAATGACATTACTAGGATAACACATTTGTTTTCAAAGTGTACTACATTTAGCGTAAGGTACTTTGTCTGTGCAAGTACAATGTTGAAGGCTCAAGTAAAAAACCAATATTATAATAATGTGAAAATAAATTCTGTATTTTCCTTAAAACAAGTACATTATATTTATTAAATTTTTTGTAGTTGATACGTGTCTACAACAATTTCTACGTTAACACGAAAATGTTTACATTTTTTATACCAAAATTGTAAAAATGTTATAAATATAAAAGATACAGGCAACATACGGTATATTGCATGAAACAGGAAAAAACAAGCAATTCTTTGTAGCCACAGCTTGTTTTGTGACAATTTTTTTTTGCCCGCGTAGAGGGTGCAGCAAATTACAAACGATATTTTAAAAATCTGTTTACATCAATTTTGCCATGAAATTTTATCAAAATAAGTTTTCTCTATCTCTTAAAATAAAAAAGTTAGATGACCCTAAACTTACAAAGTTGGCCATGGATCTCTAATTTTTTTTTCGAGCATCATGTATCGTGTATTAAGCGAGATACATAGAAGTGGCCCTCTTACAGTAGACAGCCTGTATATTAATGATTTCTTGAGAGGTATTTTTGTTTTCTGTCACAGATGGCGTACAATTTTAAAACGGTTCCTATTTATTTTCTTTTGGCATGTGCGAAAAAAAGGGTTCCGACAAGAAATATAGAATAAAACCACGTTTCTTAGAGGGGCTTACTAATTCATTTTGCAAAGTTACGAGAAATAGTTATTATTAGTTAGACACTGACTTGTAAGTTAGCTTGAAATATTGATATCGCTGGAAACAACTGCTTTATGGGCTACATGCCCAACTATCATATAATTTTTTCCAGCAATATCTAGTAAATAGCCTACCAACTTAATCATGCAGTTTTGGACTATATCCATACAAAGTTTCATGGTTCTATACTCTCTCACATCCCGAGTTATGGTGCGATGAGATCATGCATTCGAATTTTTTTCAATCACTGACTATTCAAGACTAGAAAACCGTTTTCTAGAGAAGCGGCTTGATGTCATGATCAAAACACGAACTGATCTAGTAATATGTATTTGATACAGTTGTGTGATCCACAGCTCTACCTACATTATTTTTTGTGGTGCTATATAACAGATTTTTATCACTTAAATAGACCCGTCTTTTTCCAGTTAAGCAAGGCGTTATTTAACGTTTATACAGCTTATAAGCTTAAAATGGTAGCGAACAATTCAGGCACATCGAGGTTAGTAATGTTTTAAATTACGTTGATGCAATTCAAACATGTTTTATTTAACACAGATCGAGACCCCAAAGTTTCCTTTCACGTGTTCCCGCGAGTAAACTCAAGTCGTGTGGAGTTACAGTAAAGAGGACCCTTAACAACAACACATCTGCTTCCACAGGTCCCATCGAAAGAAGCATAGATGATCCCACACACATCATACCATTAGTTCATATTTGGAATGGTAAGAGCGTATAAATATAAATACAACAGAGACAACAATTTTGAAAGATGAGGTGCAACTGTTAAGGCCTTTTCTCAAATGTTCAAAGAAGAAAGAATACACCAAATACAAAATTGCTTGCAAATTGAAGATAAAGTCTTTATTATGGCATATTTCATAACTATTTTTTGTCAGAAAAAATACAATGGTAGTTGTAACTCATACAGAAATCTTCTTAAGCAAACCACTTTTTTCATGTAAATATTTATTTACCACAATTCTAAAACTGAAGAATTTTTTAAAAAGGAATACATGGAGATAAAAAGAAAGGCAAGCTTAACCATCAATGTTGATATATTTGTGTAAATACAAAATACTTTAAAATGTCAACTTTTCAAATTGGTATACAATTAAAGTATTTATGTGACATTTCAGATGAGAGGAGAAAACCTGGGAGAATATTTGATAGGGACGATATTCTCGTAAACCCAAAGGAACAGTTTGTGCCAACAGAGACCGACGGATTAGAGGATAGGCAGGCATGTCATAGTCGGTATCTTTCTGGCACTCTGGGAAAACGAAGCAGGACCCAGTCACGTGGTAAAACCGTCGACAGAGATATGGAGAAAGAAAAAAGAGGCCAGAGTAGATGTCATTCTAAGGATCGTAAGGAAGAGAGGTGTAGAAGATCTAGAACTCCTTTGATATCTGGACATTATATGCCATCACACTCTGGGTCTAAATACAGGTCCAGCTCTAGAGACAGACACCGTACTCTAGATAGGTACAGGTAAGATTCATTTTTTAAATAAAAGGTGATGAAGCGTTTTTCTAACAAATCGGTTGCTTTAAAAATTTCGAAATTCTTTGTAATGTTATGAGAACCCTGTTTATCTGCAGCACACGTTCCAGAAGAAGCAGGTCGCTTTCTGTCGACTACCACAAACCCTCCACGTTTAGAAAATCCAGCAGGTCACCAAGAAGGTCGGTTACACCATCACATGATCGGAATACCCAGAACTCGGCAAGATATGAATATCATAGTCATAGACGAAGAGAACTATCGCCGGGTTATGTAGATTCCGGTAAAAGAAGAAGTAAAAGCCCTTCTAAATATGAAAGGAGGAAAAGGAGATCAAGGAGCAGAAGGTAAATGATTTTCCAATTTAAAAATTTCCTATATACAAGGACCCGAAAGCACTTAGTAAAAAATGAATATGTTTTGTATATAAATAAAAGTTATTAAAAAAAAAACTGTGATAAAAATTAAATAGAAAAAATACCAACTCCAATTCGAGATGAAGTATTTTTTTCGTCCGTGGTTTGTTTACTTCCGGAAGAAACGCTAAATAAATTTTATTTTCATGTACATATTTAGTCTATAGAATTTTTCGTGTGTAGTATAGTTATTTTTTTGCTTCTCAGTTCACCCGGTAGATACGAACGATATCCTCGGAGGCGGTATAGTCGTTCACCAGGTCGATATGATGACCAAAGACCTGCAGATAAACGACGTAGGTCCCCGTATCCACCACGGGTTAGTTTTAGCAGCGGTCAAGAGCGTTCGAGTAGAGAATACCATAAATACAGAAGAAGCAGAAGTCGCACGCCCAGGAAACGCAGTAGGACATCTCAGGAAGAGCGGGAAGCTGAATTTGCATTTTATGAGGTATTTTTAATTTCTTGTTAGTAGATAGGAAAGTTTCGTCAATTCGCATTTGATATAGATGTACCACTTAACATTCCCACTGGCGTTTAATAATACTCTATATATAATATGTGTCATTCAGCGAAAAGAAATTCATTTCATTTGCTATTTCTAAATTGTGGTTCTAAATTATCTCTCAATACTTTTAGAACAGGTAGTCGAGATATATTATCCATATTTTGAACTTAGTCTTAGTCTTAAGGCCTCTGGACACTAATTAAGGGATGATGTCACTACTTCACCAACGCTTTTTTTAGTTTTAATGGAAATTAATTTCTCTTTTACTTAAACTGTCATTTCTTTGGTCTCAAAACACAATTTGCGTGCTTTACAGCATAATTAATCTTGTAACCGTTGCCGAAATAATTGAATTAAGCATTATTTAAAACTAGAGAAAAATACCACTAGTACTGACGTCACCAAACAAGATGTGAGGCGTTATAGTATAGATAGTAATGCTAGTAGCGATTTAGAGTTTATTCGTTTCTAAAGAAACGCCAGTAGTAGTAGTAATAGTAAGTAAACTGGTATATTTTTGTTTAGGGTATCCCAGGAAGCGAATACTGGATTCCCAATCGAATGCGTCCAGGTTATCCAACCATTCCGCGCTGTTTCCCACCGGCGTTTTTCTCCGGGATACCTGGAGCGTCCATTGTCGTCCCACCTAGGATGCCGATGGTGACGCCTTATCCTCCGCCGTATAGACAGACACTGCCCGTATATAATAGCAAACAGAAGCTAAAAGTCCCGAACCCGGCACAGTCAATCGCCAACTGTACCGTTTCTAAAACTGGCGTTGGCGAAACGACGGATTGTGAAAAAGAAACAAGAGAAAGAAGTGTTTCTGGAAATAGACACATTTCCGAAGTGAAGCCTCTGACCACTCTGCACGAAAAAGACTGACACTTTTTTTTTTGTATATAATGTAAATATCTTGTACATTATTTTAATAAATATTTTCATTTTTTAAAACTGTTAAAAACAAAATTCATAGTGTGTTTTTCCCGTCCCAACTCTTTCCTATATTCCTTGTTAAATTTTAACCATGCTTATTTTTGGAAAATAATAAAGATAATGAAAATGATGGACTGTAGTAAACTAATAACGAAATTCGACTACTGGAGATAATCTTGAGCTATTGTAAAAAAAAATTAAAGAGAATGGGAGGAGGTGATTTAGAGAGAGATAAAAGAAGGAACGGAAGAGAGAGAGGAAAATGAAGGGGATAGGCAGGGAGAGAGAATAAAAGAGATTTCCGTCTTGTCAGTGACACAAAAAAGAAATATACTCTTGATGATCATATTCCATAACCTTACACTAAGTAAAATTTAAGTTGAGTTATTAAGGAATAAAATGTCCGATATATCAAAATATATTACTAACTACGAATTAAATCTATGAATCCGTAATTGGAAAAAATGAAAGAAATGCCTAAAAGAGGTCTACAAGATATTTTATTTTCTTAATAAAAAAAACTGTCATTGTAAAGGTCAGTAATATGTAATTATTTATTTATTTTTTGTTAAATATCTACATAAAATTTATCTAATGTAATGTACTTAATTTAAAATTGTTTCAAATGCCTGCCCTAAAAATATCGCTCTCAAATCAGTTCCAAATAGAATATTGACTCATAGTCCAATTAAATAAGCCTTTAAATCAAAATTTTGGTCAACTTGCCTGAATTTTTGATATGAGTTAGTTTGAGGTATATTATAACAATAAGTGACAGTAATTTTTTGTTCAACCCCCGGCCAAGGGTGAAAGGAGATAAAACAAAGGAGTTTTTCAAGATAACTCAAAAGGGGCAAGGGCTAGAAAAAAAGTTTATTATAAAAGTTGTAAAGCATACAATTCTACATAAAAATGGCATCTTGACTTTTTTTTGTACTAGAGTTAGGGAGGCTAGAAGTTAAAAGGAAGGTTTCAGAAATTTAAAATCATAACGAGCAGAAAAACGAATGAATTTAATATATTTTTTTTTCAATCTACTCTAAAAAATGTACACTTTTTTTTTTTATCGGCGGAAAAACATTTACAGGGTGAAATACACCCTCGAAGTTTGCACCCCAAATCAGTTTTTTCAAAATTTCTGGGGTTCTAATCAATATTTTGAAATGAAACAAAATGGAAAGTACTTATGATAAAAAACAAATATTTCGCAAGTGATTCCGTGTTTGGGGGTTGCTACCCTTATTTTTATTTCAGAAAAACTATATTTTTTATTTATAAAAAAATCATATTTACCCAAAAAGAATTAAAAATATGATATATGTAAATAAATTGACAAAAGTAAATTGACCTGTTTCGAGGTTTCCGTTAAAATCTGTTTAGGGGGGTGAACAACAAATTTGAAATTGTTCTTTCTTATATCGAAAAAAAAAATTACAAAATTCATTCATTTTTCTGCTCGATTTTATTTAATTTCTGAAATCTTCCCTTAACTTCTAGCCTCCCTAACTCTGTTAATTTTAATAATACACGAAAAAGTCAAGAGGCCATTTTTATGCAGAATTGTATGTTTTACAACTTTTATATATTATTCGAAGCTTTTTTCTAGCCCTTACCTGTTTTGAGTTATCTTGAAAAACCCCTTTGCTTTATCTTTTTTCACCCTTGGCCGGGGGTTGAACAAAAATTACTGTCACTTACCTCAAACAAACTCCTATTAAAAATTCAGGCAAGTTGACTAAAACTGTTGTTTTCAAATTGCTAAAATTTTCCTGATTTTCTTTTCTATCATAAGATCACTCGGTAAGTAGAAAATTATTTTAGAAATGGTTATATTGTGACACGGATGGGGTAAATTGAAAATAGTAATTATTTATTTAAAAATTGTGTTTATTTGGTATAAAGGAAAACATAAAATATATAGAAATTATGTAAACAATAGAAGCTCTAAACTAATAAAGGAATAAAGTGTAATTGTGTAAATAATACCGTAATAAAAATACATAAATAAAAAAATACTAAATAATATTACCGTAGGATATTTGCTATAATTTCAAAACAAACCCTACATATTTATACCCTTATGTGTAAGCAAATGCAAAGATAGGAATACCATGGAAAATAGTCAAGTCGATGTGTTGTATTTAAAGAGACACTAATAAGTATTACATATATTCGTAAATATAAAATATATTAAGCTTTTTTAAACAGACTCTGTTGGACTCTGGAATTCAGAAAGCGCATGAATCGGGTTTTGCACCTTCTTCTGCGATCCCTTCCTTACTTTGGCACGAACTTCTTCTGGTTTTTCCGGTCTCACTAATGGTTTCTTTTCTGGAGCTTTCGTCTTCCATACAACAATAGGCGACTGAAAAGAATCGGAAATTAGTGGGAAACTTTAATACTAGATTAATATACTTACAGCAACAGTGGCCTGTCTGGGGTATTTAGTGGATGCAACATATGAAGCCTTTACAGTGAGAACAACGGCATTCATCAAATTTTTAGCTGCTTGGATAAGAGAAGTAGCGCTATCCAACTGAAAAAAAGTCGTTATTAATTATGTGAACTAAATTTTCCAGAAATTTACTTTACCCCTGATACAATCAATTCTCCACTAATATTTTGTACGTCAGCCTTTACTTTAGAAGTAATATTCATTTGGTGGCAATAGAGAGCGATACGTTGCAGATATGCTAACAAATCTTTCTTAGTGGAACTTTCCGGGCACTGCTCAGCAATTTGTCTAGTGAGTTTATCCAATTTTGTACCAGCTTCAGAAATCTTCTTGGCAGCATTAATGACATCCATAGTTGTCTTCAGTGGGCCTCGACCCCTATTGGTACGATTAGTGTTAATATACTTATCATTTGCAAGAATATAATGGGTACCTTGTGAAGTCTGTCATTTCCATCATGATCATGCACATGTGTTTCGCAAGAACTATTATATCGTTTCCAGTGTCGTCCCATTTTGCTACTTCACGGTCAAATTTGAGTTTTTCGCTGCGGAAGAACTCGACCTGTTGCAGAATCTTCTGTTTGTCTTCTTCTGGCATTTTACCCATAGCTTCCTAAAATCACACATAATTCCAAAGTTAATAGTCTCATTTTCAGAACATTGTGAGTTAAATTACTTACTCTAGCAGTTGTAATTCCACTGATATCTGGATATTCATCCACACCATGTTCACCTGTATGTGCACTTGCTAAAAAATAAAACAAACTTAGAAACGGTTCATAGAAAAAATCTTATTTAAAACCTACATTTGCTTCTTGTTTCTAAAGTGTAGTTTTCGTCAAGCTCAACATCTTCCGGATCCAGATCTTCATCAGCCTAAAACACGTCAAATAAATAAGAAATTCAATTTATATCTGAACTGTATACATACCCTATTCATCAGAACAGCCCTTCTTATTTCCCTCACACCATCGTATACCAGCCTTGAAGCATCGATAAAATCGTTCTCATCCACTTCTTTTGGAGGATTACTGCCTAAAGCTTGTACGGCAACTTGAACTCGTTGTGTAAATTTCGGCATTACTTGATCATTAAGAACCTTTACCGCTTCCAAGACACGTTTTGTATAGATACAAGGATCGTAATTATCCATTTCGGCAGTCACAACATTGCATACCCTGTTAGAACGACCGCGAATACCACTGGCCGTACGATCTAATGTATCAGCGTCACCTTCTTGAAGGGCTAGGACACATTTGTTGACATCTTCTAAAATATGGTTTTCGGAAACAGCCAGAAAATCATCTATTGTTGTGATATCATCCACAGCCTCTGTGAGAATACGAACTTGGTTCTCCCAAGATTGTTTGAAAGCATCCATATTTTCTTGAGCAACTTTGCTGCGAGGTCTCGCAACAAGAATACGTGCGGCATTTATTACTTCGGGACAAAGATTGTCAATTTGAGCAGCAGCATAACGAACCATTTTCACACCATCCTCATTATTCGACATGCTGCACACAAGGTTCGCAACTTCTACCAATTTGTTAGAGTGTTCTGTAAACACAACGGCATACTCTTCTACTTCTTTCTCGTTCCCATTTTGAGCTGCTTTAATAAGGACTAATAGCGGAATGTTTGTATCCAAGAAACTAAAAGATAAAATTATTTAAATCGTAATTTTGAAGGCTATAATTTTCTTTTACCTGTCCGACACGTGATCAACGACAGCTTTACGTAGCTGTCTCCGTAAATCTTTAGTTTTTCTGCCCATGTTGTCTATGGCTCTGCCTAAACTTTCACTTTTATCTTTATTTCCCATCTGAAAATATTGAATAGTAGGTATATGCAAACAAAATAAGTGATATTTAGTTTAAATAGAGAAGGAAAGAGAGAAACATTTAATACTTGGGTTTATCTGATGATAGCCCATTTCAGAGCTTTATTTAATATGAATAATAATCAAAGCAAAAATAAATGAGGAATGTAAGAAAAAGCTGAAAAGTGAGTTGAGGCAAAATGATTCAAGATTTTGTACATTTGTAATGTTAAAAACTATCTGTGATTCCTATACAATTTTAATATTTTACAAAGAAGTTATCATGTCTACGACTTCAGAAAAAAATAAAGAAAAATATTTTCAAGGAGTAAGGTATCGGATATATGTTTGACAGAAAAGAAAATATGTATAAACATTCCACTCATACTTTATGAACCTATGATGTCAAAGTTATACTTACATTATTATTTCATTTATGATATTCTTTATAATTTTTAGTGAATAGAAGACTAAACAATTAAATGCTTTGTTTTTTTATTTGAATTTGTATATGTAATTCAATCCAAGAACATCGAAAAATTAAATTTATTTAAAGAAATGAGTTACAGATGGAGATATTTTAAAGAAATAAATATCTAGTAAAGTTAGATTTTGTGGCAGTTGATATAAATTTTACGTTTATGAAATCTAAAGTTTACAAAGTGAAATTTTTTGGTTTCTGTTGTGGAACCGTTCAGGTTTATGTATTCATGTACTTTTAAGTAAATAAAACAATCTGGAAACATAACCATATGTTTAAAGAGGGTATTAAAGAAAGGGGCTACATCGAAAAAGAATATACATTTAAACAGTTAATGGGATAATTGTGATTCCACGTAATACTTCCAACTGCTGTGTATAAAGTAAAAAAGACTTTAAGCCAGAAAGTACTCAAGACTCAAATTGTTGAAATAGATTTCTATCAAAAGTTTAGTAGTTCATTTTATATTGTATTATTAAATTAATTATTTAACGTTCAGATTATTTTTCTTAAAATCACTCAAGTCATATACTACAGGTAGAAAAAGAAAAAGTGCAATAAACAAACTCATTATAAACACATTCCAATTATATATATATTAAGAGAATCAACATACATGATTCTTACAGTTATCTACCAAACTTTTGAAATGTTAATAAAAGAGCAGTCAGTAAACTTACATTAGTCATGTATTCTGATAATAAATCCTGCAAAGCTTGCCGGACCGCGTTACATTCAGCTACAATTCTCTCACGCCTCTCGTCTCTAGTGCAGCTGGAATCTGCCATTAGAGCAGCACCACTGATAATGCTTTCTAATCTTTCTTCTAAAGAGGGTCTTGTGTGTACTTCATTATACGCTAAAGGCTCCATTACCGTATGATCCTAAAAATATTTCAAATGTTTTATACAATTTATATACTCTTTGTAGAAAACTTACATCAAAATCGTCTAAAGCTGCAGCTAATTCGCCTGGTCCATCATATGGTCCAGAAGTAGGTTGTGGGGTCCGTCCTTGGGCAACATCATTCATCGTATTGACAGCTTCACATACTTGTTTCAAAGCATAATCTCTGTTTGCTTTAGCAGCTGCCAGTTCTGGATGACGTACATAAACTTTTGATGCTGTTAACAGCATGGTGGAGTGTTTCTTAAGCACTGCTCTAGCTGCAGCAAGATCATCTCTTAACTGAGGGTCCTTTAATTCCTGTTGTCGTTTAGCTGCCTGATTCATAAGCTCGTTGGCATTCCGGCCAAAAGTTTTTATGTTGTCCAAGAGTTCCGCATGACTTGAAGCATTTTTCAGTTTTTCTAAATCGTTTTCTACCACATGTAGGGATTTGAGCAACAAATGTACGTCGACCATGTCAGCAAGGATTAGTAGTCTAGTCACCGCTGACAATAAATTTCTAGCGGCACGCACCATGTTTCCTCTTTTGAGCGAGGAACAGGGATCCTCAGAAAATTCTCTTGCTGCCATACCCATGGCATTCCCTTATGATAAAATAGTATATTTCTTTGGAATGTATGCTAATACAGTGGAGTTTGGTTATAACAACATTCAAGACACAGTGAAATCACAACGTGCTAAATGGATGACATTGTAATGTAAATTTTGTACCTATACACAGAGGTATTCAAATAACATTCTAGTTCTTTTTAATTCTTTCATTTTCATACTTGAGATATACTCTAAAGGTGTGCCATCAAAGTAATATGTTGGATATCAAGTCAAGAAACCATAAACTGTTTCTACCAAATACATATTGAAAATGTATAGGATACAAAAAAGTATAGCTTGAAATTGCGAGAACATTTTTGGAAAGTTTGGCCACTACCAAGTTCAAATTTTTTTCTCGTTTTGAATTGTAAAACTAATTTTACGCAAGTAAAACAATAGGCTCAATGAAATGGAATGATATTTATTACAAATGATCGTAATAATCACAGAACTGAACAAGACAATTCAAAATCAAGTCTTTGTAAGCAGTAAGTAAAACGGAAATTTATATTTTATCTATATGAAACCAAACTAGCTTAGCAGTATGCTGTAAAATGTAAACCAAACTCCACTGCATATTCAAAGATTATTTTTGTAATATATTCAAACTAAATGGAATTTTCCTTTCCTCTCTTTTCCATTTAAAGGATTAATTTTTATTTAATTTAATTTTTTATTATTATGTTTTTTTTAAATTTGGTTTAATTTTAACCAAAAATTTTTTTTTGTTTAAATTACTATGAAATTGACCAAAGTGGGATTAATTCAAGAGCGATTTTCTCAGAAACCGTTAAAGATAACGATTTAAAACAAGAGTACCTTTTTAACGTAAAACAGTTCGGGAAAACGGAATTTGCTGTCCAATTTGTTAAAAAGTCAAAGATGAAAAAGTTACACACGCAAAGTACCAAGGGCCCCCCCGTACCCACCCCAATGGACCTTGTGGAAATAAATGGATTAGTCCATCAAATTGCTCATCAAAATTTAGCTGTGTATACCAAATTTCATTCATTTATCACAACGCGATTGAGAGATATTGCAAAAAAATGATTTCCATTCCTCCCTCTTCAATGGGTCCCTGTGCCCTTAGGAGGCATTTCCGGACCCATGTTCATATGAACTTTTTACTTAGTTTTGATCATAGAATCGGCCTGTTCAAGGTTGGCAGCTAATTATGAGACACCCTGTATAATTTTGAAATAGCATTACTGTATAATATTTTTAATAATCTTCATAATTTAAATGTTCATGTTTATATTATTCATGTTACTATTTAGGTCGTATAAATAAATTAATACTGTCGTAATGAGATGAAGTTTAATCACCCGTGAATTAACTACATACTGTTGCAGTACTTACCTGTTTTCCGTACTTCTTCTACAGCTGCTAACATTTCTTCAGTTATATCAGGGTTTTCATATGCTGTCTGTTCACCCTTTTCAATGAAATTTTCGGTGGCTTTTTCAACGGTGCTAACAAGAGCATTGGCACGTTTAGATTTACCCTTCTTCTTTTTGCTAGGTCCCTTTGTATTTACAAGTGTAGTTACTTGTAAAACCAAGGGTTCTAGTTTTTTTTCTACTGACATTGTTCTTATCTCTAAGTTTTTGGGGACCCATTTTAAGCCAAAATGGTCAGTCATGGTGGATTGAGCTTTCTTCTACACTGTATACAAACGAAATCGATTTACTGGTGATTCTTCCAATAAAAATATCTACGGCTCACACTCTATTACTCACAAAGCAAAAGTAAAAATTTCTACTTGTTTATCTGGAAATGATTCATAAGTTATGAATCATAACTGATAACTGTACTTTCGGTACTTTTCCAGTTTTTTTATGATTACTCCTAAAGTTGGCCATGGATCTCAAATTTGTTGTTACAAGCATCAAGGCCTCAAAAAATGTAACAAAAAACATATAAAGATTTTTGACGTGCATCGTGTATTAAGCGAGACATATATGATTGGCCCTTTTATAGTAGACAGCCTGTGCACTTTTATTGAATATGGCCTAAACGTGTATCATAAAGTATTGTTTGACTTCATTTCATAAGATCTTTTAGAAAAAATATTTGTCTGAATTGCGTTAATACTTTTACAGTAGACTAAAAATACAAGATCTTATATGTAGTATTATAGAATATATGTTTTATATAAACTACTAAAAATCAATTTATGGAATTTCACAGATTATAATGCACTTCGTCAGAAATAAATTGAGATAAAAATTAAAAATCTAATTAACACAAATTACAAATCACAGAAACGCAATATGGCGCCCAAAATATAGATATAGGTATACCAGTAGGTGCAACTTACATTTGGGACAGTATACTGAATACATTACGAAACATGTACATAGTATCAAAAATAATTATAAATATGTGTATAAAACTTACCTCTTCAATGTTGAACGATGGAACCGAACAATAATCACAACTGAGTATATCTGAAGGTACTAATGAAAAGCTAAAAACGACTTGCGACTAAGGAAGTTCATAGTAAAATGAATATCCTATATTTGGTTTTGCATGACCTGGACTGAGAAGGGTCGGTTTAAGTAAGTACCTTCCAGGAAGGTCGTCTATTTATTAGTATAGCTAATTATTGTTAGCCCATGTTCTGGAATTTACAGTTAACAATTCTACCTAAACGGGTCGTATTATAATACGACCAAATTTAACATGGATCTAGGTAAAAATACACAGTTTCAATAATTGTTTTATACAGGGTGGTCCGAATTTTATGCAGGAAACTTCGAGAGCACATAGGGGATTGTATTGGTATGAATAACTTGAGAACGGCGAATCTTAGGGAAAAAATTAAAATTACCGTTTTTACGTATTTTTTGCATTAGAATATAAATGCGTTACAATAACTTGTAGAAAATGCAGTGGCGTAGGCTTTTTTATAAAAAAAAGTGGGTGATCCCTGTCCAGTTGTACTGGTTGAACCTTTAGAGCTCATATTTTAGGGAATGCAAGGCCTAGTATGATACATTATATGTACCAAATTTTATTGATATCGGTTAATAGATTTTCGAAATATAAACCAAAAATCAATTTTTTTAATAACTTCAACACCCTGTATCTCTAAAACGGGGCCGTTCCGGACCTATGTTTATAAGGCAAACACCTATTATTTTAAAGCGAGTTTTGAGTTTCGCGCTTTTGACTGAAACTTAATTTTGAACTTTTGAATCCGCTTGGGATGTGTATTACGACCACAGCTGGGAGGAGACAAAAAAAAATACCAAGTAGTATTTTAAATATAAAATAGTATTTTGTAATTAAAATACTTTTGTTATAATCCCAAAAATATTTTGTATTGCAAATACTTTAATAAAGTACTTTGTATTTTAAACAGGTATTAACGTCAATCGAAGACTGTATCTCTTTCAGCAACGATTTTTTATTTTAGGAGAGTGATGTATTAAGAATAAATTGTCGTTAAATGCTTCAAAATGAGTTTCAGTAGAAAACTTCACTTAGTCTTTTATGGTTACACCTATATCAAAGATTTAGGTATCTTTTTGACTCAAAATTCACATTTATTCATCATATCAATTCTATGACTAAAGTGGCATACTCTATGTTAGGTTTTTTAATCCGCTATACTAAGCTATTTTCTAACATTGAAACACCAAAGATTATGTATTTTTGATTTGTATGTTCTAAACTTGAATATGGTTCTTTAGTTTGGTGGCCAGTATACAATAATCATGTAGGAGCGATAGAAAAAAACAAAATATATTTGTCAAGACCCCCGCATATAAAATTGACAGTAGGTATCAACTTCAAGTTGTTGATCAAAAAGTTTGATATACAATCAATGGAATTTAGACGTACTTTTAGTGGCTTAGTATTCGCTGTTAAAATAGTGCGTAGTGAGATAGATTCACCCTATATATTATCTAAATTTATTTTTCGAAATCCGCTTACTTTTTAGTTCATAACATAAATAAGAATTACAGAAAGGTAATTAAATAGTAATATAACAAAAAGTTTATAATTAATATAAAATTAAGTATATATGTATATAAAACTTACGTTTTAATGTATATCCTTGGTAAAGGAACAAAGTAGCACTTCACAATTAAATACTTCCAGGAAGGTCGTCTATCCCGTATTTATTGTTAAGGCTTAAGGAATTCCTAAGAAATTAGGAATACTAATAACTGAAACCCTTAAAAGTTTATGGCGGTTGTTTTTATTCCACTGAAATTTAGCAACCCATAGTTTGGTATTTTTATGACAAAAAAAATATATATGGTTGGTTTTGTTTTTTTTTCTCTATTTAAAATATAGTAACAGCACTTTTGACGATTGTTTATAACAAATTGTTAAGTAAAAAAACAAATTTTCAATCAAAAATTTTTCGTTTCCTGTATTCATCTAGAGAATTGCAAATTATAAATTTAGAGAAAGAAAAAAAATCTTAATATATGTTTATTAAACAACATTAGATATTCGGAAGTTGACAATAAATTTCCTCTTCTTTTAGGATCTTTTTTAAATTGACGCTAACGCTTATATTTTTCGAGTCATTTAACCTTTTTTTAACATTTATTTGTTTATCTCTTTTGCAATTAATTGTTTATATGCGAGTACGATTTTTATGCACATTTTTCTAGACGTCATGCGTCATCCCGAATCGAATGAACTCTCAAACTCAACCATCCCTTACCTCGAATTATAAGTATTTTTCACAATTTTAAAAACGTTAAGTAGAACAGTAAGAAAATGTATAAAACTTGTGCCCCGTTGGTTATACAGAGTGGGCTGTTAGTGTGAGAAAGTAAAATAACTACCTTGTTACTCATAATACAGAAAAAAAGTTTATATAAAAGTTGTACAGAATCAAGAAACCTATACAACAAAATTAATTTGAAACATACAGGGAGATGAGTAAAAACGGGACACACTAAATATTGCATTTTTTAAATGGAACACCCTGTATATTTTTAAACATATGGATTTCCGAGAAATTTCTGTATATAGCAATATAAACAGTTTATCATTTTAGTGCGGGGTTGCCAAGTTATGTAGAAAATTCTTCGAATTTTGGAAAAACATGACCTCGAAGAAGTTGTATTAACTTTCAGTTACCAACACTTGGAACAAAATAATTAGACAGAGTTATAGACAAATGTTAGACAGAAGCTCCTATATTAGCTAATATCGATATTTTATACAGGGCATTTTTCATAATACGATCATTTTTAGAAAGTTTAAACTTGATTTTCTAAAATTTTTCAAATGGAACACCCTGTATTTTATTCTATTTTATTCACATATCGGTCCACTTCAACTTTTATTAATTAAGCATGTTCTATATCTAAAATTGTTTAAGATAGAGCAACATTTCTCAAAAAACTTAATTTTTATTATTTTATAGAATACCAACTAACAAATATTAACTAATATAATTAACTCAAAATGGAATGATAAATTGTGAACCGACAAGTTGACACAATATGACAGTTTTTTCCAACGCCATTTCGTGCGACCGAAAATAATGAGTGAATAAGTTATAACTCATTCAACGGTACCCCCATTAACTTTTTTGTTTTTAGAGTTATAGAAAAATGTGAAATACAAAAGTTGCACAATTTTTTATGAAGTTTTCGAAAATGATCGTAGAAAAACAAATAATGAAGTCCAAACAAAATGATCGCGGATGTTGACCTTGTTGTTATATGGTTTATTGGGTTCATCTCTAACACTAAGCGAGATACTATTGAAAAACGAAAAGATTTTTTATTTAGAAAATAAGATATCTTGTAGACCTCTTTTAGGAATTTCTTTCATTTTTCCAATTACGGATTCATAGATTTAATTCGTAGTTAGTAATATATTTTGATATATCGGACATTTTATTCCTTAGTGTTCCTAGTTCCTAGACAACATTTTTATCATTAAGGCGATGTTTCGCATCGTATTAGCTATGTCCTGTTCAAATTTAGTTTCGTGCAACTCTCTCGGTTTTAAAAATACAATACCCATGTATGTTTTCAGCCACGAAATTTGAATAATTCCAAATATTTCGAATTTTCACCACCAAGAACGGCGGTGACTACAGTATTTACAAATAACTCAAAACAAATAAATAATTATAAAATACACAAGAGTGAGTAAATAATCTGTTTACTCGCCTGATTTTTACAGCATATGATATACTTGAAATCTTGTGGCTAATTTTATAGCACTGGTTCGAGGATCCTCTCTTCTCTTCCACAGCGTTTAAAATTTCTGATTCCAATATTTTCACTCTGAGTTTGTTCCCGTCCATCATTAGCGTATTGATGTTCAATATTCGATAATCTGTTAAATGTCGAACCTGTCTTACAAACATTTTATTATTCGCTACTCGTCGGTCGGGGTAACCTATTTGATATCGCCTTCTTGCAACAGCATGGTTTCCTCCTGACAAAGTAGACTCCATCACAAACATCTCGAAAAACCAAATCGAAAACTAAAATAAAAATTCAATGATGACGTATCCAGTCTTTCCGGTCCGCCGAATTAACGCGCCAGTTCGTTTTTTTAACGTATACCATTCCATCATATTATACCAGGTGTAAAGCCAACTGACAGTAGTGGTTTTTCAGAGACGGCAATAGGGCATTTTAACTGAACAGCGGTGACTAACCTCCATTGCCTTTCGTCAGCGTTAAGGACGTGACGGGATTCTGCTTAAATATAAACTGTTCACGGTTTAGTTTTGTGCCGTTTTGTTTTTCGATATATTTTATACATCTAGCATCGATTGGCCGCAGAGGTGGCAAAATAAGAAAACGGTAAACCCATTATAACTCTATGACACGTACTATTACCCCTAAAAAGATGACCCCCACTTAAAGTTACTGCCTCTACATACAGGGTAGCCCATCAAAAACGTACCGCAAGGCATTACAGGGTAGTAAAGAACTTTTCGGCAAAATCCAAAAACAGGTCAAATTTGTTTCTGAGGGGGACAACTTTTGGCTCAAAAAGCATATCAAAATCTTAAACCCCCGAAGTGGGGGTGCTATCCCCTAAATTTTTTCAAATGGGAATGGGGGTCAAGTGGGGGGTCATTAGAAAGGGCTTTAAATTCTCTATACATCGATTCTTACTTTTTCAAAATCAATTCATTATTTTAGAAAATATGCAGCTTTGAAAATACGAACAATATTTTTGACGAGAAATGCGAAAATCGATTTAATTTTACTTCAAAACTTACGGTATTAGCTTGGTAAATTCCTTCAAAAGAATTCGCTGTTTTTTTCCTGATTTGCGAATTCTTTAGCCTGATTTTGGTAAGCAAAAAATTGTCCGCTTTTTGTTTCGTATTTAGATAGGCCACAAGAAGTTGCTAGATAACTGTCTTGTGACTTGTAGTTGAAGAGTACCAATACTGCCGAGTCTTTTAAATTGATTAATTATGGTGTACTCAATTCCAGAAAGAGTAGAAATTATTGAGCTTTTTTTCAAAAACAGTGAATGCGGAAATCGGGTCGCCGAACTGTTCAACCAACGGCATCCTGAGAAACATGCGTCTGGAAAAATTGTTCGCGAATTGGTGGCCAAATTTCGCGAAACTGGTTCCGTTCATAACAAAAAGAGGCAGGTTGAAAATCCGGTACTAAATGAACCTACCTTGACCCCCATTCCCATTTAAAAAAATTTGGGGGATGGCACCCCCACTTAGGGGGTTGAAGATTTTGCTATGCTTTTTGCGCCAAAAGTTGTCCCCCTCAGAAACAAATTTGACCTTTTTTTAGATTTTGCCCAAAAGTTGCGGTACGTTTTCGATGGGCTACCCTGTATATAATACAAATGACTTAAGTTCAATCTTATACTTTTTTAATATTGGGTTATAGGGAATCACAATTCATCAAATCAAATTTATTCTGACGTTAATATAGCGAAACTACTGTCATCACAACCAGCTCCAAGATATTGGTGTTCTGGCGCATATTTCAAGTTGGACTTTCAAGTCGGTGAGACATTCTCCTTTCCAATTGTCCTACTGTGACGATAGGTGGAAATGGGGTCAGTCAGGTGGCAAAAGGTTTTTTCTGGGAGCTTTGAGCGACGTCCCTAGGATGGAACAGAGTGAAAGTGCACGTTTGCACATTGGCAAAGAGGATGTTCAGTTACGTTGTCTTAGCGATCATTCGTATTTGTTCAAAGTTACTGCCATTCATAAAATCTACCCTGCGGCATACATAAAGGTGATACTTTCCCGTGAGTGTTTAGAATTTTTATATTGTTATTTTCTAGGTATTCGACCTGCGACAATGCCATGACCAAGTGACGACACAATCCGCTGGTGTAGCTTGCCACATACCAGGACCGCAGTCTGTAGGAGGCATTGCTCCAGCTGTAAGTAAATACAAAGTATAATAATTATTTAGCCATACTTGTTTTTCCTCTAGCCATTACTGAATTTGCCCGTCTAGGGACCGTATTATCCGGGGCAGCATATTGAGAAGACTCCTTGTTGGTTAGAAGTGCACCTACACAGAGCATTACAGTTACTTGATGAGGTATTGCATACAATGTCAATTGATGGCATAGAATGAGCTGTCCTCACAAGTGCTAGACTGCTCATAAATTGAAGTAAATGTTGCGGCCGGTGGTTAGTGATTATTTTGATTGTCGTTTGTTATTTATTCAATGACTTGAATGAAAAAAGGAATTCGTACTATCGAAGAATATGTTTGGTCGTAGAAATTGATTTTGCGCTTGGAAGACATCGATTCTAAAACTGGAGAGTAATACAGAAAAGTTGCCATACATTCGCGACACAACAAATATATCAATTAAGCTAGAACAGAGAATTGTTACTTCGAGCCAATCTCCTGTAAATAGTTCAATACCATTTGCGCTTAGTATATTTGTACATTAATCCTATTCTGAACGGCTTGACTAAACTTAATTGTCAAAATAAAAGAGAAACAAATCACGATAGACAGTTGTCACTAGAGATGTATATATATTTCCGTACAAGAGATTTATTCCGAATGGTTCGACTAAACCTAATTGTCAAAATGAAAGAGAGAAACGGTAGGCAGTTGTCAATAAGAGAGAGATTCCCATCTAAATGATGCATGATGATAAGACAATGGATTACTTGTAAAATTTCAAAATTTGCCTTATGAATGCCATTTGGAGGACAACAGATAAATGATGGATCGAACGAAATGCCAAAAAACAAATGATTCTTCAAAAAAAGTTTACTATAATTCTTAGCAAACCCACAATTATTATTTGATGTTTATTCCAAACAAAATAAAGGTTCAATTTGTTTCAGAATGGTTAGTATTTGTGATTCGATTATCAGCATAATACTGTTTGTAGTAGGTACCAATATAATTTTATATTTTTTTGAAAGCTAGAGTGTTGAGCAGCTATAATAATAACAGCTAAAAGTGATGTAAGTATTGAATAGTTGAAAACTATTCATAATTCTGGAAAGTATATATTATATTAAAATTAATTTTGCCTTAGAAGTAGTGAAGTGGGTGTTGAATGAAAAGATATCGAAATGCATGTATTAGGGGTAAATAGTAGTATCTCGAAGCAATTATAATCTCTATTCAATGAAGTCTTATTTTATGGCATACCTTAGCATTGCAAAATGTATTGCCTGAAGTTACATGTCAGTTAGCTCAATGGGTTGTAAGGGAGAGAGAGAGAGATTCCAAGAGGTTCATGATGACAGAGGCAATGGATTAGATAATTGAGCAGCTATAATAATAACAGCTAAAAGTGATATAAGTATTGAATAGTTGAAAACTATTCTTAATTCTTAAAAGTATATATTATATTAAAATTAATTTTGCCTTAGAAGTAGTGAAGTGGGTGTTGAATGAAAAGATATCGAAATACATGTATTAGGGGTAAATAGTAGTATCTCGAAGCAATTGTAATCTCTATTCAATGAAGTCTTATTTTATGGCATACCTTAGCATTGCAAAATGTATTGCCTGAAGTTACATGTCAGTTAGCTCAATTGGCTGTAAGGGAGAGAGAGAGATTCCAAGAGGTTCATGATGATCGAGGCAATGGATTAGATGATTTTCAAATTCATCTTATTGAGCAGTGTACTTGTAAAATTTCAGAAACTGCTTTACGAAGACCTTTTGAAAGACGGCAGATAAATGATGGATGTCAAATAACAAATAGTTCATTAAAAAAAAGAACCTCCATTAAAATTTTTTTTACTGTAATTCGTATCAAACATGCAATTATTATTTGATGTTTATTTGAAACAAAATAATGTTCAGTTTGTTTCGGAATGGTTAGTATTTCTGATACGATTATCTGCAACGAAAATAATTTAATAATACCGTTTGTGGTACCAAATATAACTTTCTATTTTTTGCTAGAGTGTTGAGTAGCTATATAATAGCAGCTAAAACTGAACTGAAGTATTGAATAGTTGACAACAATAAATCCTATTTCGAATGGTTTAACTAAGCCTAATTGTCAAATTGAAAAAGAGGCAAATCACGGTAGATACTTGTCACTAGAAAGAGAGAGAGATAGAGATTCCCATATAAGAGATACGTACATGATGATAAAGACAATGCATTAGATGATTTTCAAATTCATATTATAGAGCAGTGTAATTGTAAAATTTCAGAAATTGCTTTACGAAGACCTTTTGAAAGACAGCAGATAAATGACAGACATATTAAAAAATAAATAATCCATTTCAAAAAAATTACTACAATTTGTATGAAACTTGCAATTATTTGAAGTTTATTTGAAACAAAATAATATAGGTTCAATTTGTTTCAGAATAGTTAGTATTTCTAGTACGATTATCTATAACGAAATAATTTGATAATACTGTTTGCGGTACCAAATATAAATTTCTATTTTCTTGACAGCTACAGTGTTGAGCAGCTAAAATAGCTAAAACTGATATAAGTATTGAATAGTTAGAAACTATTAATCCTATTTGCAATGGTTTGACTAAACTTAATTGTCAAATAGAAAGAGAGACAAATCACGGTAGATAGTTGTCACTAGAAAGAGAGAGTGAGAGATAGAGATTCCCATTTAAGAGATACATGATGATAAAGACAATGGATTAGATGATTTTCAAATTCATCTTATAAAGCAGTATACCTGTAAAATTTCAGAAATTGCTTTACGAAGACCTTTTGAAAGACAGCAAATAAATGAAGGATCGAACAGAATTTTAAAAAAGAAACAGTCCATTAAAAATTTTTTTACTGTAATTCGTATCAAACATGCAATTATTATTTGATGTTTATTTGCAACAAAATAATAAAGGTTCAATTTGCTTCAGAATGGTTAAAATTTCTGGTATGATTATCTGCAACGAAAATAATTTGATATGTAATACTGTTTGTACTACCAAATATAAATAACTATATTTTGGCAGCTAAAATGTTGAGCAGCTGTATAATAGCAGCTAAAACTGATATAAGTATTGAATAGTTGAAAACTATTAATCCTATTTCGAATGGTTTGACTAAACCTAATCGTTGAAATGAAAAAGAGGCAAATCACGGTAGATACTTGTTACTAGAAAGAGAGAGAGGTAGAGATTCCCATATAAGAGATACCTACATGATGATAAAGACAATGGATTAGATGATTTTCAAATTCATATTATAGAGCAGTGTAATTGTAAAATTTCAGAAATTGCTTTACGAAGACCTTTTGAAAGACAGCAGATAAATGCAGAAATATTAAAAAATAAATAATCCATTTCAAAAAAATTACTACAATTCGTATGAAACTTGCAATTATTTGAAGTTTATTGAAACAAAATAACAGAGGTTCAATTTGTTTCAGAATAGTTAGTATTTCTAGTACGATTATCTACAACGAAAATAATTTGATAATACTGTTTGTGGTACCATATATAAATTTCAATTTTTTTGACAGCTACAGTGTTGAGTAGCTAAAACAGCTAAAACTGATATAAGTATTGAATAGTTGAAAACTATTAATCCTATTTGCAATGGTTTGACTAAACTTAATTGTCAAATAGAAAGAGAGGCAAATCACGGTAGATAGTTGTCACTAGAAAGAGAGAGAGAGAGAGATAGAGATTCCCATCTAAGAGATACATGATGATAAAGACAATGGATTAGATGATTTTCAAATTCATCTTATAAAGCAGTAAAATTTCAGAAATTGCTTTACGAAGGCCTTTTGAAAGGCAGCAAATAAATCAAGGATCGAACAGAATTTAAAAAAAAGGAACCGTTCCTTTAAATTTTTTTTTACTGTAATTCGTATCAAACATGCAATTATTATTTGATGTTTATTTGAAACAAAATAATAAAGGTTCAATTTGCTTCAGAATGGTTAATATTTCTGGTATGATTATCTGCAACGAAAATAATTTGATAATACTGTTTGTGGTATAAATTACTATATTTTGGCAGCGAGAGTGTTGAGCAGCTGTATAATAGCAGCTAAAGCTGATATAAATATTGAATAGTTGAAAACTGTTAATCCTATTTCGAATGGTTTTACTAAACCCAATCCTCATATTGAAAGAGAAGCATATCACGGTAGATAGTAGTCACTAGAAAGAGAGAGAGATAGAGATTCCCATCTAAGAGATACCTGATATTAAAGACAATGGATTAGATGATTTTCAAATTCATATTATAGAGCAGTATACTTGTAAAATTTCAGAAATTGCTTTACGAAGACCTTTTGAAAGACAGCAAATAAATGAAGGATCAAACAGAAATGTTAAAAAACAAATAGCCATTCAAAAAATTTTTTCTATAATTCGTATCAAACTTGCAATTATTATTTGATGTTTATTTGAAACAAAATAATAAAGGTTCAATTTGTTTCGGAATGGTTAGTATTTCTGACACGATTATCTGCAAGGAAAATAATTTGATAATGTTTTGTATTTTTTTTGCGGATAGAGTATTGAGCAGCTGTACAATAAGACTGATATAAGTATTGAATAGTTGAAAACTACTCTTAATTCTTGAAAGTATATATTATATTAAAATTAATTTTGCTTTAGAAGTAGTGAAACGTGGTGTTGAATGGAAAGATATCGAAATATATGTATTAGGATCAAGTTGAAACAAACGTTAATTAACTACGTCTCCGTTTCCTTCAACGAATCAGCAGAGCAGAGTTACAATTGCTCGCCCATTAAAACTATTCTTAATTCTTGAAAATATTGAATATATTAAAATTAATTTTGCTTTAGAAGTAGTGAAACGTGGTGTTGAATGGAAAGATATCGAAATACATGTATTAGGATCAAGTTGAAATAAACGTTAATTAACTACGTCTCCGTTTCCTTCAACGAATCAGCATAGCAGAGTTACAATTGCTCGCCCGTTAAAAGTCTTACTTGCATATCAACGTTTTTGACCCGAATCCATTTTATGTAGGCCTGAACATACTTGTTAGCGTGATAAATAATTTCAATTTCCCCTCTTATCTCGAAGTAATTGTAACTTTTATTCAACGACGTCTTATGTTATGTCAGCACCTTAATGTAGGTACGAGTACATAGTGTCACTTTGTGTTTTTTTCTTTCGATAGTCCTTTAATTGTAATTGATTATATATACGTATATGTTTACCCTTATTGTACTATAAATTTATAAAATGCTTTTTAGATTTAATAGCACAATAATTAGTTTTGTTTTGTGAAGGTTGAGTGGAAGAACAGGTTCTAACTTGAACTCTGCCTTTTTGCAATGGTTTCAATGCATACTGTTATTTTTTTAACATATTAATGTATATCGCAAATAAAATCAGTTTATTATTATTTGGTATGTGTTTTTTCTTTGCAGTGTATCCTTTATCTGCCATTTTTTAATAGGTACCTTAGTTTACGTTATTATTTGCTTGAAATTGTATCAGTTCTAGATAGATAATAAGGGAACAATTCTATTTTATTTTTTATGAACTCAGAAATTAGCTGAAATTTATTGCATTTTACTTGCAACTTTTGTGATATAGTGAAAACATTAATCATCCTAAGAATATGGAACATGTTGATCTTTTTTTGGCATTTTTTAATTTCGTAACAGTTTTCTCAAAGATCTTTAACGGATTCTTGTTTTTTTTTCCATATTCATTTAGTCTTTAACGGGAATCAGCACAAGGTCAACTTCAAAGGTCATTTAAGGCTCAACAAAACGAATTTTAGAAAAAATGTTTTAAACAAAAGTTTCATTTTTCTGTATTGAATGGAAACCCACACAAAAATATACTATTTTATTTGAAAAAACTGACTTCCGGTCCGAATAGTATACTTCTGGTCGGATCCGGAAATTCAAACTATCTCGTTCGGGCAAGGTCCATTTATTATGAATGCAATGTAATTTTACAAAAAAAAAAATCAGTGCTGTATTTTTACTTTGCATAGTAAGGGGAAAAACTTTCTGGGGGCGTAGCTCCAAAACAAAGGACTTCCAGACTTTATGCCCATTGAGACTTTTGATACACGCGATCAGAACTATCACATAGCAGTTACAAAAAAAAGTAGCAAAAAGCCATTTTCCCTAAGGATTTAGGGATAGTCCATGTGATTCTAATTTACGGAATTACGGAACTTGGGGTTCTCTAGTTTGTTTAATGGAATATTGCTTGAAAGAAAGGCGTCTGTAAGCTCATAGAAAAATACAGTCTTCAGCGCTGGGCGAGACATGGCTCTTCAAATGTCTTGTCACTTTAGTTTTGTCATAAGAATTTACAATGCGTTCACACACAGTACAAAACAGGTAGTTTCCTTTAATACGTATGTCCCTGTAAGTCCGCGAAAAAATTAGCAACATTTTTGTCAAAAAAAATGTGCGCCACTAACTTTTATTGTTTTTTTTAATTAACCAACTAAAAATACCACTTTTTTGTCTCTTGAATTATTTTTTTTAGCTAACATTAATTTTTATAACAATTTCTAAGACTAGAATAGACTATTGATATGGAAACAAAAACAGGTACACCTCAGTTTTTGATAGTTTCGTAGTTTTAATTGTTTATTATGTTGTTAGATAATAGTAGGGCAACCAGTTTGAAAAAAAAAAAAACAAATAGTTTGTATACCGGCATATTTTACCATAACTTTGATAAGATAAAGGATACTTCATAGTACCAGTCCTTAGATTTTTCAAAAAGATTAAATTTTAGCTAAAAGGCTAAAAGCTAAAAGCAACTACTTTTAAAGTAAATATGTACAAATATCGTATATACGAGTATATAGTTTAAACACTTTAAGTTTAACAAATTTGAATAAACTTAATTTGTCTTTTGATTGTTGTAGGGGACATATGATAATTTTCGTATTTGGGCATTTTAATACTGACTACAGCTTTGCAGTGTATCGACACCAAGTTCTAAGTATAGGAATGAAGATAATAAATTATAAAAATAAAAAAAATAAATATGATTTAGTATATTGTGTATTCAAGTTTACAGGTCAACAAAAGGATGATTTATTTTTTGTTTTGTTCCACGACAAGAAGTCCAGATTCGGTCAAATAACCTTCCTTGCATACGTTTTCAGCAGTGGTTCCAGGGACCAACACAGAAGCTGCTTCTGATTCTTTGTCGGTGATATCGTAGTTTACATAAGACATATTGTTCTCATCCATGAAAGACCACCACAACTTGGTTTCCTCCAGAGCAATTGGGGGAGTTGCGTCAGCCTTAGTGGTTCCGTATTCAGTGACGAAGATACCAATTCCCTTGTCAAGAGCAGCCTTAGTAGTATCTCTAAGCCACTGTGTGTGGGTACCAGCGTAGAAGTGGAGAGAGTACAAAATATTATCATAGTCTGTGATAGGATCAGCAGCTGCCTGGTCCACACTCTGGGACCAAGTAGGTGTACCTACAATGATAATATTGTCTGGATCATTAGCACGAATGGCTTTGATGACAGCCTCGTGGTATGGCTTGAGTACGTCAGACCATGACTGGGTTGTTGGTTCATTGAAAGTCTCGTAGATGATGTTGGGGTAGCCTCCGTACGTCTTGGAGATTTGGTCGAAGAAGTCTACCGCTTGTTCCAAGTGAGTCTCGGCCTTCTCTTCATGCCAATCGACGATGACGTATATGTCGTGCTTGATTGCCGCCTCGATGACGTCCACGATCAGCTTCTTCTGTCCCTCGGGGTCGGTCAAGTATCCACCATCGTTCGTCTCGATAGCCAGAGGGGCACGAATAACGTTGGAATGGCAACCGTTCTTAACGCCTTCAACGGTTGGTTCGTTATAGTATTGGGGCCACCAGATGCTCCATGCTAGAGACATGCCTTTCAATTGTACCTCTTCGCCATTTGCGTTAACCAACTTGTTACCACTGACGGAAAGTTGTCCATGCTTGCTCACGGGTTCATTCAAAGCATCCTTCGAGAAGGCGAAGTTGATTGAGCTGCCCAATACAGCTAGGAGGACGAATGCGAATCTCATGTTCAAGTGGTTGTGCTCACTGCGACCATACAACACTACCTAACGTTAAATTATGCCTACTTATATACATTTCCGTTATCAGTTCGTCTGCCTCTACAGATAATTAAATGTGATTTACATTAAATTAATGGGTTAAACTTGACGTCATATGCAGATGATGAGACAAGCAAGTGATATAGATGTATCTGCAGTAGACGATAGCCCAATAGTATCTGGACACCTTATTTTTTTCACCAATCATGTTGATTTTTGATTTTTGGATCTGAAAGTATGAACTAAAGAATATACAAAACATGCAGATATTTTAAGAGGTTGTTTAGGCGATTTTATGAGGAACATTTCCTATAAGCATGTCGCCTAAAATGTGTAGTTTTCGAGGTACGGAATGTTTTTCTTCGGATTTCTTTTAATATTTTCAAAGCGTTTAAAGATACGTAAATTAAATTGTACACATGCACTTTTTATGCCTTCCAATGTACACTTAAAAAATGTCCAAAAATCACCTCATGTAGAATAAATACTGTTATATTTTTTACGTAACTATTTTTTCAAATTTTGATAGCGATATTTGAAATTACAAGTTTTCGCAACAAGTTGGATTATAGTGACCGTATTTGAGTAAAATTACGTAAATCGAATTTTGCATTTTTGTCTGTGGAATTTTAATCAAATTTAGTAGACTGGATGTGGATGTTAGGGTACTAATGGTACATTGTAAAGCGTGGGTACAATTTTAAACGCATTGTACACTGAAAATTAAGCATTTTAGGTCACAACAAACGCTTATTAAAATACCCGCATGTAGTTTGGGAGCACCAACTAAAAATATAACACAAATGACAAGTCTTAACAAGTCGGTTCAAAAGTTAAATAAAAAAATCGCAAAAAGTTGGATTTACATAACTAAGAATTCATCAGAATTATGGCTAAAGATTAGATAGAATCCACTTATGTCTGTGACGAGACTGTGTCGAGATGGACATGATTTTGTTTCCACTTGACTTTTAGATTTTTCCCTGAATCTTTGTCATAAACAACTAATTACTTAATTTAATGTTTATTCAAATGTTCAATGAACATTTACCAAAATAGCTTTATTCGAAATACTGAAAAAATTGTTTTTAATTAAAATATAACAGTAATTGCCACGAAAAATTATATAATTACTGTTTGTAATTAAGACCTGGGTTCTTAAAACAAATAAATGAGGTAAATGAGGTTGTTTATTCCAGCTGTTTACAAAAACCAGAATATTCCTTCGTTAAAAAATGAGATAAAGATCTTAAAACATTGTTAGCTAAATTGAAGAAGTAAATAAAAAATATAAGTGTTTACACTTTTGGAAATGTATATCGAGGAGTCCTTATCCTGATAAGTATTGAATTTGTTTGTTGTTTTATAAAAATAATCAGGTAAGTGTTTGTAATACAAAATCAGGAAAATATTTGAAGTGTTATATCTGCGAGATTTTTATCCCATATAGAGAAATCATTCTGTAAATATCCCCACGCGCCAGGTTCAAAGTTCTATGCTACTAAAAATATTTGTATTTATTGAGTTTTCTAGTTTGTAACGCTTAGGAAACTTACCCACAAAGCATACAGTTTGCCTCCATAAAAACAGATTAAAATTGAACTATTATATAAGGAAAATGCACCGGTTTGTAGGAATTAACTAAACAATAACACTTATACAAAAAAATATAAGACATTTTGCCTAGGAGGGTTGATATCGTTAAAGTTGGAACTATGTCTCATTTTTACTAACCAGCAATAGTCTAGTACTTAAAAAAGTATATAAGGAGTTTAGTGTCTAAATATCATTTTTGAACAGCTATCACAAAGCATAGACTATAAACAAAAAAAAAACACCAAAATGCTTAGTAAACTTTACTACAGTATTCAAGACTGACCTTGTGACTTTGACAAGATGTTTTCACAACAAGCACACATTTGATTCCATAGATCCCACATTTAAAAATTATAAAACTTTTTTCCCCACTCTGTGGACATATTACACATAAAAAGTGTTTGCGTTATTTCATGATCCTCGGGCATTTTTATTGCATCCTCATATTCACCAGTGATAAAATCACGTTTTGTAATTTAATATTTCAGTAAGTGTTGTTTGTGTACACATAACTATCAAGTGCCCATCGAGATAACGACACTCGCACGTTAAATTTTGAAGTACTTATTGCGCGCGTGTCCTCTAAAAGTTTAAAAATAAAAATCTCACCGATCCGAATACAATAAACTCGAGAAATGACACTACTTATTTTAGATGTGATAATATTAATCGAATCTAGAAGTAAATTAACAAATGAAATTTTCTAAACCGTAAAAAACATTTATTTGCTTTATTTGGTAGATGTTAAAATGGACTTTTTTTCACAAAACTCTTACAACTACAGTATCCGATCAACAAAGCACACGAGTCAAATGAGTAGACCTTTTTAGTAGTGACGTCACACACGCCAAATAATAGGCAACCTCATAGTGCACGCTGTCATGGAGAATTTCTCAATATTTTTATTAGATCGATTTTCGACCTTATGTACCTTGGACATAAGTGCCAAAAAATGTCCTCTTTGTCATGACCTTAAATATCGCGATATTCTGGCGATATTAGAAATATTTAAGAAGTTTCAAACCCCAAGTGACAAACTAAAATCATTATAGAATCTATATATTTAAATTTATAGAACAATATTGACTTTTATAGTAATTAATAATTTAAAATTATATCAATGTTACTGAGCGTGCGCATTAAAGATATTTTCATGTAAGCGAAGTAGCCTCGCAACAGGATATCATTCCAGAAAAGTTTGGTTATGGTTTAAAGTACGGCGATAATAAACCACATGAAAAAAACACTCGATTAACACACTAACACGATAAGAATACTTAGTAGAACCAGAAAATGTAAAAGATTAAACAAAAGAGAAAATACGCTAAAGACGACAGCGATGACATATCAACAAGATCTCACCTGCGTATGAGGCTATTCTTTCCGAGCATGCGCATTAGGAATAACACGGCTAATGTTAAATTTTTACATCATTTAAATTTAGGAATATTCTTTTATATCGTTTTTTGTAAGTTTTAAGGATATTAGTGTATCTATTTTACGAAACACGTATTGGTTGTTCTTAAATACTTCCAAATCCTTGTAAAAATAAATTAATTTGAAGTTGTTCATTTTTGTAGTACCTATCTATGTAAGGGTCAGATTCGGTCTATACAATTTCGACTATGACAATTTGTTGTAGGATGCCTAAATATGTGACGTCACACCAAAAGAGTCTATTGCAAGATTAATATCACGGATCGTATAAGTCCCTTTAATACTATAATTTTGACATCTTAACAACTCAACCTTTTATTGGTTTTCCCTAGTAGGAATATGAAATGTAATGTTGATTAGATAAAGTATTAAATGCAAAAACATATCGAAGACTTCTCTAATGATGTGTAATGACTTCATTATTTACTAATTAGCACACTAGTGAATAAAGTCCATTATGTATCTAAATCATCTGTATCCTAGCATTCACCGAGTGCAGAGAAATAAAAAATGTTTACGTGATTCCGCAATCCTAGAGTTTAGTTAGCTCGTGACACGTCAATCAAAATGTCAAGAGGCGTACCCAATTGGAGTTTGTTTATTGGGTAAATACGCTCTTATGTCAAAAATAGTTTAGAAATAACTTTTGATGTACCTGATAAGCGCTTAAAATGTTTGGGGAATTTTCACTTTATCAGACTGAAGTGTAGTTATATTTTTCGAGATAAGTCTTAGCGAGATAAGAGGGCTAATATTTAAACCACGATTTACTACTTATTTATTCAGTGTTTTCTAACGTATTCTGAAAACATTTCAAGATGAAGTCACTTCTGCTGTTTTGTTTAGTTGTACTGGGCACCTTGATCAACCAGAGCTCATCGAAGGATGCCGCTCAGGAAACCGTAAGCAAGCACGGTAAACTGTCCGTAAAGGGTACCCAATTGGTCAACCAAAATGGTGAAGCCCTACAGTTGAAAGGTATGTCCCTATTCTGGAGCGTATGGATGCCTAAATACTGGACTAAACCCACCATCGACTCGGTCCACAACTACTGCCACTCAAATATCGTCCGTGCTGCTATGGCCGTTGAGTATGATGGCTACTTGACCGACCCAACTACCCAAATGCAAATGGTGGAAACCGTTATCGAGGCAGCTATCCAGAATGACATCTACGTAATTGCTGATTGGCACGATTGGCACGCGGAACAACATTTGGAACAAGCCAAAGGATTCTTTGAGCAGATCTCGAAGAAATACGGCGGTTACCCAAATTTGATCTATGAGACCTACAACGAACCCCTCGACATCGCATGGTCAAGTGTCGTGAAACCCTACCACGAAGAGATCATCAAAGTTATTCGTGCCAACGATCCCGACAACATAATCCTGCTGGGTTCCCCACATTACGATCAAGAATTGGACCAAGTATTAGCCGATCCCATTCAGGGTCAGACCAACATTATGTACACCCTCCACTTCTACCCCGTCGATACCAAACAATGGTTGAGAGACAGAATCCAAAACGTGATGAACAATGGACTCCCTATCTTCGTATCTGAATACGGCACTTGCGCCGGAACTGGAAATGGAACCGTAGAAGCGGCCGAAACTCAACTTTGGTGGGACTGGCTGGACCAGAACCAAATGTCTTACGTCAACTGGGCTCTTTCCGACAAGGACGAATCTGCTTCCGCATTGATCGCGAATACTCCTGCTGAACAGGCCTGCCAAGACCAATACCTGACTGAATCTGGAAAACTGGTCATTCCTCAGAACAAGAAATAAGCTGTAGATTCTGTATTTTGAATAAATAAACGTATAATATTTAATTCAAGATTTACTTCATCCAAAATACTAAGAAAACAAAACTACTAAATCTTAATATATAAAATTCGTACAAAAACCCTACAGAATAAAACGTCGCCCCCTTTCCCACATAAAGAACTAATTTCTAAACTCATAATCAATGGATATCATATATTAAAAAATAAAATACTGCCAAACATTATATATAAAAATATTTGAAAAAATAATGTCTCGAATTGAATAAAAATTATCCGAGACCACCAAAGTAGTTCGCGCACGAGATGCAAACAATATTTTTTCTACAAACAAACCCCCAAAACCCCAATATCCCGAGCTGAACCTGAATTATCTGGTTTAGGAATAAATATTGGTTCGTGTACTGGTTGTACGATTAATGTTAATATTGTAAATAATAACTAAAGTTATTGTAAAATTCTATCATTATTTTAAAAGTATTTAATTGTTATTCATTTAAAAATAAATAATAATTTGAAGTTTTGCTTCATTTTTTCAAAGATTGAAATACAAAACTCTTATTAATTTACATGCAGTGTGCGAAATATTTCGCACCCTAGTGCGCGAAGTATTTCGCGCACGGTGTCATGGTAACGTAAGAATCCGAAAAAAAGTGTCACTTCGCATATTGTTGTCAATGCGCAAACCTTGTCATTTTTTGACGTTTGTAGAAAAAATGTTTTTTACGTTTAAGTAGATTAAATTTGAGTCCAAATTAAAATAAAAAAAATAAGAAATATGAATTTTTTTTTGGACCTCGTTAAAAATTTTCAAAAGTATCCGGACCCCACCTAAAATTACTTGCCGACCCCTGCCTTAGAAGATCTAAGACAGCGAATAGTCCAAGCGTGTCGAGAATTAATTCCAATTCAGTGTCGATCGGCCACTACCTCCATAGGAGGTCCGGAGGCGCCCATTTTGAATAAAATATTTTTTAAATCATTTCATTTTTTATTCACTTTTCGCTTTGTCTAGGTATAATATTAATTGGTAATTTTTTGGTTGTTTCAATTTACAAATAAATTTTCATGTATTGTTTGCCATCTTATTTTATTTAAAAGTACACAACACAAGTAAATGAAGTGACTACAAACCGCCTGAAAAAATTTAGGAGTATTGGTCGTTACGTTGTCGCATTACGACATAGTCACATTAGATGTTAGGTGCTTAAATATTTCTATTGCTTTCATCAACATCATTTTTTTTTTCTAAAAGAACACCCTATATCTCAAAAACAAAACATCTCCTAAATAATTTTAATACTATTGGTTAAACCCAAAGGAAGGGGAGACAGTCTTATTTGACTCGCACATACTCGAGACTAAGACCAATTTTAATAGGTACTATATTTCTTAAGGTTTTATGAGGAACGTCTTCCTAAAGTTTATCGACAGAATCCAGAAGCACCCTTCCGAAAAATCAATTTTGCCATGAAACTATGAGTTAGGAAAAAAAGTGAATGTACACTTTTTGTCAATAACAAACTGTTCTATCTAAAAACAGCATCATTTTTTATATTCAGTGAATTTTTTTTATAATTTAATGAGTTAATGAGAAGTTATTTAAACAATTCGATTTTTTTTAAAATATATTTCCTATATTTCGAAAATGAAGCGTCTCTGGAAAAAATGTATACTTGATTTTTTTCTTATTTTTTATGAGGAATATCTCGTTAAAGTTTGTCGACTTAATACTGAAACACCCTGTAGAATAGAAGAAATGAGGAAAATTGTACGTTACAGAAGAGATGAAACGATAAATTTTGAAAATTCCTGAAACAATCGTATATACCATAGTAGTTTCAACATTAAAGATATAAACTTTTAAGATCCACTAGTAAGTGGATTAAGACAGATATTTTTAAATATTTTTTTCCTAAAAAAGTGAGTTTAAAGGTGGGATAAAGGGAGCTACATAGAACACAGACAAATAAAGAATATACTCAAAACATATATTAAACGTTATACATAGCGTATACAGTCATATCCATTTCATTTCTTATTCTGGGCGACAACGAGCAAGCCCGATTCCGTCAGGTAATCTTGTTGGCATACTTTATTGGTGGGTGTGTCTGCTATCAAAGCAGCAGATGCCTCGGCTACGTCGCATATGGCCCAGTTAGTATAGGACAGGTTATTTTTATCACAGAAGTCCCACCAAAGCTGGGATTCTTCGGGATCCACCCAATTGACCACATCTACATTATCAGTGCCATATTCTGTAACGAAAATGGGAAGACCTTTGTCGATAGCGCCTTGAGTGAGGTCACGGAGCCATTGCTTGTGGGTGCCAGCGTAGAAGTGCAAAGTGTACATGATATTGCTGTAGCCCGTGATAGGATCATCGGCGGCTTCGTCGACTCTCTGTGACCATTGGCCAGTACCGCAAATGATGATGTTGTCTGGGTCATTGGCACGGATGGCTTTGATAACGGCTTCATGATACGGTTTAAGCACGCTGGACCAGGACTGAGTAGTTGGTTCGTTGAAAGTTTCGTACATGAGGTTTGGGTAGCTTCCATATTTCTTAGAGATTTTGTCAAAGAAGTCTACAGCTTGTGCTTGGTGAGTGTCTGCCTTTTCTTCGTGCCAGTCCACGATGATGTAGAGGTCATGTTTAATTGCTGCCTCGATGACGGTTTCCACTAACTTCATCTGACCGTCTGGGTCAGTTAAGTAACCGCCATCGTTTGTCTCGACGCCCATGGATGCTCGGATGACGTTGGAGTGACACGAGTCGTGAATGCCTTGGACTGTTTCTTCGTTCCAGTACTGTGGCTTCCATATGCTCCAGTACAAACACATGCCTTTCAACTGAACTATCTCGCCATTCTGGTTCACTATGTTGGCTCCTTTCACGGACAGTTTACCGTGCTTGGAAACTGTTTCTTGGCCGGCATCCTTAGATATCGAGGAATCGATATACAAGGCCAGCACGACCAGACAAATCGACAAAATTGACTTGTTCATTTAGAATAAAATATTGTTGGATATAGAGACCAACGTATAGCGTCTCCCAATACGTCTTATATACCGTTTCTCCTACCTAATACACTTATCTTCGACGTCGTCACTGAATATAAATCAATTAAGTACTTCACATCACAACAGTTTTGTTTATTTAAAACACGCAAATACACGGGCGTATTTACTGATAACTCAACTGGCAAAAATATCATGAGATCATTTTCATCGGCATTTAGAAATTTTGGGAAAAATTCCCAATATGTTTTTTGTTCATTTTTACTTTACTGAAAATTATATTTTGAACTTAAATTGAACCTTTTAACCTTAAAATGCAAGCATTCGTATGTGAACGTCACGTAACAAATACGAATCAAACGATGTTCTCAGACAGGGTTCATAGTTCAAAAGTAATAAAGAATTCCCTGACTTTTCCAGGTTTTCCCCGACTTACAAAAAAAAAATTCAAGTCACTTGTAGTTCATTTTTACATACTAATTGGTGTCTATGCATTAAATTTTTTCTCGACTGGACTCCATAATCTTTTTTATACCCTAAGAACCTCTTATAAAGGTTTCAAAACCACAAATAGTTTTCTTTCAAGAACCCAGGGGCGGCTTTCACAAAATTTCCAGGTGCAAACATCAAATTCCCTGACTATTCCCTGTTTTTTTATGAATAATAACGAATTCCCTGACTTTTCCCGGTACTCCCGGTTTTCCCGGCCGCTACGAACCCTGTCAGACACTAAAAATCTGGGTATGCAAAAGATATTTAATCCCATAAACGAGATTCTTAGCTCACGATAAGAAATGTAAGTGCCAAAGATAATATTAAACTTAATATTATAAACTTAATACATATAATTTAGTATTAGATACTTCCGAAACATACTTTCGTTTTTTCGTTGAAATGCTTATTAAAATTAGAAAACTACAACCTTCACTTGTTGATGAATAAATTGCAAATTTTTACTATGAAAGCAAAAAGAACGTGATGTAAGCTTATAACAATTTATTATTATTTTGATTTAAGTATATTATTACCTACTTTTAGTTGATAATCGTGGTACTTTGATATTAATATTACCCACTAAACACGAAACGTAAATGAAATGTTGCAAATGAGCTGTTTTACTAAACATTTGACACATTAACTAGAAACGTTTCTGTTTCATTACAGAAATGTAGCACTTGAAAACTTATTTAGTGAAACATAGCCGAAACGTTACAATTGAAGAGAGTTTGAAACATTACTCGAAACATTCCCTTTCGATCTCGGAAACATAACAGACGAACAACCCTTTGCTATTTTTGCTTATCTTATGGAACATTCGGCATTAGTTAAATTTTGCTCTCAATCCCCAATCCTTCTCAAGCGTTAGTTCATTTGCCTTTGTTATATAAAGACATAATTAGAAAAAAAAATGTGGTAGCATATTTATAACACAAGTCTAGAAAAAATGTATGTTCGTGACTTGCGTAGACTGCGCGTAACAGCCCGAGTTTATTTGTTTCCCGTGTGTCGTTTCAATTCGTATTATGTTAGGTTAGGTTTGCGGTTTGTCAGTTTGCTTGGTTTCGTTGTTATTCATCTTTACTTTGACGCTATTTTATGTGATAATTTGTAGTGTGTGCAGTTGTGGTTATTGTAAGGTGCATATAAAATAATGAATATTGATGCAAAATGTTTAAAACGATATGTGTAGAGATTTCCAATTTTGCGTCACATCTACCTAAATATAGTTATACCCACTACCTATTACAGACAAGAGGACAAGGGACAAGAACTAAGAAAATGGAACAACAACTATACGTTTCGATATAATTTGAAGAGCAACTACTTAGTCAGTGAGAACTATTTGAAATATGGATGAATCAAGTGAAATAGACGTCATTTATTTTATATTTTGTACAAATGTTTATATTTGTTTATGTGTATAGGCATGCTTAAATAAAAGAGTTTAGGTATACCTACAGATATTTACTTTGTCAAGATATCATTTTGTATCCTTATTTCTGCTGTATAATTTATTATTATTAAAAGGATATATGTAATATTGACCATGCGTAGAAGAAATTATAACTTTATATTATTTTTCAGTAATGTTATTTGTTTTTCATGTACCTACCATTTCAAGATTCATAATCATAACTAACTTTTTCTAATTATCAGTTCGTCATTGTTACCATATTCACGATGGTCTCAACATTAGAAAATTTCCATTTCAGAAGCGTATTTGAACAATATAAAATGATGTGTAGCTTTTTTAAAATGCTTCTGATATTGTTTTGTGACATTTTTATTTGTACGATGAATGGCAAAATTCGTAATCCATATTAGAAACTTTTTTCAGTGGCTTCTCAAAAAGAAATTAATTTTTGGTAAAAGTTGCCGCATCCCAAAACTAGAAGAGCATATTTATTTATTTTTTTAATATACAATGTAACAACTTTTTTACTTAAATTTTTTGAGAAATCAGAAAAAGTTGTCTGAAGTTCGAATTAAGTTATTCACAATCCAAATAAAAATATCACAAAAGAGTATTAGAAATGTTTAAAAAATTACTCACACTATTTATACTATTTCAAAAACGCTTTTGAAATGAAAATTATCTAAAGTTGAGAGCATTATGAGAACAATATGGTAATAAAATTAGTATGTTACTCAAACATTTCTGAAAATATACTGAAACGTAAAACAAAAATATCGAGGGCATAAATGGAACATAAAAATAATGTTACTGAAACCAATTTTTTTAAACGTTTCATTGGAAACGTATTTTGGGGAGGACATCTTGGGTTTCTAGAACGTTACCAGAACGTTGCATGGATTTTTTATGAAACGTTTCGAGAAAAATGGAAACGTTTCTGAAACATGTCAGAAACTGAAAAATGTTTAGTGGGTACTTAAAACACCTGGACAGTCCAAAATGTTATGTAGAACATTACTTGAAAAACATATCTTTTAGCAAGGATATGAATATTGAAACGCTCAAGTTCATCATGGGGAAAACCCATTTCATACCGTTAGTAAGCTATATTGTCATAGTTGCGATAAAAACATTACATATAATATTCAAAATGATGTCCTTCATTAACAATGCACACATTTACTCTCCTGCATTAAAAATAATTTCGTGTAAACGAAGTAGCCTCGCAATAGGCTGCATTCAGAAAAAGTTTGGTATTGGTTAAGAGGACATCTATAATAAACCATTTGAAGAAAAAAAACGTTTGATAAACACAGTGACACAGCACAACACCAAGAAAACCAATAAAAATACTTAGTAGAACTAGAAAATGACAAGATTAAACAAATGAAGAGAAAATATGCTGATGATGACAGCGATGACATATCCACAAGATCTCACCTGCGTATAAGCCTATTATTTCCGGGCATGCGCATTAGGAATAACACAGCTAAAGTTAAATTTTTACTTTATTTAAATTTAGAAATATTCGTTTATATCGTTTTTTGTAAGTTTTAAGCACATTAGTGTGTCTATTTCATCAAGGACGTGTTGGTTATTCTTAAATACTTCTGAATCCTTGTAAAAATAAATTAATTTCATAGTATCTATGTAAATAGTACACAAGGGTCAGATTCGGTCTGTACAATTTCAACTATGACAATTTGTTGCGGGCTGCCTAAATATGTGACGTCACTCTAAAAGAGTCTTTAGCACATTTCGGTTTAAAGAAGTGTCATAGTCAATGTTTGCGTGAAGAAATTACGTCATAAATTGTTCAATGTAGGATTGTAAAGGATATGTCCATCATCCATCTTCATTTCGAGTTCTGCTTTGTACATGTGCCATTACAGTAAAGGTATCTTGTTCCGGAGTAAGCATATTTTCATTAAGAGTGGACTAAGAAATAAATTTCGCTTAAGTTTACTACCATCAAACATCATTAAATGATGAAATACCTAATTAGTAGATTAGAAAGAAATATGCACACATGAATTAATAAAATAATTTGAAACAGTTTAAAGTATGTCATTTCTATTTTTTCCATTAGCAGTAGCAGGATTATAAGAAAATGAAGTGCCACTTTAATTTCTATAAAAAAAATTGTTTTTTTTTTATTTTTGATAACAAAAGTATGTCATTATACACTATCTACAAAATAAATTAATTTAAACGAAAATATGTTCAAGGGTACTTGTTCGTTATCTGAAATGTTACTTCAAGCATCGATGTTTGTTTTTCCTCAAAAAGAAAAAAAATTAATTATTCATATTTTGAAATAATTGTGTTAATTATTAAGAGTACAGTACAATAAGATATAGATATTGTTTATAGGCATTTTCCGAAAATAGAAATAATGAACAAGTAAACAAATATGAACTATATACTTGTTGATGGAAAAGATGGGCTTCGATCATAAAAGAGTACAGTAAGGACGACGTATGGCGTAATGATAAAAAAATTAATTAAGTGAAAAGAAAATATTCGAAAATTTGCATGAACATTAATTTGATAATTTCCCTAACAATTGTAATGATTTAATAAAACTTGTAAGAGATGTATGTGAAAAGTATATTGATGTGAGAATAAATCATGAAGTCAAAATATTTAATTCAGTAAAATCTAACAAACGACAAATATTAAATAAACTAACTATAAATATATTCAAATTATCTTGTGTTAGTGGTGTAATCTTTCCGAAGTCAGTTGAACATGTATAAAAACGCCTAGCAATAAAATTTAATGAGTTTCATAAGCGTCCCTAAAAAACTTTTCTGCTAAAGGCAACAAATAATATTAATTTGTATATAATGTGTAGAAAATTTCTATATGTTCATTTGGCCAACAACATATTTTAATTTATTGATGTTCTCAAACAATTTTATTATATTGAAATTTTCGTTATGACATATCAAAAAACATTTACATTTTCATTAAAATGTTCGTCAAGAACCAATAAAATAATTCCGCATTGCTGCGCTGCACTGCTAGGCAATTTGTCAGCAACTGAAATTTATGGCCCAGTGCGGCTGTGTTTGTGCGGCGTTTGGCCGCGTGCGCGTTCGTCAACTGGTCCTATTCATTTTCACCACTTCCACGTTTAGTTCGACCAGACCTGTATAATATGGGTATGGCTAAATAAATATGGGAACAAGTTTTTCATATATTTCATTGCCGAGTTGTTGCGTTGCGACCGAACCTTGAACATACTAGCTCTTTGGCCATCAATTGAGATTGGAAAGCCTATACTCATGGTTTGGGATTGATACATACAGCCTAGTTCTAGTTGGTCTGTGGTAATTAATAACTAAGACCATCCTAATTTAACAAATATTACAACCAGGATTCAGCAATAATATTGATAATCATTTATAATGTCCAGTAAAAACCTAACATGACAAATTACCAGAATGTCAGTAATAAAGATTATTAAAGGCAATAAAAGAAGCAACTATTTAACGTCAACCATTTTTAAAATTTACTAAAATATCGGCAACGATTATAATATGCTTCAACACCAATCTCAGCGAGAATTTGTTTGCAAAACTGATTTTTGGATATACACACTAGATCAGATATGATTTAAGTAAGACATTTTGAAGTGACATCTAATAAAGAGTTCTCAAAACAAGAGATTTTAATGTATATAACGTCATGTAAATAAATTGTATAACGTGTTACTTGTTTGCTTTAAGTTGTGAGATAATATACAGTGTGGAAGAAAAGTATTATTATTGTTATTATTAAACTGATAAGATAAGCAGAAGTCGGAACCTATTATGCTCTAAACATAGACAGAAGTCGATAAAATACTTACTACTAAACTAAAAATACTAAATAATTATACATGATTACAATACATACAGTTAATACAAATACCTACATTACACACAGAGAGACAAGATGGAGGAAAGCAAGACATGTTCAATAAAATATAGGCTTAAATGAGTTCACTTGATTTGAATGTCATATTTTTTCTTGAACAAACCCACAGATGTCGCGGTCACAATGTCATTGAGCAGGTGGTCAGGTGGTGGGCAGGCTGCTTAATTCAGATTATTTGTCTGGTGGCTTTTCGTTGAACGTTTTCTAGTAGTTGTACAACTTTAATTAAATGCGGTGACCATATTATGTTGTCCCACTATGTCCATGGAAAATAAAGGAAAACAGGTTTCTAGAATGTTTTAAATACTATGCATGATTTTAAGTTAGCTTTTTAGCAACGTTGGAGATGTGGGAAGACAAGGAAAGGTTCGATAAGAGAACTATTCGTTATCTCCCTATTAGAAAATAAAAGGAGGACAGTGGTGTGAGATTTTAGTTGATCTTCCTGTTAATAGATGGCGCAATGAAGGCAGTCTAGCGCGTCACAGCTGTCTTTGATTTAATTTTATATATTTTTTAATTTCATATATAAATACAGGGCAAGATTTTTCGTCACAGTATTTATTTCTGTTAATATCTGAGGAGGCAAACACCTTATTGTACGTGAACGATTAGAGGAAATGTTTCTCTTGAAGAAACATAAGTTATCAAAGTTGCGGATTATTCATTAATTAATAAGAAGTAGGCGTGTATATAGCATTTATTATAATATATAGCAAAATCACATATTTAAGCTTTATTGTGTTCAACAACGATTTTTCCTGATTCGGTCAAGTACTCCTCTGCGCAAGTTTTGTCGGGGGGTGTGCCGGGAATCATGGCAGCAGCTCCTTCATCTTTGTCGGACACGGCGAAGTTTACGTAAGACATACCCCTCTCCTCCATAAACTCATACCACAAGAGGGTTTCCGATACGTTTACTGGTGGACTGGCATCAGCATTGACGGTACCATATTCAGATACGAATACAGGAAGCCCTCCGTCAATAGCGGCTTTGGTAATGTCCCTCTCCCACTGTTGATGAGTACCGGCGTAAAAGTGCAACGAATACATGATATTGTCAAAGCCTGTGATTGGATCAGCGGCTGCCAAGTCCAATCGTTGGGACCACTGTGGGGTGCCTACAACGATCAAGTTGTCTGGATCATTGGCACGAATAGTCTTGATGACAGCTTCATGGTAGGGTTTTACAACGCTGGACCATTCGAGGCTTATAGGTTCGTTGTAAGGTTCATAGATAATATTGGGATAGCTACCGTATGTCTTTGATAATTTATCAAAGAAGTACAACGACTGTTCCAAGTGGTTTTCTGCTTCAAAATCTTGCCAGTCAATAAGGACGTATATGTCATCTTCGATAGCTGCATCTATAACTGCGTAGATAAGAGCTTCTTGACCATCTGGATCCGTCAAATATCCGCCATCCTTAGTGTCTATTGCCAACATAGGCCTTACTATATTGGAGTGACAGTTAGCTTTTACCGCGTCGACGGTTGTCTTGTTGTAATAGTATGGCATCCATATACTCCAGAAGAGACTCATACCTTTCAATTGCACCCTTTCTCCATTTTGGTTTACCAGATTAACACCGTCGACAGACAGCTTGCCATGCTTGCTCACTGTCTCGAGAGCTGCGTCTTTGGAAACAACCGGGGCGATCCAGTTGCCCACAACAAACAGACAAGTTATTAAGAGTAATTTCATTCTGCTGCTCGCACTAGAATATAGCAAAATTGAGTTTCTGCTTTGCTTTAAATAATCGGCTTATCTACATTTTACATACTCGAATAACAAGATAATTTTCAGTGAAAACCGACACCAAGTACTTTGCGCTATTTTTGACTGTCACGGAAGGTTTCCGTGACTCGTATGTAATTTTTTGGTGTTTTACTAAGATTAAAATTACAAAAAATTAAGTTATATCTTCAACGATTTATCTGAAGAGGAACATTTCAGTTTCAAAAATTTAAATTAAATTATAGCTATTAATACAAATAATTTACCCACGGGAAGAAATTTGAAACATGTAAAGATAGTTATTTGTTTATTCTAATGTTTATCAAAACAAAGAAAACATTACTTTATCCATGAATTCTTCAGAAATAATCTATAACGACTCGATCTAGTCTAGGAATTCTAAAATCATACGATACTACAACTTTTTTCTGATAATAGATACACTCGTCATATTTAATCTATAAGATACTGACAACAATTGTATAAAAGGGTAAAAAAGTTATCTGATAAAAAAATACTTCTCAACTCAAACAGATTCGATAGGCAACATTATAAGCACGTAAGGTGTAATTAGATATGTATGTAAGAGTGTAGATGGAAAGCCGACAAATAAATTTGCGGGAGAATTCGAGTTTGAGGACATAAACGGACAATCTTAAACTCGTAGTCATAACGTCAATATTAAAAAAAATAACGGTAACGGTGTATGGGTAGCCAATAACACATAGAATATAGGCAAAACTAGTACCACTCAAGAATATTTTAAGATAGATTCTCTTAGTGTGACGTCACTTATTTAGGCAACTCGCAACAAATTGTCATAATTGAAATTGTACAGATCGAATCTGACCCTTGTTTCTATTTATATAGATACTATAGAAATGAACAACTTCAAATTAATTTATTTTTACAAGGATTTAGAAGTATTTAAGATCTTACAAAAACGATAGATATTCTAATTTAAATAAAGTAAAAATTTAACATTAGCCGTGTTATCCCTAATGCGCATGCTCGAGAAGAATAGCCTCATACGCAGGTGAGATCTTGTTGATATGTCATTGCTGTCTTTAACGTATTTTCTTTTCTTTTGTTTAATCTTGGCATTTTCTAGTTCTACTAAGTATTTTTATTGTTTTTCTTGGTACTGTGCTGTGTCAGTGTGTTTATCGAGTGTTTTTTCTTCAAATGCCAAACCAAACTTTTCTAGAATGATATCCTGTTGCGAGGCTACTTCGCTTACATAAAATTATCTTTAATGCGCATGCTCAGTAACATTGAATTACTATAAATGTCGATATTGTTATATAAAAAATATAAATTCTATAATTCTTTTGGTTTGTTGTCGTAGGAATGGATACTAGCGCACTTCCGAAATTTCGCGGATGTTTCGAAAACATGCCTGAAACTCCCCAACCGCGACGAACCGTCTTCCACAACATGCAAGACGTTCAACACATTGTTGCCAGTGTTGCAAGAAACAACTATGAGACAACCGACGAACGATCCAGCTGTTTTGCGTCGTATCGTCACGACAAGGAAATACATTGTAAGCGGGAGCGCAAATGGATCACCTATGACTCACACTGATGAGGACTAATAAGTCCGAAACCGGTCTGTGCCTGGTGGGTTAAACTGACGAACGATCCTAGGTGTTGCGAGTATAATTCAATGCCGGTAAGGGCATATAGCCCTCGGAGTAGTTGTTTCTCGCAACACTGGCAATTAAAACATTGTCTTCGCCCTCTGTGGGTGGCAGTCGTGCAACAAGTACCTGCAATATAGCAGGTCGCTTCCTACTGTAGCCATTTCAATGGCACAGTTGGGAGTCAGCACGACAGATGGAGCCATTTGCGCTCCCGCGCACAATGTACTATGGGGTTGCCTATTATTTGGCGTATGTGACGTCACTACTAAAGAGATCAAATCTAACATTAAGATTTTATTATGCGGGCTGTATGTTAACTGCTGCCGGGATTTTGCGGAGATGAACAAAACATGTTTCTCGCATTTCATTGTTTCCTGTAAGTTCACTTGAACTAAATATGAGCGCTGTATACGGCGTTTTTCGGCAGTTCTACGAACAATGTAGAACGCAAACACTGTTATACTTGGAATAAATCGAAGTATAAGATATCCGGACAATTACTATACGCAACTTTATACTAATAGAACCGGGCCTAAAAAGGGGCAATATACCTAGATTAACACAGTGTTATGCAAAATTATATACACAAATCTAATTTTTGTCCAAAAAATTGACCACACACCAAGAGAAGACAAAGGATAAACGACGTCACGAGTTAAAAACATTCATAAATTTTACGTACGGTAAAAGCAGAACAATTAATAAATGAAATCTAATTGTAACCAAACCAGAGGACAGGGTCTCAAAAACACAAGAAGCAAAGATTAATATTTGACGTGAATTCAATTTAGGAACATTTTAAAAACTAGGGCAAAATTTTATAGATTAAAGAAAGTACAATTGTTTCAAGAGCGACATTTTTCTATTGAGATATTTTGTAACTAAGCACTCTCGGTCATTTTTATTTAATGCATATCTCTTTGTAGACAAGACACGTACATAAATGCACACTTAAGATTTTACTTATCAAAGTAATCAAGTATCGTAGTAGTATTTTTGACGTAAAAAAAAAACAGACAATGCATTTATGTTAAGATAAAGTTAGATGGCAATTACTTGTGGGCAATTTATGTAGGTACCTAAGTATATGTTCATGTTCATGTTCAGTATATGTCCATGTTCAAACGATGTGATTTTTATGACATATTTGGCAAAAATTTGAGGTAAAGATATCTGTATCTACTTGATAATGTCATATATAACATTGCTGCTTTCAAATTAAGGCACGACTTAATTTGTTCTCTTGTGTATTAGTTAAATAAAATAGAAATTGCATGCAATCAATTTATTCTGTACATTACAAATTATAAAGGCTATTAAAATTAACAAGAAATTCCTGCACCGGATGGAATGCCTTTGCATGTCTTCTTCTTACTTCCTCCAGAGACACTAATGCTAGAGAAGTGCCAGTCTTTAGCATTTTCCACCAAGATATATACATTTACACCGCCCGAGTCTACAGAACCGCTTACACTCTTCACGGTCAAACCTGTGATTGGAACGCCTCCAGTTGGTGTACCAGTTGGGCTGCCATTTTCATAGTCACCCTCGATAACAATACCGTATTTGTGAATCTTGGACAATTTGATGTTTTGGTAGGTGATGTCCGATACGGATCCACTGGCTCCATAGACAGTCTTGATTCTAACTCCGTTGTCAGAGTTTGTGATTTCGCAATCACTGACTTTAACGGTTTTGACAACGTTGTTGTCTCTACCACCAACGGAACCAATGGATATACCATGACCACCTGAGCAGTAATTGTCGGTAAAGGTGATTTTGGTTCCAGAGTTAACAGCCAAACAGTCGTCTTGATTGTAGACGGTGCAGTGCTTGATGGTGACATCATTTGAGTTACCAACGTCGAATGCATCGGTGTTGTGACCACCGCCAGAGTCTCCAGCTGAGTTATCGATGGTAACATCTTGAATTACCAAACCTTCACATCCGCTTATAGAGAAGGTGTGAACAGGCGTATTTTTGATGCTCAGCTTGTGAATTTCAGAGTTTGTCAGCTTAGCAGCGAAGAATTTTGGCTTCGTTTTGCCTCCGTTTCCTCCTTTACCATCCCACCACAATTTCCCCCTACCATCGAGGACGTGCCCTGAGGAACCGATGATTTCGATATTGCTACCTGCCACTTTGATTAGAGGACCTTTCCATTCTTTGTATGCCCAAGTGATAGTTCCCTTGAAGACAACTTTGGCACCGCTTTTAAGATGGGTTAAGTCCAAAGTCTCACCAGCTGGAACCTCGAAACCGTTGAGTGTTAGTTCGCTACATTCTTTTTGGGCCGTTTTAATCGCGTCCTTGTCGTACTTGGTAAAAGTACAAGTGGCAGTGACGTTTGGAGGTGCCGAGTGAACGAACGCTGCACAAGCTAGCACAGCTACCAGAAGAGGAATGAAAGATCCCATTGCTACTACTCCTGAAACAATATGCAACTTTGCTTTACTACTTAACTGACCCTACAACTTTATATATAGATACATACAAAACTAAAGCAAAATTTAGATAAACTGAATTTGACTTTTTGTAACTTTTTCAATAAAAGATCAAGATTAAACAACGATTAATTTTAATAGTATTAAAATAAGGCGAAAAATAAACACGAAAAATTCTAAACAAATTGTTTACATTTTATTCCCATTTAAGTACATAAATCGGATATCTTAGAATGGAAATATAAAAATTCAAAGTAAACTCACCTTCTGCACGACGAAGTATGCTCTGCTCATTGGAATGTCTCTTTTTATATTCATATATCACTTGAAAGTGGAGGACATTTGCCTATCACATTACGATTGAGATGACCTTCGCTTAAACATAACGTTTTAATGACGACAGTGATGATTATTATCGTATTACTATATTTTTATTAACTAATTCAATTGTTTTGTCAACTTTATTCAATACTGAAATAAGCATGAGTGACAGTGAATGAATATTTTATAGAGTTGTCTAGTTTTTTTTCAATCTGCACTTCAGAATATTAGAAAAACTCATTCTCCAGAAACTGATTTTTCGAGTAACCAAATCCACATTTTAAAAAACAGGAAAATCGAGATGAAATACGATAAAGCGAGCTGACAACCAAATAAAACGATTACGTAATATATACATAACCAAACAGCAAACTGCCACTAAGTTATTTTGACGGCAGTAAAATATAGCTCATTGTCGGATAGAGAAAACGAAAATGGCAAACGATCGACAAGATTCCACCAGAAGTTTAGAAAAATTTATTTTATTCACCATTTTTCGATTTTCGATCGTTTTGTGTTGTTTTAAAAATGGGTACAAAATGCTAACGTAGTTTGTGTAAGTTTGCTATCAGAACTATTTTTCAAGCAACTGTGAAGACAAAAAACATAGTCCAATTCATATGATTTGCACTGGTGTTTCTTGCGATTAAATCCAGTGTATTGTAGATTTACACCGACTAGCCGCTAATATTGACTGTTGTTGACATTGTCAATAAGACATGAGAGAATTTCCAATGTAAAAAGTAATGAAAGTAACTATTTCCGAATATTTCAGTAAAAATGGCATAATCCTTATAGTTTCAAATTCTTTAAAATATCAATAAAACCCGTTAAAAAAATAATTGATGTATATTATGCTGACGAGTATTGTACTCATATGTACTTATTGCCTGTCGAATGTGTAGTAAAATGAAATAAAATACAAATTTTCTTTATGAAAACGATGCTATTGATCCGCCACAACAAAAAATGTCAATTTGTCCAAAAAAAATTCTAGCTGAAGCTGAGCAAACTAAAAAAAAAATACATAAACTGCCATTATTTGGTGGCCTTATAGTATAAATATTAAACAGTAATGTTTTTACTTATTTTTTCTAAAGTTTCCAAACTAAATCATGTGTTGGAAAAAGATAAATAGAAAGGAAGCTAGAGCGAGCACGAGAAAATATTTGTTGGTACTGGTCTTGGCCTGTGTTCAAGTTTGAAATCCAGGTGTGTCAACATATTCCAACATTACTGCATCTCTTCCAATGAATGACCTGTTTATATCTTTAATTTCCAACTAAATAAATAAGAAATTAATTTATTAATTCCTATACTGTTGACTGTTTACAAAAGTATAGCACTTTTAAATGCTTAGGTCATTAGGGAATGACAATTCGGGGGCCTGTCAATCTTGTAATCTTAGATGGCTACTTACATAAATTCTTGAGATTTTATTGTTTTCAAGAAAGTATTTACGTATATTAAGATAAGACCTACTTATACATTGGGCTACATGTGATGTTGACTGGACGAAAGTTAAATTATAGAAGAAAACTGGACCACAAGACCTGTATAATATGGAAATGGCGTTAAAAAGAAATGGGGAAGATAATTATTAACATTGATTATATGATCGCATTAACCATTTAGTTTTTGTCTGTACATGTTATTACTGTCGTTGTTCCTGCTGCTGCTGCTGGTGTTGTTGTAGCTGTTGCTGTTGTAGATCAATAGTGCCAATGACAACGACATCATCAGCAGCGATAACTACAACTACTACTGAAACTATTATGGATTTAGTGTACAGGTTAATAATTCATGGGTTTATGCGTTTTGAGTTGTTGCGACATAAAAGATATAAGTTATGGGTTTATGGATTTAGGATTTATGGGTGTAAGATTAATGGGTGTGGTATATGGGGTAAGTGGGTTTTTGTTTTATGGTTTAATTAAGTTAGTCTTAATTCAGGTTTCATATTATTCAGATTGCGACTGCTCTAACATATGTCTGCAACACATTTTCTAATAAACATAAGACAAAGATAACGACATGCTTACAAGGCAACATAATTTTTCTATGAAATAAGTAAATAAGATTATACAAAGGAAACGAAAACAATAGATGAAAATTCAAAAACAGTCAGACATTTTGAGGACGAGGTTACCTGTGTTTTCAACAAATATATTTTTGTAAACAAGATAATACGGGGTTCCATTTGTCAGATGTTTCACAAACATGTTTATATACTTAAAAAATAAACAAATATAAAAATTGATTTGCTTGTATAACGAATAATATGGAGCAGGCTAATTGAAAGTAGTTATATGTTTTCAATGTTTTCCTTTGTAAGATAAAGAAAAGATTACAATCACAAGTTTCTTATGTCACATTTCACAATATACAGCAAGGTTGATGAGGTTGATGAGTGATACATTAGCAACAGTACTTTCTATTACAATATGAAAATAACAAGTTACGTGTTTGTAATCCAATTAATACTTCTGAATAAAGAAAATATAAGTTCAAGAAGTGTTGGTTTCTTTTACTATAGGCAGATTTTGAGTAAATAAATCATATATTTTTACACCGGGATATATATTAAAAGATGTCCGATGAATGCGAAACGTAAATATTTAAAACATCCAATTTTTAAATAAACAAGACAAAAGCTGAACTTATACGGGCAGAAAAACACGCAGTATGTTAGTATGTACGAAATATTTCTCATTAAACATTAAAGATAAAAATCGACATCAATATTGCTCCTACTTAAAAATTTCCAATAATCACAACAAATAACTCTCTTATCATAGTATCGTGATATGTGATATGAAATTCGTCCATGTTTCGAATACAGTAACATTTCTACTAGATGAGCGTATATGACGCAGTTTCCTCCACAAAATAGGAACAACAAATACGGAGAACAACTCCGCTCATATAAACCAGACCCAGACAATATTGAGGTAAAACGGCAATATAAAAGTGTAAAATCGAATTCTAACCACACTAGGGGACGTTAAATCAGTTTATGAACATTTTAAAAACTACGTCAAAATTTTATACAATAATGAATGAACAGTTGCTTCAAGAAATACATTTTTTCATCAAGATATTTTGTAACTAAACACTCAGTTATTTTTATTTAATGCATATTACTTTATACACAAAAGACGTAAGTAAATGCACACTTAAGATTTTACATAAAGTATGTACATACTCATAAAAAATATACGAAGTATTTGTATTAAGATAAAGTTAGATTGCAATTATCTGTGGCCGATTCATGTAAATATGTATATTTATATTTTGTAGTTTATGCAAAATAAGTAGGCATAAAGTTTCCATGGTCAAATGTGATTTTTACGACGTATTTTTCTAGAACATTTAGAAAGAATTTAAGGTAAAGACATGCATGTTTCTGAAACTTGATTTCTGCTTCCAAATTGAAGCCTGACCATATTTGTTCTTTTGTACATTAATAAAAGAGAATAAAATCAATTTATTCTGTCCATTAAAAAATATAAAGGCGTTAAAAACTAACAAGAAATTCCTGCACCAGATGGAATGCCTTTACATGTCTTCTTTTCTTACTTCCTCCAGAGACACTAATACTAGAGAAGTGCCAGTCTTTAGCATTTCCCACCAAGATGTATACATTTACACCGCCCGAGTCTACAGAACCGCTTATACCCTTCACGGTCAAACCTGTGATTGGAGCACCTCCACGTTGTGATAAAATTCGCTGTATTTTGAAAACCGTTAATGTTACGCCCCTGGAATATACAACTTTTTTGTTCATTTATGATTACTCTATCTCATGCTGATATAAGGGCAGTCAAACTTCTTACACCCTGTATACTGAAAATTCAAAGACAGGGATTAGTGCATTCTAGCAGCGCGTTTTCCAATTAACAGATCTTAAAAATTGATAGAAAGATAGAGAAAATAATCAGGAATTTTTTAAAAGGAATTTAAATAACTGATTATTCTCCGATTAGCTTGTATTGCATTTTATCTTCGAAAGAGGTATAAAAATAAAGGGATCAAAACAGACCCTTGTGCCACTTCGCCATTGTATGTAAGGTTAGGCTACTTGACGATGAGAATGGTGATTATTATATACAGCACGTTGTTTCCTGTCCATAAAATAATTTTCAGTTAAACTAACTGAAGCCAATATAATGCAGCATTGCAAGAAGCAGCAAATTAATCCTATCAAATGCTTTAATATATTTAGTCCAGTAAAAAAAATACAATTAAATTATTATCGGCAGTGGCTCCCACTATATCTATTACTTGCAAAAGTGCTGCAGTGCAACTAAAATTTCGATGAAATACGGACCGACGTATTGGTAATACTGATCCAAATAAAATCTAATTTTAATATTCATAACATTGCTGCATCTATTCCAATGAATGAACTGTTTATATCATTCATTTCTAATTAAATAAATCGAGATAAATGAATTAGTTACTGGATATACTGTTGACTATTTACAATGACATTCAAAAGTATAGTATTTTTATATGCTTATATCATTAGGGAATTGAAAGTAGGGGGCCTGTCAATCTTGTAATCTTATTGTTAGATGAATCCTTGAGATTTTGTTGTTTTCCAAAACAAAGTATGTACATATCTTTTTGAGATAATATCTACTGATAGGCTCGGCTAAATGCGATGATGATTGCGACCAAAGTTAAATTATGGAAGAAAATCTTCATGAATACTACAGGGCGCTTTTTTTATCACAAATTACTGATGCCAAGTAAACATAAGAATGTTCTAGTATGTGCCTATTATTCGTCAACGATAAGCAAGATAAATAAAAAAAAAATAAGTAAATAGATTGATTATATCCAAGAAAGATTATTAATAATTTGAAATTCACTATTCTAGAATATATAGAACTTCCAATTTACTTCGCGGAGGGAGGTTTCAGAAACATAACCAAATTCCCATGCATACAAAATGGCCACAGGATCTGTTAAACATGGAAATGGTAGTAAAAAAATGGGAAAGTAATTTTTAACATTAATTATATGACCACATAAACCCGTTAGTTTGTTTGTCTTTGTTATCCAGTTTATGTTAGTCAGTTAGGATCACAGTTACAGTCCATATGTTTGTTGAGATAGAATTGCAAGAAAAGAATAAGCCAATAAAGTTAGTTTTTAACGGCCACTCAGAGGCAACAACGAATTTCACTTAGGTACCTTTCGAAAAATTTTTTCTCAGGGAGCTCTGATTGTCGCCAACGCGCTGCAAACGCCCTAGGCGATGCAACTACGCATGCGACACAACACTGTACCTCCGATCACGCGGGAAGACAATACATTCACGCATCTTTCCAAAATTTACCCGCCAAGCCACCCGGATGCCCGGATGAGAAGGTTGCCGCCAAAAGACCGCAGTTTCCGCAGACGACACATGCCTGATCTCTCTCCGAGGCCGCTGACCGGCGCACGGAGCGCCAAAATTTTCGCCGACCTTTCTAAAATTTTGGAACCAGCGTCAACTCTATTTTTCGGCAGTATAATAACCAGAGACGGTGACCTGGTTTCAAAGTGTACAGGACTTGGACTTTCTTATTCTTATCTCGTTCCAGATTTTGTTTGCATTGTTACTAAAACCTAAGCTCTAATTAAAGCTCACAAATTTTTACAAAACCATATCTCGAGTTACAAATCTCCAAAATTACTAAACCGAGCACAACGCCCACAATTCAGCTCTCACCGAGACTCAACAAAAAAATATTGTGTAACCATATACAGGGTAGTTCAAAACCCGTTACATAACATTCTAAATCATAATAACTTTTTCGTTTAAAACAAAGTGCAGTGCCTATAGTGCGTCTTAGAACACATCGACAAACAATTAGAGCGTGGATCATGCACCCAACGCAAAGTCAAATCTCGTCATCAATGGAGGAAGAGCGAAAGCCTCCGCGTCTTTCCCCGACGTTCATCGGCGAGAAGGCGACCATTCCAGCACCGCAGGTGAAAATGGAACCACAACCCATCCCATCCCATTATGAGGGTTTACGACCATCTAAACACGCTAAGGGAAAATGATGGTAAGTTAACTCCACCCCAAGCTAGTCAGACCAATCAAAATCCACTACCGAACGAACAGACCTATCGAAATCCACGACACTATCTATAAGTAATAACCTGACATTTTCTAAACTATTTATTGACCAACCGGACTTTGGGTAAAAATGATTTATATCGAGTTTCAAAGTTTTCAACAAATACCTATATTTTTGTAAACACAAAATAATACATGTTTCCATATGACAGATGTTCCTCAAGTATGTATGTTCATATGTTTTTTAATAAACAAATACAAAAATATATTTACTTATGTATATAACGAAAAATGTGGAGTAGGCTAATTGAAAGTAGTTATATGTTTTGAAACAATGTTTTCATTTATAAGATAAAGATTACAATCACAAGTTTCTTACGTCACATTTCAAAATATACATGTATGTATATATTGATGGGGCTGATGAGATTGATGAGTGATACATTAGGTATCAACGATATTTTAACAAGATAAAATTAACAAGTTACGTGTCCGATTAATATTTCTGAATAAAGAAAATATAAGTGGCGTGAAATTAAAAACACAATTTCTTAAAATTTAAGAACTGTTGATTTCTTTTACTATCGACATGACGTGCAGATTTGCGGTAAATACTGGTCAAGAATCATTTTTATACCAGGACTATCGAAATATGTTCGACGAATGCGAAATGTATATATTCAAGACATCCGATTTTCAAATAAACAAGACAAAAGCTGTACTTTCTTTATAGGGACATGAAAACATGCACAATGCTGATATGTAGGAAATATTTCTCATTAAATATAAGATGTACCTTTTGGGGCGATTGGAAATGCATTATTTAATACTGGAACATCTCATCCAATGCCACAATCATGAATGTGAAAGCCGATAAAAAACCTACAGTTTTTGATAATATTGCCATTCACTCAGTAGATTTTTTTGAACAGCTGGGGCATTTTTTTAATGTTACTAAAATACTATTCAAACTTTTTGAACTACATTTTTACATTTTTGGTCAGATCAATGTCAAGATGATATAACGATAGCATTTCGTACGGCTAGGTACGCAAGTGGGGCCTCAACATTTTTTATATTGAGTAGGGCAAATTAAATATATTGAACCATCTTTATCAACAGCATTCATTGTAAGAATAGTTGTAATAGCAAATTTAAAGCTCTCGATAGATTGAAAGAGGCTGATTATTATTATACGACACCTGCTAATAAAACTTCTCGGACAAGTTATTGTGTAAAAGCGAAAATAATTGAATTTCGCTAGTAATATTAAATTTAATAAAACCAGTTTCTCGAATAATGTAGATAAAAATAGATCTGTAGTCCGCAAGGTGTCTCTATACAGAAAGATGATGTTGAGTTGGGAAACGAAGACTCGAGTCACATTGAAGCCAGAATTCAACTTCGTCTAATGTAAACAGGACTGCTATTAATCTCAGTTCTCCAGGTGAGGATCCTCTGGATATTTGCGGCCCAACTTTTGTTTCTCCCTTTATGGCAACTTTGAAAAAAAACGGGACTATTACAATTTGTCTAGTTAGTAGAAATTTAAATTCCTTAACTGAACGCGATTATGAAACTCCTAAGCCCATTGAAGAAATAATGTTAACTTTTCGCAGTGCCAAATTTTTCAGCTGTTTGGATTTGACTCATGGCTACTTTCAAATACCACTTGCACCTGATATTAAAAAGTATACAGGTTATATGTTTGCTAATAAAACTTATCAATTTCGTGTGTTGCCATTTGGTTTAAGTAATGCGTTTGCTAGCTTTTCTCGCGCTTATTTTAGGCCCTGAATTCTATGATTTTGTGATTGTTTACATTGATAACCTTTTAGTATTGTCAAATACATTTTCTGGGCACCTGCAACACTTAGATAAAACCTGACATGTCCAGAATTGAAGCCATTATGGACTACAAAACGCCACATGACGTCAGAAGCTTGCAAAGGTTTTCGAGGCTCTGCAATTTCGATCGAGTTTTTTGTTCGAATTTGCCTAATTTTGTTGAGCCGTTAACCTTTCTACTTAGGGAAAATAATACATTCCAGGAATTAATTAATATATAAATACTATTAAGCCTCTGGGTTAGACAACCAACCTCACATATATATAAACTTTTTACCTGCATATTTTTGGCACCATTTTTTAGGCCAGCAAATGTTTTTTATTCCGGACTTGGCCATTTTGATCAAAACCATACTGGTGATAGTAACCTCTGGGTTTTTTTGAACGACTATTATAACTATATATAGTACAACAGGCCAGGTTCTTGTATTGGTGCTAGGTAAGACTTTGTTTTTATGTATTATGTTGTACTATCCTAAAAGCCAGACTAGTTTTCTAGTGTGCTTTATCAAAGTTCTTATCAAAGAAGCTCACCTCCAAACTGCCTTAATAAACTATAGAAGCAAATCGTGGCATTTTTATACTGAAAGAAAAAGCTCTGCCTCTGTCTCGACTCAACACATGCACAACTTGTTAACGAACGCCAACCTCAAAATTCACCTTTCGAAATTACACACACCCCAGGAATTCACCAATCAGTCCTACGACTAACCACAGACTGTAGTATAATCCTAGCCAATTAACGATTCTCAGCTACAAAAACCGAAATCCAGTTGCCGATCTTCCAGTTACCAAAGATCGAAATTTCCGTTATGGAATATCACAATTAATAAAAACACACCCCTCCATCTGAAAGAAATCGACTTGACCATATTCTCATTAGCAATATTAGTGGAAGAACTCAAAGTGGACCGATTCAGTGTGGAACCTCCTGACACCATTTAACATTTGAGTTTTTTATCATCATTATATTATGCTTGGGTATCATCACGATTGCTGTCCACACTAAATGCAGACATCAATGTCCCAACCTGTTCCGGCAACCTTGAAAAGAAAGACCGAAGAACGTCGCCTTCCAAAAACCATCGGCAGGAGACGATGAAACCACTTCGACGGGAGGAGTTATATTAGTGTCCAAATGACATCATGTTATTTTTATATCTTTTTATCACGATATTAGATTTCATTTATATATCTAGAACGCTACGTAGATTATTATGCTTATTTAACAAAAGATAAAACTTGTATAAACAGCTGCCAGAAGATGCAGAAGCCAGATTGTTGTAAACTTGTAACAAACGAAGTGTATATTATTTGTGCCCGCTTTCAACAACACTTACATCTTCTACCATGGGATCATCGCCTCTCTCAGAAAGACAGTTGGAACTACAAAAAACTAAATCAAGAATTCTTTTGAATCCATTGAAGACAATTATATTGCGGCGCTAAGTCAAATATATTAATTAAATTATCAAGGTTCAACATGTGACGATTTTCCTCACGAGTTTCCGCGAGTATTGAATAATCTGTGATATTAAAATCTCCAATTAGTATCATGTGCATATAAAATGCACACTTAAAATTATACTTATCAAAATAACCACGTATCATGGCACTACTCTTGGCGTAAAGAAATAGACAAAGCATTCATGTTGAGATGATATGAAGTTATTATATGTAGATAAATTATGTTAAGATGATATAAAGTTACTTTTGGCCAATTTATGTACCTAAGTATATTTGCACATTTAGTAGATTATGCAAATTAAATAGGAATAAGGTTCAAATATTGTGATTTTTACATTTGGAAAAAAATTAAGGTAGACATGCATGATTCTGAAACCACATGTCATCACTTACGATTTTTACTTGATATAGTAATTTTTCTGCTTCCAAATTACTGCATTAATTTGTTCGTTTGCACATCAGTTAAATAAAAGCGAAGGGGCATGAAATCGATTTATTTTGTCCATTAAAAAATATAAAGGCGTTAAAACCTAACAAGAAATTCCTGCACTGGACGGAATGCCCTTACATGTCTTTTTCTTCTTTCCTCCAGAGACACTAATGCCAGAGAAGTGCCAGTCTTTAGCATTTTCCACCAAGACATACACATTTACACCGCCCGAGTCTACAGAACCCTTTACATTCTTCACAGTCAAACCTGTGATTGGAACGCCTCCAGTTGGTTTACCAGTTGGGCTGCCATTTTCGTAGTCACCCTCGATAACAATACCGTATTTGTGAATCTTGGACAATTTGATGTTTTGGTAGGTGATGTCCGATACGGATCCTTTGGCTCCATAGACAGTCTTGATTCTAACTCCGTTATCAGATTTGGTGATTTCGCAATCACTGACCTTAACGTTTTTGACAACATTGTTGTCTCTACCACCAACAGAACCAATAGATATGCCATGACCCCCTGAGCAGTAATTGTCGGTAAAGGTGATTTTGGTTCCAGAGTTAATAGCCAAACAGTCGTCTTGATTGTAGATGGTGCAATGCTTGATTGTGACATCATTTGAGTTGCCAACGTCGAATGCATCGGTGTTGTGACCACCACCAGAGTCTCCAGCTTTGTTATCGATAGTAACATCTTGAATTTCCAAACCTTCACACCCGCTTATAGAGAAGGCGTGAACAGGCGTATTTTTTATGTTCAACTTGTGAATTTTAGAGTTCTTCAACTTGGCAGCGAAGAATTTTGGCTTCTTTTTGCCGCCGTTTCCCCCTTTACCATCCCACCACAATTTTCCCCTACCATCGAGAACGTGCCCTGAGGAACCGATGATTTCGATATTGCTACCTGCTACTTTGATTAGAGGACCTTTCCATTCTTTGTATGCCCAAGTGATTGTGCCTTTGAAGACAACTTTTGCACCGCTTTTAAGATGAGTTAAGTCCAAAGTCTCACCAGCTGGAACCTCGATACCGTTGAGTGTTAGTTCGCTACATTCTTTTTGAGCCTTTTTGATCTCGTCTTTTTTGTACTTGGTAAAAGTACACGATGTCGCACTGACGTTTTGAGGTGCCGAGTGAACGAAAGTTGCGCAAGCTACCACAGCTATCAGAAGAGGAATAAAAGAGCCCATTATTATCAGTCCTGAAACAAACAATATGCAACTTCGCGTAAGTGCTAAACTGACCCTACAATTTTATATTTATTTAAGGCGCTGTACTACTGTGACATAATTTGGTGCACACAATGAGAAAAAATTAACATTCACGTAAATAACTTTTATTTAAAGTTAAATAAAAAATAGATAAATTGGAATTGACTTATTGATGATTTTTTCAAAAGAGAATAAAATGAAGCAACGGTTAGAGAAACATTTTCATTTACGAAAATATATCAAAAATATAGATATCTTAGAATGGAAGTGTAAAAATTAAAAGTACACTCACCTTCTACACGACGAAGGATGATCTGCTCGTTGCAATGTGACTTTTTATAGTCATATATCACTCGAAAGTGGAGGACATTTGCCTATCACATTACGATTGAAAAGACCTTCGCTTAAAAATAACATGTTTATGATGACGATGATTATTATCATATTACTATATTATTTAAATTCAATTGTTTCATCAACTTCATTCAATATTGAAATAAGCATGAGTGACGGTGAATGAGTATTTTATTTTTTAGATCGCTAGAACTGTCTATTTTCTTTCAATCTGCGTTTCAGCGTAGTAGAAAAAAATATTTTGCGAGTAACCAAACCAACATTTTAAAAAACTCCAGGAAAATCGAGATGAAAAACGATAAAGCGAACTTACAACTAAGTAAAACGTAGGAAAATTTTATATTTGGGAATTATTTGATCATGGATGATTGGATATAGTTTAATTTCTCTGTGATGTAGATAAGAGACGAAAAGTATATTTTTACAACATTGCTATAATAATATAACCTCAACTTGGAGGCGGTTTCAGTATATTTAGAATATAGATAGAATTTGGCGTATATACAGTCTGTCTATTAAGTCTTAAGACTGATTTTATTATGGCGAAGTGCGTGGCGCTATCTATGTGCAGTCAATCTATCACGAAGTTATAGTTTTGCATAAACGCGTTTTTGATAGTTGTCATGGAATCGCACATTGAACAGCGTACGGCAATCAAGTTGTTTTAAAGCCGAGCCACGCAAACGTATCAAGTGTTGCAAACGGCATACGGAGAGGAGTGTGCATCACGTCTGACTCTGTGCTTAAGTCTGGTCGTCAATCAATCGTACACGTATCAATTTGCAAAATAGTCGTCCAAAGGACGGTGAGTATCTAGCATCTTTTGTGATCACTTTCCTCAAAGTGGAAAAATTTAAGTGTCGAAAAAGTGGCGGTATCGGTTGTTCTCGGGCATACTTCACAGTTCGACAATCGACTTCAGCGGTTACCGTTTACAACAGATATCAAGACTCGTAGTCAACTGCAAAACGAGTTGAGAGCCTTTTCTCATGGTAGCAAAAGATCAGCGCCTATTCAAGACGAGCGAGTAGCAGTTGATAGTAAACTATTTAAAACATCACCGCATATCAAATGCCATTCCTATGGAAAATTGGGACATAAGCGGGCAAAATGTCCGTCTATGATAGGCAAAAGGTACAGCAGAAGTGGAAATGCCAGTAGCAGTGCAATGTAGTGAGCCGTTTTCATTTTGGTTTGATTCAGGTGCAGAATGCTCTCTAATTAAAGAGAGCGTTGAATTTACCAACTCATTTATTCAAGGATTTTCAAGTGTACGAGTTAATATTGGAGAGTTTGAAATCCGATTAATTGACCCTAATGTGATCGTACAAAGGAGGCCGTATCGTTTAAGTACCGAAGAAAGGTAGATAGTAAGAGTAAGATTGACGAATTGTTAAAGGCATATGTTATACGTCCTAGTTCTACTTTTGTAAGTCGTTAAGAAAAAAGGTGGTTCTGATCGTTTGTGTGTCGATTTTCGTAGGTTAAACAATACAATACTATTGACAAATTTCCGTTATCTCTTATTGTCGACTAGACTGCGCTACTTAGTAACGTCAAATGTTTGGATATGGCGAACAGATTTCATCAAATTCCGGTTCATCCAGTATCTATTGAACGTACTATACTGCGTTCGTGGCACCTGATGGCCAATTTGAATACTTAATAATGCCATTCGGGTAGAAAAATGCGCCGTTCGTTTTCCAGCGAGCTGTCATGAAAGCTCTCGCGTACACATATGTAATTGTCTATATCAGGGGTCGGCAAGTAATTTTAGGTGGGGTCCGGATACTTTTGAAACTTTTTAACGAGGTCCAGAAAAAAAAATCATATTTCTTATTTTTTTATTTTAATTTGGACTCAAATTTAATCTGCTTACTAATTAAGAACTCAAAACACTCGCACAATTGTAAAATACTAGAAAAAATGATAAGATTGGCACAAACGTAAAAAACATTTTTAAATAATTATTTGAGTAATTTATACTTTCAAAAAATTTTTCGCGGTCCAGTATTTTACCTTCGGCGGTCCGGACCTGGACCACGGTCCGCCAGTTGCCGATCCTTGGTCTATATGGCGATATTATGATTATTGCCATCATAGAGGATGCATTCGAGAGAATTCGAGAAGTTATTGATATTCTTATTAAAGGTGAATTCTCTTCTAATTTCTCAATATGTTCGTTTCTTAAGACCTCTGTATAATACTTGTAATAGAAGTCGTAAAATAGAGACCTTAACAATTTATAGACCTTTTGTTATATTTGTCTTTATACCGCCTGACCTCGGGTAATAAGAACTCTTGAATGGACGGCAATGCACGAAACTGTCTATAAAAAGGTAATTTCGGTATTGACTAATGAGCCAATGCTGATGATTTTGAATCTAAATCTCCCTATTGAATACACGCAGATGTTAGTTCAGGTTATGGAGCTGTTTTGATGCAAAAACTTGACGGGTCAAATCAAGTTGAGAGTAGCATAGTGAAACGACTAGTCCAGCGGAGTCCAAATATCACTCATAAATTAGAGACGTTGGCTGTCTTTAATTCAGTTAAATTTTTTCGTCATTATTTACACGGTCGATCGTTTAAATACTGTACTTACATACTGTAACTCAGTGAAAGCTTATCGAAAGAAAGTTGATTTGACGCCTAGAGTTCATCATTGGTGGTTTTCTTACAAAGTTTTGATTTTGAGATCATTTATCGAGAAGGTAAACGTATGGCTCACGCATTCTTCTCAAGAAACCCTCTTCCGATGTCAGCTAGTGAAGAGACAAATAAAGTCGTATCAGTTTAACTGAAATTTCTGACGACTCGTTTCTCGTTGAACGTCGTGATTCTGAGATTTCTGATATAACTAAAAGGCTAGAGAATGATGAGCCAGCGACAGATCCTGCTAAAACATATATACACAAGGCGAATCCTTTTAACTTTCCAGTCAATGTCGGAGGGGGAGTCATTTCGTGAAAATGAACCTTAACAAATTATACTGAATATACTGTTGACTGTTTACGAAGACATTCAAAAGTATAGCATTTTTAAATGCTTAAATCATTATAGAATCGAAACTAGGGGGCCTACCCATCTTGTAATCTTAGATGACGGCATTTATAAATCCTTGAGATTCTATTGTTTTCCGAAACAATATTAAAGTATTTAAGTATATTTTTACGATAAGATCTACCGACGTGTTCAGATACATCTGATGAATGATTATGACTAAAGTTTAGGGCGTTTTTATCACAAATTACCGGTAGGTACCAAGTAGACGCCTCGTTTTGAGCCACACGAAAACAATTCACTGACAAGAATGGACTAGGAAATATGCGCCATCAACTATGTTACTTTGTCTTTAAAAGTGAAAAAAATAAGTAACTGGATTGATTGCATCAAGAGAAAAACCATTAATTATTTGAAATTAACTATTAGAATACAATTTACTTCAAGGAGGATCATGGTTACAAAATGGTCACAAGACCTGTTAAAATTGGGTCAAATATACAATAGTAGAAAATAAAAAATGTGAAAGAAAATAAGTTGCCTGTCAGGGATCCAAAATAAGCAAGAGCAAACTTGTTGAAGGCAAAGTTATATGCTACGAGAATGAGTTACGAAAGAGAAAATAGTTTTCTAAATTAGCAAAATATAACGATTACAACAAGAAAAGTGTATGTAATGGGTATATGTATTTTGAGCCCGTATCTTTAGTGTCCAACGTTTCAGAGCGTTATGGATTTAGTGTACAGGTTCATGGTTTATGGGTTTAAAACTCAACAGATATGTTTATATACTTTTTAAAAGAAATACAAAATTACTTATGTAACGAATAATATGGAGCTGGCTAATTGAAAGTAATTATATATTTCGAAACAATCTTTTCTTTTATAAGATAAAGAAAATATTACAACCACAAGTTTCTTATGTCACATTTCACAATATACAACAAGGTTGGTAAGGTTTATACGTGATATATTAGCAACAGTACTTTCTAATACAAGAAAAAATAAAGAGTCACATGTTTGTAATCTAATTAATATTTCTGAATAAACAAAATGTAAATGGTGTGAAATTATAACAAAATCAAAATTCAAAGTGTTGGTTCTTTTGCTATAGATACGAATATACTGCAAATTGCAGGTCAAAAATCATATATTTTTATACTAGGACTATCCAAACATGTTCGATGAATGTGAAGTTGTATGTTTAAGCACAATAAAAATCGATTACAGTTTTTAAATAAACATGACAAAAACTGTACCTTCTTTATACGGGTATGAAAGCATGCAGTATGCTAGTATGTTCGAAATATTTCTTATTAAACAAGATAAAAATCGCTAACATAACGACAATATTGCTTCAGCTTAAAATTTTCCGATAATAAATAATTCTCTTATGACCGACAATATCAGTTGTTTATAAATATTAAAAACAAGATACAGGAAATGAAAGACAGGATTGCACAATCCAATGTAATAAGTACACATAAAATTAAATAACTTATTCACAGGCTTGATGAAATGAAATTGTGTTGCAATTTAAACGGCTGTTCTAAATTGAAATACGTTTTTTTTTTTTTTTGAGAAAAAAGAAATAAGGAGGAAATCTATAAAAATATGTCCACAGAAGATACCACATAAAACAATACCAAACCATAAATCCATGAATCCAACTATATACATTGGTCTGATAAGAATTTATTTTTATTTATTTTACATTAAATCACTTAAATTTTACAAAAATATTTCCTCAAAGCTTCCCTATGTTGTTCTGTTACCCAAACTTACACCACATATTTAAGTGTAAGGTCAATAAGACATTTGGGATAATTTAAAACTCGGTAAGACACATTTTCTCATAAAATGCACGAAAATAGTAAGCAATCCACATTCTTAGTTATGAACTGAAAAAATTTGTTACTTCAATTATAATGCGGGATATAAAAGAGAAACTTTTTTTACTAAAGAGACAGCGATGTCAAATAGATTTAATGCAAGAAAAAATTGTGAACAGTTTACTGTTTATGTTAACTGTTTCATTAAGCAACCTGTGGTTTAAAGAGTCATGTGTTCCAGAAAATGAATCAAGAATTATTACGTAAAACTTAGACCGACCCTACATCACCCGCCTTAATCAAATGATCAACTGTTTACAACGCAGTAATTTGGCCAGTGCAGTAAACACGGCGCGAATGCAGACTTGTCTTGCTTGCTCTCGTCGAGTGTAGCTTGTTTAACCTGTTTTATTTCAAAATGCTTTATTCAAATCACGAATTAGCGGACAGGTATTAACATATGGGGTGTACGAATATAATTTAAATGCGACTTGTCGTTTGTATACGAATCATTACCCCAAAAGACAACTGAATCCCAGAACAGTGCAAAGCGCTCTTCAAACAATGCGGGACACCATTTGTCTGTCTTTCATAGACAGCAAGAAATTTTTTTTTTCTTGTCAAGGAAGACCCCAGCTGCAGTACCCGCCATATTGCTCGTAAAGTGAGCGGCTGCCTTCGATGAATGACCGATGGACGAGGAAAAACTTGTTGCGCTTAGGAGACCTTGGGTACAGATATCTATTCGATAAGGTTAATTAAACAAAATAAGTACAAACCATTTATTTTGTAACCATTACAGCTTAAAATTTTGCCATTTTTGCATTCAAAGTGTCAGAGAACAGAATACACTTAAAGTGCGTTGTATTAGGCTTAAACAACTGTTTACCAAATAAAAATGAAATAATTACAGTACAAATTAAGGAATGCCAATGACTAATTTTACTAAAGATTTATTGAATGCATTTTACTGTCAGAATTGAAATTATAAGGCAATTTTAGTTTTCCCTTAACTTTTCCAAAGCCTAATACACAGACAATTATTGATTTAAATATCTAATGAAAATCAAATCAAATCAAAGACCTTCTTGAAACATTTAAATTGGAAATATTTGCAAAAAATTAAAAAAACAAACAAATTAGTAAACCAAAATAACATTCCAAAAGGCGAAATATAATATTTTTTGAGAAAGGCTAAAATATTTATTTTTTGTGCCTTTAATTGACAAAAAAATCATATTTTAAAATGTGAACTAGCAATCCACCAGTTTTATTAAACATCAAGAGATCATTAGTGGAAAAGTAATCAAAATACTATTTAAAATTTAAATTGTTGTTTGTTTCATAACGCAGATTTAAAAAAATAACATTTTTAATTTTCTGCTAAAGCAAAGCGAAAATAGTAACATTAAAAGTGAATTAAATACCAAGACAGAACGAATTAAAATGTAAAACTGCATAAAATTCATTAGTTAATATGTATTGAGACGTAGGTAGGTGATTAACAATTTGTTAATTTTTTTATGATTTTATTCTACATTTATTTTTCTAAATATAAGTGCAAAGTTCCAAACAGGTTATAAACAATTACATGTTTAACTCTTCTGTAGCTCTCAGGACTTAACACTTGCAAGCAAATAAGGGATAAATATTAATTAACAAAAATCTTTAGGACTTATCTGCTTTTAAATAGGTGCAAGATAGAAATTGGGAGAAATTTTGTGTTAAAATTAGATCATTAAGTACAAAAAGGATTGAAAACTAAGAATTTGTTACTGATTCATAATTTCTAGACTTGATTTGAGGATATTGTGTAACAAAATTAGAACCTAAGAACTTACTTTCATTTATTTGAAGGTTAGGAAGGTAAATTATGAAGAAATTGTATAGCAACACTACAAAGATAAAGAAATTATTGAAAAGGAATGGAAATTAGAATATGTTACTGCTTCGTAATTTCCGTAGCCTTACTTTAAGCCTTAATATTATTTTGGAATAAATGCAAGGTAAACATTAAGAAAACTGTATGACAAAACACCAGTTTAAAAGTTCGTTTGTTACTGGGGACCATGGGGACTTTCCGACCCTGTAGAAGTTATTATACACAAATAAACTTGAAATTGGAAGCGCTCTGATTCTAATACCAAAACAAAGTACGTACAAATAACAACAATGAATAGTATCTATTATAAAATACGAACTTAATACTAATTAAAAAATTAAAACCCTGATGATGCTAGAGATGTGAATCATATATTAAATATAAAACATTTGAGGATAAACTTTTTATAAGAGACATAAATAAACTAAAAATAAAAATAAGAGCGATTTTTAAAGATGATAATTCCGAGATTGTTAAAATCGTTCCAATTCTTCTGCCCTATTATCTCCAACTCTTAAGTTTTATCAAAATCATTGAAATTTGGTAAGGAATTTAATATTTTGTAAATTAAAAAAAAAAACAATGCATTTTTATACTATTTTACCAAAGATTGATAATTTTTTAACAAATTTTATGCAGTACAACTATAAAAAATAATATACTATACTAGCCATATAATTAACAATCCTTAAACTATTTTACCTTTTCTTTATACAACTGAAAATTTCCAATTCGCCATCAATGCAGCTGAATTGAAGTTTCTGCAGTAAAATTTCCAAATGTTAGGAAAGCCCACTAGAAAAGAAAAATGGTTTCAATTAAAATAGATTATAGCATTTTTTATTCACCTATATCCGAAATCGCTTAATTTGGCCGCTAAATAACTCAAATAGATATTAATCGATTTTGATTATTTTTGGGGTGTGGACTTTTGCTTTCAATCTACATATTTTAGTGATACCACAGACATTATAGCGTATCGCTACAGACTGCTACTTAAATGCTGGAAATTGGCAACCCGAAACGGAAGCAGGGTCTCCTTAGCCGGCTTCCAGCTATAAAATTTAGCGTGGTAACTCTTCTACTTGCTAATAGGCGGCAGTTCCAACGGTGGCTTTGTTGCCAAATAATAACTGCTAAATAAATTTAATGCTTTCAATTATGTAATTAAAGAGATATGGAACTTATCTTGTGTTTGGAAATCACATTTGCCTTAAATGTTAAATAAAATAAATCAAGTTAGAATTAAAACTATGAATTTACCTAATTAATTATTTATTTTATATCACCTTGGAATGGGAAAATTCAAAAACTCGAAAGTAATGTTTTTAGATTTGTGCGTCGACTTCCAATATGGTACGATATCAAAACCTATGTTTAAAAAAATTGCATTATACAGATTGTGTATCCTTAGATGGGTACTGCCTCTTATTGTTGATTTCTTTAGATAGGTAAATAATTATTTATTGACACAAGTGTTGCATATTATGGATGTCATTGGTAGTGCCCATATTTGTGACACAAGGTGTTCAAAAAAATTAACACAATGTAAAATTGCTGGAACCTCAAGGAGTAGTTGAATACGAAATTTATTTAAAAAAAAACAACAAATCATCAATCAATACAGAGATAAGATAATGCGTTCGCTACTGCTGTTGCAATTTTTAACTAACTAACTTTTTTGTTTTTCGACATACTGACTTCGGACCGTTTCCATTCAACGCAGAACGGACAATCAGAACCAGAGTAGTGGGGAGATTTTTTTAATTATTTTTTCAATTCAACGCACCGTTTCCGAATTATAAGACCTTTTTTACTGTATCACCTCACACACCTCTTCTTTCCGAAATTTATTTTCCACATACGGACTTCGGACCTTTTCCATTCAACGCAGAACTGTCATACAGAACCAGGGGTGTGGGGAGATTTTTTCAATTATTTTTTCGATTTAACGCACCGTTTCCGAGTTATACGGCCTTTTTACTATAACACGACATACCTCTTGTTTCCAGAATTTATTTTCGACATACGGACTTCGGACCTTTTGCATTCAACGCAGAAGGAACATACAGAACCCGGGAGGGAGGGGTTGACATTTTTCAATTATTTTTTCGATTCAACGCACCGTTTCCGAGTTATAAACACTTTTTTATCCTATGACGTCACACACCGTTGGTCCCGATTTTTTTTTTGACATGCGGGTTTTGACGTTTTTCACTCGTTCACCATGGGAGATTTATTTGTTCACCATGGGAGATTTTTTGATACTTAAGAGTCTAAGCAAATACTGTTTTTTTTTCTTTCATATATTGTGACACCCCGCTCTGCGTCACCCACCGAGTGCTCTACTCAGAACCAAGGGGAAATTTGTTTATATTTCCAGCCATTTCCGAGTTACGAGCAAAAACCATTTTTTTTTCTTATACTGTGTGACATCATAGATCGATAACGAAGGCTTAACAAGGCCACGCGCTCTACCCCACGTTCCCTCCCTAGGTGTCCTGAAATTGCTGGGGAGACTCCTGAAGGCAGCAGAGAGAGAGAGAGAGAGATAAGCTCTCTATGAGGACAGAGTCACTCTATCTCTATCGCACACTATAACTCTATCTCTCTCGCACACAATCAGACAAAAACGACAGAAACGAACCTTCTTTTAAAAATACATGGGATTTATCATTATTAGAATAACCCATTTTAATTTAAAAAATTAAAAAAATTACAATGGGTTATTCTGATGACGAAAAATAAAACATAATTAACTGTATTATTCAAATAACAATAATGTGCAAAAGTTCTTCAGGAATATTGGCAAATTTATTTTGGAGGAAGAATCCCGTCAACGAACACTAAAAAATATTATTAGAAACCTTAGGTGGCCAGAAAACAGCCCCGATCTCATTGTCAGTCCTTTAGACATTTTTTTTTTACCTGAAAATTTGCAAGTATTGAAAAAAAAATACAGGACGAAATGCTTGATAATTTTGAATTTGTTTTTGAAGCAATTAATAGTAAATTGAAACATATTTTCAACTGTATCATCACAATCACTTGCATGTTGATTTGTAAAAATTGTAGGTATATTAATGTTATTTCGTTTTTAGTTATTCTCCTTATGTTGTTGTAAAGGTTAGTTATAAAAAGCGTTGTTTGTTATTTTCATAAGGATGAATTTTAATTTTTTTTAATGATTTTTTTTATTTTAAACATATATATTTTATGCCAGTAAATTTTGATGTCAAATGAAATAAAGGAAAAGTCGTACATTTGTATTTAAAGTTTCTTTCTATCTTTAATTATTAAACCTATAAGTGGATGTCAAAATACAAAAAAAAACCTGTACCTACATTCCGCGACGTACTAATAACCCACCTTGTATATTAAATAAATTTATCGTCATCATCAAATATTAAAAAAATTATATTACAAGCTGTTTAAAATATTATTACGAATTTTGTTTATTTGGAAATATATTTTCTGCAGTATTTCAATACCAAAAAATGAAAATAGTAGGTAGCTAATTAACGAAATTATGATTAAATAACTTAATTGTAACACCACTGCAGAATATCATATGATACATACATAGATATTCGTTGATTCTTTAAAAACATTTTTATCAATACCTACATCATACATTGAAGTAAATACAGTAACGCAAAAAAACAGATATTGATAAAAAAGTGTACAAAAGAAATTCGCAAGTACGCCTGGCAACAATACCAAAGTCTTGTTTATATGTTGCTAGGATACGCTTAGGTATGCGGGCCGCTGTATTTGATTCTTCCCAAAATTCTGCTGGTGGTGCTACCGGCAATTCGGAAATTTAAAACTGCTGGCCTATTCCAGGAGCGGTCTGTGGCGATAGCTATTTTGTCTGTGGTTATACATACCGTTTTTTAAAAACCTACAACACCTACAAAATTGATGTATGGTGGTAATATCCGTTCATAACGTTTTCCTCTTTCGGGCAATATTGACAACTATTTTTTATCTGATAGGTGGTTCCATTTGGAAGTTTTTGGACCTCTTGTAGAATTTTGATAAAAATTTTTTCTATTGGCTTGTCTTAGATTTGAGAGCTATACTTTAAAAGTAATAAATAATATTAGGTACTACTTCATAAAAAACGAAAAAATGCGATTTGAGGTATGTTATTTATGCCTCCAACTGCCAATGAAAAGGAAAAAAGAAAAATGTTTCTCTTGATCAAAATGCGGTTAGAACGGTACGATATAGATAATTTTCGAAACTCCCTTCGAATTGATTGTGATACATTCGATTCTACTCTTTGAGGCTAGGTTAAAGCATGTATGCTGCGCACAAACAACCTACTGATCACTTAAATGTTGTGGCATGACCTTGAGACTCCACAACTCTACTAACACTAACCAACACTTTTAGCGAACGGTTTTTGACCTGCACAATCCTGTGCTCCGAGGTCTTTGTAAATAACTAGTTAATATATAATTTTTATATAACTTACCAAGAAAAATGTAGCCACATTTCAAAAACTGAAAAAAATGTTCTTTGGCTATGCAGCTAATGTTGTTGGCCACAGAAAGAATTTCACTGAATTTTATCAAAATAATCACTTAACAATAATTACTAAACAATCGAACATAAATATATCATTTAAAAATATGTATTTACTTATTAAATTTAAAAGCGTTTTCACACACACACACACACACTTCTGTCGCACTTACGTACGCCATCTTTGAAATTCTGTATAACCAAGTCACAGCTTATACCAAGTTGTATCTGATTGGTCGAAAAAGCACGAGGTTAGTCAGAAATATACACAAATTCATTGCACAGATAGGTACAAAACAAAACTACAGTTTTTTAAAATTGTTTATGTTAATTTAATTTTATTCTATTATTTATTTGCAAGTTCAAATTTAACAGAGGTTAAATTATAGGTCTTTAATAATTGTGTTGTTTTAATAAAAAAGTTTACACCCTAATTCATTTTACTAACAACCAATGACTCACTATCTGTTCATTATAATAAAATATTAATAGGTATACATAATTAAATAATTTTAATAATTTCTTTGGTAATCTAACGTTTATCCACGTTCATAAATTGTTTAACAAATTTATTCTGAATATTAAGTTAAAATAAAATATCTTACCATGGATCTGTTAATAAGGTGCAAAAAAAATCCTACATATAGAACTATAAATGCTTGTAGTTTGTTTTATTTAAGCAAAACAAAATTTCTAATGTATTTATTATTATTAGCATCAAAAAGTCGTACTGTGTTATTACTAAGAGACCTGCTTTCTACAATAAAATTAATGCGAAATGTAGGTACAATAAGCAATTTTGCTAAAAACTCCTTATATAAATTTTTATTTAGTTTTGGAATTTCCAAAAGATTAATCCCCTGATGTTAACAAATTATGACGTGTGTTACCTACAGGAAAAACTTCATAGGCATTTCAACAACTCAGATACCTTGATACCTAACTCTAGCTAAAGTGGGAAACACACAGCGGGTGTGAAATTTTAATTTTGTTTTCTAGTAATATTAATAATATTGGTGATAATCATCAATTATCTCTATATTTGTGTGCATAAAGTATGCTGATTAGGTACGACTTTTTCTAATGTTGTCTTCGGTTCTTAAAAACCTATGGTTTATTGGAATTATTGCAGTGTAGATACAAAAACGTTAAAGATTAAGTACTTCGCAAATAACATCAGAAAAAGTCGAAAAATTCATAGATAAAAGTGGACACGTTAGTAACTGTTCTTTAAACTGGTAAGTACGCACGTAGGTAGGTAATTATATTCAAATTTATTGTATATGATATATTGATAATTTCTGCTTTTTTCAGTTTAAATTTAGCATCATTATTTTTGTTAACTGTATTATATTCACTTTTTTATAAATATAAATTTTATAACGTATAATTCGTGACACATACATACAGGTAGGTATCTAAATAATATGACACGATATGAGCGTTCTAGTAATGAATTGAATATGATCTAAGTAGGTATTACTGGTGTCAGTTTTTAATTAGTTACCTACTGTACTTATCCTTTTAATTAATTTCATATTACTTACTTTCACTAAGTTAGTCATTTATAACAATTATAACCATTACTCAAAAGGGTAAATGACGTCATCAACTCTGAAAATGGCGGATAAATTAATAGGTGAAAAAATATTTTAAAAAATACTGTATGTTCACTACTGAAACAAATTTGTGCTCAACAAGTATTGTGGGGTCTCTCTAACTTCAGAAGTTCTCGACTATTATCGTTATCGAAACGGACGAATAGGTACCTATTAGCAGTTAGAATAGTTAGATTCCTAACTAATGAAACATTTAAAATCGAAGACCTTTTAGTTAACAAGCCGCACTAGAGTAAGCCAATTGGCATAGTCAGATCCGGGGGTTGTAGCATTTAAAAGGCATTAGGGATGATTAGGGATAAGGACTCCAATTCAACCTCAGAGGGCGTGTCCTCAGGGCGATACTCTAATCTCGTATCACCTTATTTGTCTATGAAAAAATATATTTCTTGTCGCAGGCCTTAGTTTACCTTTATTTCATTACATAATAAAGTGCCATTTTCCAGATTTTTCAGTGATTGAGAGTAATTTGTTTAGACAAAAATATAGCTATTAGCAGCTCATATCAATTCAGAATATCTCAAAGTTTCTATTAGCTCATAATAGCTAGTATTTTTACCAAGTCGAAAAGCCATATGGAGAGAATAGAGAGAATAGAATAGAATGGAGAGAAGTTGACAATGTTTTTGATAATTTTTTATTAGTCTGGCATACCTATTTATAACTGCACACATATACCTAATATTTAAGCATTTCCTTTACAGATTTTAATAAATTTTAAATAACTCTCATCATCATTGCTGTGTACGATGGCACAATTTTTGGGTTCTCAAAATGACCCCTCTTTGCCAGGACCTTCCGGTTTAAACAACACACCTCAGCTAGTTCCAATAAGTAAGTTTTCCATGCAGTTTAATGAATTTTGTCTCAAAATGATTAATTTGTAACTTAATTGCCTTATGTAGATTTGCATTTTTAACTTGCATCTAATAATCCTTTTTTTTTATTTTTCCAAATTGTCTCTCTAAATCACAAACAATATTTGAAATCTAATAGACTCCTCAGAATACTCCATTAACAATTTATATACAGATTTATTATAAGTGTAATATACAAATATAAAAATATAATCCATTATTTCAATTATTTTAATTTTTATTCATTAAATTTTCTCAAAATGATATCTCTATATCTACACTTATAAATTAGCACACATTCTATATATCTTTTCTTTATATTTTTTGAATTCAGACCCTAGCAACAGGGGCCAGTTCATGGGTATGGGCATTAACACATCTACAGGTTCTGGTACGACACCATTACACAGAGGTAATCTATATGGTCATCTTTTTACGAGTTACAAAAAATATATATATATATTGTGTAACTGAAACAAATTTTAGCACTAGATCTATCTAATATACGAGTATAATCTATATATTATTTTGTTGCAGATCCCATACATCAATTGCGTCCACACAATGAGAATTTTTGTCCATCTAATACAGTCATCCAACCATTTATTTGTGAGTTTCTAAATCATTTAATATTTTTGGTACTGATTTTTTAAAATGTTCATTACTCCGCTAAATTTTTCTTAACATATACAGTGTGTTTTATGTTGACTTGCAGTATTTTAGAGCACATAGGTATCGATTTTAATTTCTTTTTTTTTTTTCATTATAGACTATAAGTGTCAATGAGATCTACTTCACCATTTGTAACTTTCATTTTTACCCCATTTTCAGTACCCGCTGATGCAAAAAAAATTAGCCAAAAATTGGTAATTTCTTTAAATAAATAATTGAATTGTACGTATGCCTATCTGCTAATAAAAAATTTGCTTTGTAACAGATCATACAGTATTTGCTCTAGTAATTACAACTTTTAAAATGCAGTATTTAGAATACTCAGTATAAGCCATTTTAAGTTAAAGTTTATAGCTTTGTTCAAAACGATGAAAAAATTTGGTTATATGAAATGGTTTAGATGCAATACAGTAACACCTTTTTAATACAATGACAAATCATAATAAATACCTAGGTGAATATTGGAAATAGAAATTACAAACAGGATTTTGTAAGTAATGATTAATACTGCAAAGAAAATTATAGTAACGTCAAAGAATAATAAAAAATTATCAAAAAATTTTTAACAAAGTAGTTCAATGTTTATATTTTCAATACTTCTTTATTTATTTGAAAACAAGTTCATCACTATAGCGTAACATTAATAGCGATCTTATCAATTAAAGATCCATTTATACTTTCTTAAATATGAGGGCGTTGCTGCTCAAAGTGAAACACACACATATTATTTGATTACTTTCAACTTTTTAAAACAATTCTTAGATTTCAATATTGGCCCGGCCCCAGGTCCTTGTAAGATTTGTCGGTATAGCTCCAACAGTCAACCAAAAAGCATCTGTAAGTTTTGACTTGATTATCAAATCACAACTAGTTTCTCAAGTTATACGTTTCTAATTCTCAGATCTACAGCATTGCATACCACAATGCCCCGCTATTGTCACCAACCACAATTTAGTATATGCTACATCTGACTTTGTCGGGCGTAATGATGTTCGTAAGTTGTGAAATTTGCAGTTAAAGCCAATATAATTAAAGATTTTTTTTTTCAGGTCCATGCGTTGTTTACCTTCCTGGATCTAATATTCCTTCGAGTGTCCCTGAAGATTCTAATGAAACAGCTCCAATATATATAGGTAAGTTTTCTTAAATCTACCTCAATCTAATTGTGAAGATTATCCTAAAAGTCAAAGGTTTGTGCGGGAGAAGGTATAGCATGATTCAGCACAAAACAAATTAACATTGATTTTAGGACTTTTTATTCTTCCTAATCCTCAAGATGTATATACAACAGAAGTGCCAAGGACACAATTAGGCAGCCAAAGGCAAAGAGGAAGCTACGCACATGGTTCAAATCTAACTAATCCATTTTGGAATATCTATGGTACATTTAACAACCATGCACCACCACGTTATCGTAAGTGTGTAGTTAAAGTTATCAATCTAATTCAAAATAACTAAAACTTCTGATTTTTTTTAATTTCATGAAAAATACACTGTTATTCATGTTCTAATATATTTGACATTTTAGCTGGTTACCAAACACAACGTCCACAAAGAGGAAACCAGTCCAGGACAGATTCAGGTATTTCAGGCAAATAAAAATAATTTATTTACATTTCCACATTTTTCATTTATGTTCATATGCCATGTTATTTTATTTCTACTTTTATACATATTTTTAAAACTATGTTTGAAACTTATTAGGAACTATTTTCAATATACGTTAATCCTCTTATATTTTGTTTTATTTAAAATAATTTAATATTTTATTTAAAATTAAATTTTGCCACACTTTATATACAGTGTGCCATGCATCAAAAATGAAATGTTCTCATCGTTTCAAAATTAAAAATATTTGTTTACTAAAGATTCAGCTCAAATATTAAATTACATTTTCCTCCTACTTCTTTTGTTGGTTGCACTAAATTTAAATTGTCTACAGTGCTCGTTGAACCAAGATAGATAAAAGCCAACAAATTATAGGAAATATTTATTTATAAACAAAAACCAAATGCTAAGCAAATACTGAAATTTTGAAATTAGACAAATTTGCAAAGAAATTAAACTATAATTTCTTTTACAGATACAAATAACAACTTGTCTTTAAAAAACTTAAAAGAAAATAGTAATTAAAAATACAAAATACTAAAAAACATGCATTAATGAAAACAGTGTAAAAAAAACATTTTTGTTAATCTTCAAACAATCCCACTTGTGAATCATCTGATACAGCAGGATTATTTTTTGATCCCAAATATATATGAGGTAACTAATTTTCTTCGACATTGGATTTTTCCTATAAATAAAACAAATTTTACAACAAAAATTAACATAAAAAAGAAACATATTGAAAATAAAGTTGTATTTACATACATTTATGTTAGTGATCTTTTGATGTCATACAGAACAGTATTTTTTTGAGAAAGGGATGCACATATTAAGCTTTTTTTTGGGACTGAATATTAGTGACTTGTAGTTACTATTTCTATCTCTTTTGATCTTAGTTTTCATATGGTAGTTTAAATCTCTTCATTCACTCATACCACACATACTACAACATACGACATCACTAGGGAAAAAAGCCTATTGAAAGACAGCTGATAGAAAAATTAACAAAATGTGAAAATGTTTAAACATAAAGATAATATTAGCAAAGAATCCTTTGACACAAGAAAACAATTGATACTTGTTAAAAAACAAAGTAAACCTTTTTATGTTGATAAAATTTTATAAGTAAATTAAATAATTACCATATTTTTCTTCTTATCGGGTGCATTTAGAAGTTCTCGACCTGACCTCGCTGTTGTATAGACAGTTTTCACTGCACTTTCAAAATCAAGCTGTAAAGTGTCACCAATAAAAACAAGAAACACTTTTTGTTGAAGATAGCAAAAAACAAAATTGAAAGAAAAATTGTGTCAGAGTGAAAAAAGAATGAATAAAGTTACAAACTTACTTCTTCATATTTTCTTGCTGATGTAGAACATTCTTCAACATTGGTAACCGATACATAAAACTCATTGATTTCTACACAATGTCCAGCTAGGAGTATTTCGTTTAATGAAGTATATCTAAGTATAGAATAGGTTGGAACAGTTTTTTTAAACCTGTACTTTCTTCTTAAAATTACCAATAGATTTATTTTATGTCGGATGGGTACTAATACTGTTTTATGAATCTTTCTCCTTTGTTTTCCATGATGTACCAAACGACGTTTTTGTTTGCTGATCTCAGCTAAATAATTGAGATTGACAAAAATGTGGCAACAGGAAAAATATTTTAATTTACTCTCACCATATTTTTTAGTTGATTCATATGCAAGATATTCAGGTACTTTAGACTTGAGGCCCATAGTGTGTACAGGTTTATCTGCTTTAGCACAGTCATGTTCAAGATTTTCCAAGTCTACTATTTTCTGATCCCTTATAGAATGCTCATCCAACTAGAAACAGTAACCCAAAAAAAAAAGAACAAAATATTTGTGACTGAAATAATTTTCTTCTAAAATAATACAGTGACTTAAAAACCAGGACATAGGTACCTTAAATTTTTTTGGGACACATGTCGATTGACTTGATTTCTTTTATGTATGACTTCTAGATATACCTGTTGAACTAGGCAACTGTTGAATTTCATAATTTATAACACATAATAATATTTTTTGTGCATAGACTTAAAATTTTATATATATGAAGTTTCTGTTTGAGTCTTATAAATCTAGGAGACATTGGAAATATCTGATGAAGAAAAATTACCGACACTGTAATTATAACTACTTTTGTGTGAAAATTTATGACAATAGAGCAGACTCTATTATTTACCAGTTATAATCAGCAGTTCAATAATTAGCTATTTTTTCATCTTCAGGAATTCCAAAGCCTCCTAAATTTTTAAACTGAAAAAGAAGCTTTGTTTAAAACTTCTAATCCCTATACAAAAATGTCTACATTATAAACTGATGAAATTTAAGATACTAGGGTTTTATAGTATTAATGCTTAAATCTATGTGGCTAGACTTTTACTTCCTAAACCACTCTAAAAAGCCTATGGATCAACCAGCTGGGGTTATTGTAATTATGGGTTTGGCAAGGTATATAGGAAGAATTTCATTGAAATTGTGAGTTTGATTTCATTTTTAGAGGGATGTACTAGTTCAATGAGCCATACAAAAAGAGCTTACAAAAAAATTGTTTGTATCCGATTCTTCTCCACTATCATAATTTATCAGGGCAGGTGGTAATGCAGGTTCATTAGGTCCATTATGTCTGGAAGTGTCTGGAAGAACAAAAATACATGTATAAAGGAGATGTCCTTAGATGCAGAAAAAATTTAATGTCTACATCTACAAACCTATATCTTCATTCCTGGAGAAATTGATACATGTAAACAGGCATAAAAGAAAGCCGTTCACCAATAAAGTAACAAAAAGAGTGTCCATGATAAACATAATCAGTGGATTTGCTACTTCTATGTCATTATATAAATCTGCAATAAAAATATAAAATATTATATTTTATCATTATGGGTACCTACTGTAAAAAATCATTACACCTACATTATTATTAAACTTACCTTGTAGAATTGGTTCATTTTCTTCTTCCAGCACCTGGATAAGTAATAGCAATGACACTGAAATAACAAAATATTTGATCTTGCTGACTAATAAACGAATACCTAGTACTTATTTAAATAATAGTGAAAACAAACATAAATTACAAAAACCTACACAATGTCATCCAAACAGCCATGTTGTCTCAAAAAGTCAGTACAGCACAGCACATTCAAAACTACAGTTAAAAAAAAAATCAAAATGTATCTACCTATATAAAACTTTCGCGGTAGTTCTTACGTATCACCACGGATAAAAAAAGGGGTCCCTTACCACTGACCTCTATTTAAGTTGAATGATGTAATAGGGCGGGAAATCTAAATGATTATGATTTTTTGGAAAACAATATGATGATCACTAAAATAAAAAGTAAGTACATCATTTTGGATAGTTGGATACATTCTTAAATTGCAATGGGGTACTATTGTACTTTTTGAGAGAGAATCGTACCAAATTTACTACCTGCAATTACAATAATACGCTTAAGGAAATCTCTTTTACCTACGTTCAACGCGTTTCAAGTTTTTTCTACATAAAATGTAATTAACAGAATTGTAAAGAAAAGCATGTATATATATTATATTTAAAAAAGTAATCTAAATGGCAGTTAATCAGTAAAAAAAATATAATTTGATTTCGTAGAAGAGGCAGAGTGAACGCGTGAGTTCGTGAGTATAAAACCCCATTCACAATCAATTCGCGGGCGAAGTCTGACTTGGCCACGCGTGCTTACCTTTCGCATTTCAATGTAGCCGTTCAGAATAAAATCTCGAGCTGGCAAACGAGTTGAAGTGCGCGTGAAACCTCGCAAGCTGCAAACTTTGACGTCCGTGCCGACTTCCGTGCCGGTTACGGGATATGCGCAATATGATTGTTTTAATACATTGTCAACATAATTTTAATTTTATGGAATTTTGAAATTAGTTTAACCATTATGTTGATTAACCACGATGGAAGAATGGGAAACTTATTATCCCCTCTTTTACAGGTAACAAATGCTGTTGTTGTTACTTAAAAAGACAGCTATTATAGCAATTCGAGCAAAAAAACTCCATTAAAAGACTTCTGGGTCTTGGGGGAGTAAGACCAATTCTAACGGCCCGGAGAAATCATGAATTTTATGAAAATTTTCTTCGTGAAGCTCGTTTCAGTGAGCCCAACATTTTTTTTTCAATTTTATAATCTGTCAGATTTATCATAGTGGTCTGTAATTGGAGATACACTGTAATAAAAATTCGTCGCTAAACTCGGGAGCAGCTTGGAATTGGCTCACTTTAATAATTATTATTATGGATTATTATTGTACATTTTAATTTAAAATTTTGAAAACAAACAAAATATAAATGTAACCTAAAGTATACAACTAAAACAGCTGATTTAAGTTGAAGCCAACGCGCATGTACCAAGTGTCGCCTGAATTTTATTCCGAATGGTCAAATCCGTGCCGAAGTGTAAGTTGGCTAGCAAATTGATTCTGAATGCACCTTAAGTGTTTTAAAATTTCGGATCTGGTAGATAAAAATACAAATACTTTACTGTTTACAAAATATTAAACAATTTTTAATAATAAATTTAAAAATAAATCATTATTCCGAGTGGGAAATAATTTACCTGTGATCTCAATTAATATAAATTAATAATTTAAAGAATCGATACGGCGTAAAAATCGATTAAAATAATACTTAAAAATCTTAAAATTATTCGAGAATTTTAAATGTCACTGATATTTGAATACATACATTTGAATAATATAAAATACTTTAAAATACGTATCGCACATACGTACCACAGATTGTAAACTTCAAGAGATGTGAAAACGCATAATAATGAGATACTTTCAACTGCTCTTAATAAAATTTACTTCAGATGAATATTAATTTTACAATAACGTAGGTATATTTTATTTGCATTTGTATGGATGAAATTACTTAATACATTAGACGAATTCTTTCATTCATAATTTTCAAATTATATTCTAAAATCAGATCAACTGATTGGTTAATTTTAAAATATTGTGGCAATTTTTTAATTCAGTCAATCAGCTGCTCTGATTTCAGATTGTATTCTAAAGATTATGAGTAAGAACTTAGCTATTGTCACAATTAATATCATAATTATTTTTTTAAACTAGTGAGATTAAAAACTATATCAGATTTAAAATATTGAATTTTGAGACATGCCAATTTAAAGGACTTTTTTAGCGAGCTACCGTTTTACTGGTGGTTTGGCGGTTATAATGTTACTTGTTTAGTTGATGCGTTGTTTTAAAGTGATAGAAAATTAAGTATATTTCCATTTCTGTTATCAAAGTTATTATGACTAAAATTGATTGATGATTTCTTCGATGATCGAAGCGAAAATATAGAAAAGTACATATTACATACAAGTATATATATTTATTTATTCAAAATTTGTAGTCAATAGTCTGTCTTTCGTGTATAAGTACCTATATTTTCTTCATACGTAAGAATAATAAAGATCAACTTCTTGAAATATTATCCGTGCTATTTGCATAAATTGGAACATTTGAAAATAAGAAGGTACGGGAGACAAATAGTATTAAAACATATCTAAAAAAACATGTTTTACTTTTTTCAAACAAAATCTACACCAAATGTCAGAAATAAAAACATACATTTTAAAGAGAACACGAACAGTATATAATAGTTGACATTAATGGTGGGGAGCATACCATTCACCATAACCGCTCCGGATAATTAAATTAATTAAAACCAGAACATCACTAAAAAATCCTTTTATAATTTGTTGAGATCCAGCATCCAACAAACGTGCTAAATTAATGTTTCTTAATTGACCGAGTCCTTGATATGTAGTATATTTAGGTAATAAATAACCAGGATCCAAATATCGATTATATTCAGGATGTTTTAGGAACGCCCTAAGCGCTCACCAGTATTTTGATTGGAGTTGGGAATAATTTCGTTGGGTTTGTAGTTCGAGTTGCTACTTTTGGATTGGAACACAGAACTTCTTCACAATTGGTGTTGAAGTTTGTTGGGCGTTAACGCTAAAGGCAAGGACGTAGTAGCATTAGGGTGTCGTAGTCATATCATTCGGTACCCTCAACTGCCGCCAAATGTACTTATTATAACCCAAAAAATTAAATTGTTCAAACTAGTGTACAGCGCGGTGTTAGTATAATGCGACAAACTTTAATTTTTGTCGCCCTGTATGTCAAACACAGAAGACGATAGGCTTTAGGTCCGCAGGAAAAAATTGTTTTATTTTTTTGTTTCATTAGCTCCTTGTCGTACCTTTTTTTAAAACACCCTGTAAGTTAGATAACATGCAATATACAAACGAATAGTTTGTCAGCTTTCTAAAACAAAAACTTAAATTTAAGAAAACAAAAAAAATGCAATTCATTTTATCAGTTGAGTAGAGGAATATGAAATCCTACCGCGTTTCTATTTTAGGGAGCATGAGCATCACTTCATTTTGCAGCAAGCAAAATTTTTTGTTGGGATTAAATAAATAACTTTTTGCATTATCAGTACACATGTGATCGATGCCCGAGTTTCAATTATCATAACAAAATAAATTAGAACTATAAAATATATGTATATATAAATTTAAAAATATTTAGAAAAATTGTCCATATACAACTTTTTCATGTGTTGGTATCAATTCTTCACATTATAAAAATAACTGTTTTAACATATTGTATTTCAAAAACAAGGATTTCAAGACAAGTGCTTAGACTTCTAAGGAAAATATTCTTCAATTTGAAAGACAAAAAAAGTTCCCTCATTTTTAACACCCTTGTGTAATTCTAAATTTGTCTAACTAAACAATCCCTATAAACTGCTAATTTGTACTAAAACATTTAAAACTATGCAGTTGCAAAATAATTTTAATTTAAATAACATGTACACTTTTGTGCATGCACACAATTTCACTCCAATATAAATAAAATATTTACATATAATTTTTTTCAAAAATTCCAACACCCTGTTTAGTCATAGCGGTTTCAAAAGCAAATATTCTTAAATTTGGACGAAAAAACAATTTTAATACATGTTGTTCACTCAATAGTTATAAACATAGGCATTTTTTACTGAAGTAAATAAAAACAAGAGCAAATTATGTACTTATTGGTTCCAGATACATATTCAATTACATATTATGAGATTGACAAATTTTTAAACATTTCTTCCAATACGCTAAAATTATCTTCGTAGTCTTTGTCAGATTTGATCAGGACGGTTATGCAGCTGCGTTTCAGTCCTAATGCAGCCCCCAAGTCCACTCGACTTGGCACGTAAATGTAAGATATGTTTGCCTCTTCACACACAGCTGGTAAATGGCACATGATTTCGATGGGCATCACGTCTCCAGCGAGTATAACTATACCTCGAACACCCTTTCGGATTCCCCTTTGAACATCTTTCAATCCAATGAGAAGATTATGGATTCCTCGCTCCTTTGCTGCGATTGTCAAATTAGTCATTAGTAGATAAATATAATTATATTAAATTCTAACCAACCTTTTTTTATTAACTTATAGCAGTTCTCAGCATACTCCTCTGTCGCCATGGGTTTAGCGATTACAGTACAATTAGCCACTTTTTTTTCATAAGACAGCTGAACATTATTCATTATATAATATATACTTTTGGTATAATTGTATTTAGAAATCAACATTACAGGAAAATTAAAGCAACAAAACAACGCTAACTATGACAAAACAATACACACAGACAAAAAACGAATTATGCAAATCATGGAACATAATGCGTCTTCGTTATATCCATTGAATCATGGATCTTGAATCCGGATCTTAAGATACTTCAAAAGTGCAGTCCAATCACTTTCGTTTGAATTTTTAATTTGAAAACTGAAATAGGTGATAGCACAAAATAAAATATCTTAGTTGGAGACATGGCTCAATGTGGTATCCAAAAAATCCAATCAAAAAACACTAATATATTAGTCCAACACAATAGAAACATCCACTTCCAGATCATATTTATAAGATTGCCTGAAAAAGGCAAGTGGCTCAGTTGGCGGCATCATTGAAAAATAATATGTTTCAACTAGAAACAGCTAAACTGCTTTTGTGAAGCTGTGACTTTTCGAAGCAGTGCTTGCGGGTGCGCTCGCGTTCATTCCTATACTCCTATCCTATCATATTTCATAATATTGCGGTTCACACCTTCTATGCTATCGTGCAAAAACATCATTTTGTAAAAAAAAGCAAAATCGAAAAAATATATACTAACGGCTTATTGCTCTCCAAATGGCTAAAACATCAAGCAAAATCCACCTACTACATTAGGTCTGTTCCAACAAGAGTCAGGGATTGGTTCCAAACCGTCAGAAATGTGCATCCAACTAATTCTTGCGATATATTCACTGAAGATACATTTAGAATTTTGCTGGCCAAACATTTCGAACGGTTGGGAACCAATCCCTGACTCTTGTTGGAACCTCAGAGTACTTTATTTATTAGTCTGAGGTTGGAACAGACCTAATAGCAACCCTCTAGCCTTGTAAACTTTCAGAAAAATCACATACCTATTCTTTTGGGGTGTCGGAGCAGTCAGTTCTAGTGCAACCTACATATGTGGTGCAACCGCAGAACAGCGTCAAAATCGCAGACAGTAACACCGCAACATATCTCTTAATTACAACTAGTCCATGAGACGAATCCAAGGCATCTACATACACATTATTAGACATGGACATCTTTTTAGTGATTCGTATATGATACGATTATATCTCGTGTTTCAGAATACGGAGCTCATTTTGAGATGGCATCAAATAATTTACAAGCGAAATATAATTGAAGTTCAAATTTATTAAAGAACATTTATTTTTGTATCTGGATTCGCATGAATCGGTTCTCGGTTTATGACCCAAATTAAAGTTTAAGGAGTCGCCTTTGTACATAGACCATATATTTTTTCAGAAGTTAAGGCCACAGAAAAAAATACAAAAATCTTTCCATGGACTTACTGAAAGCTCGAGAAATTACTGCACGAAATCAATTACATTGACTGAAATACAGTGAAATACATATACACACTTCACTGCTGAACTGTTATAATTTTATTCAGTGCGGCATAAAATATTTCCATTAGAAATGTGTTAGATTTGTGAAGGAATGATGACGCCATATTATAGAGGCTAAGTTCATGGGCAATGGGAAAGATACGTTATGCGGGGTAGGTATTTAATTGAAGAGTTAGTCATCTTGAGAATATCTCAATCAACGTCAGTTATTAATTAGCTCCTCTTTACAATTATCAAATATTAAAATGTTCATACACCCCATCTACTGACTAATGAACGAATTTATAATTCCTTTAGATCAAAGGCAACTGTAACTGTTCCAAATAATAATCTCTGTTCAGTTCCTCGTAAATAGATGGCGCGTCGAGCAACTAACATATTTTTCAATATCCAAGGCTCCAGATAAAAACTAATTATATATTTTTAATAAATACTATAGACCATTATCTCTTTTAGAAAAAATTAAGGCCACAGGAAAGTCCAAAAAATACCTCAATGAGAGACCAGGGAATGCAGGAGTGAAGTTGTTCCTGCCTTCCAATCCCGGTTTTAGCTGTTTAAAATTTTCCAGATCAACAAAATGAAATTGCCATAGTTTGCCGTCTACTGATAACAAACCGTAATAACTGTAAAAATTCCTAAAAAGTCAAAAGCAATCGACATAATGAACACAAAAATTGTATTACATTTCCATTCTATTGAGAAAATGGGAAATTAGGAAATCGAATCTTTTGTCATTCACGGTTTTACAACTTTACACGACGCGCCATCTACAGACCGGAAATTGTAATAACTGCAAATAATTCCTTGCAAGCAAAGGCAACTGTAGTACTTTGGAATCAATTATTGTTTCCAGTAAATAGATGGCGCTTCTTGCAATCACGTTACTAAATTATCCATAAACTACAACCAGGCATTCATATAAGGACTGAAAATTTTCGGAACAGATGGAACAGAAAAAACTGACAAAATTCCTCTATACTGGGCTATTGCATAAAATGTATTTTATTAAATTGTACATATTAATTTGTTCACAAATTTACAAACTTCGTTTTTATGTAATTTATTATCACTGGATTTGTGGGATGTTTTAAAAAATAGAATTAAAACAAATTTAATTTTTATTAATTACAATTTTACATTGAACATGTGAAAAGACTAAATTAGAATTGAATACAAGCTACAAGAGGATAAAGAGAGAATCAAAAAATCACCCCCTTATTTTTTTGTCTTTCTGTCGAAGAAAAAATATAAAAGCCCAAACTTTTAGTAAAATTTACGATGAACTTATCATAAAACTACTTTTATAGTACACTATTTTTTCATAATATACCATAAATATGCAATGAATCAATCGAAATCTTGACTTCATCGATTGTGGAGGGTCAGCAAATTAACCAAAATATTATGCAAGGCAAATATATGATGTGTATATATCACTGTAATTAGAAATAGGGGAGGATTCTAATACCTACGTGATAAATACAAAAACAAAATTTTGATTTATATCTTCAAGATACAATAGTCAATTGTTTTTTTTTATATACCTATATTTCATTGACATCGAGATAAAATTTCATACAACTTTAGTCTTTACCGTTTTTTTCTAGATAGAAAGGTAAAAAAAGATAAGAGGAGGTAGAATATTATGTGAATTACCCTTTAAATCATATTAAGTTTCACAATAATGTTTAATATTATTACAGATAATTTAAACTGCGGCGATACATTAATTGTAGATAAATTGATGAGACCAATATCAAAAATATAATCCTAGCTCCGGGTACTAAGAACATACATCTTTGAATGTTGCTGTTTTGAGACGACTTCCATTTGAAGAATTCCTGAAAAAGAATTTTACTAATGTTATACTATCCAAGTAAATCGAAAATATTTAGGAAAAAAATTAGTTATTAAAAAGGAGTGTAAATATTGAAGGTGTGATTCTTGAAAGTTCGTTAAATTCCAGAACCGCTACAATTTAAAAAAAAATTGCCTTTTGCTATGAAGCAGTTGAAAACACCGTCATGTAGAACTAAACTGAGAATTGCACTGGATCTGGATGGATCAACCCTTTGTCAAATATTAATATATAAAATGAATCAGTTTTAAAAAATATATTTTCGGGAAATGCTGTACCTAAGCTGTCACAGGTTATTCTGCATCTCTAGGCATATCTCACGGAGGCGATCACGCCATTAGACGCGTGCGGGTGCTTCCTGTTTCCTGTTTATATTTTATTTTCGGGGCCAACTTTCAGCTTTTTTATTCGACGATCCGATTTTAACTACTCATTAAGGATACTCTGATTTAATACCGAGTACCGACAGGAGTTCTTCTTAGGTTAGTTATATGTTGGGTTGGGTCTATGAAAATGTAGACGCGTATACTGTTCCTTTAACTATAAATAGATATATATTTACTTATCACACCTTGAATGAATAGGGGAAAATTATCCTCATTTTGTAAAAACATGAACCAAGCACGTGTTTATTAGTTTTGCGATTTGTAGACCATATTCCGATATTAAAATAATATATATGAGGTGTAATCATCTGTCTTAAGAAAATATTAAATTAAATTACTATTAAATTTTGTCCGAAGTAAATATAGCTATTACATAAGAAAACGTGCTTTTTCTGCTGCATATTTACACCCTGTATTTGGGATTAGCAGGATTTTAATCTACAGGAACTTTTCTCTTATTTGATCACAATGAATCTACTCTTGGGAAATTCGAACTTTTCCGTAAACCTTGTACCTACAAAGAAAAACGAAACTATAATTATGTACATATGGTACCAAATGTTTATGTTTCGACCATTTACGTTTTAACGTCGGGCGCTTATTTTTCAATTAAAACATGTGGGAAGCTTGAAATACGATGTACTTATTACCTAACTGTTTGATACGCGTGCCCAAGGCTTTAAGAACGTACCGTAGGTGGTTCAAAGGAGTAATACACATACATATTATGTATGTAACTATTTGTAGATGTGTCTAGCAAATAGCTAAATATTATTAATTTAAAAACACATACCAGATATACGGAAGTTATTAAATAATATAATCCTGCAAAGACATATCTTTTATTTTTGTTGCTGTAATATCACTCTTCACTCATCTATATACAGGGTGTTCCACCTAAGAGGGATTCTTCTGTAACTCTGTAACTGTAAAATTTATACAAAAATGGTTTCAATAAAAATTGTCTGGAATCACGTGGGCCAAAAAAAATATGTTTAGCTCTACAGGGTGCTCCATTTCGCGTGCCCACTGACAAAACTCCAGTATCCTCTGAAAGTCTACTATTAGTAATAGTAACTCTTGGTGTAATTGGATGCGATAAGAGGATGTGCTGTGCTGTGCTTTTGTAAAGTCCTATGTATCGACGTTGTACTAATACAATTGCAAGGCCTTCTTGGCGCTGTTACATAGCTACTGTTTCGGACTTTAGAAAATAACCTGATTTTTCTGGAGAACTGTTAAAGATAAGTATGGACAACCTTATATCAGTCGAAAGGGCATTCAATTTTGCATTCACCCATGACTATTAATATGGGTCATTCCATTTGAAAAAAAAAAGTTTTTCAACTCGTAAGATTATTAAATGTAAGTCTCAGTATTTCCTAGGCTGAATAACGGACACGTTTTGCTCACAGATGACAAGATAGAGTAATTTATGCCAAAACGAACTGTGAAAACTGCAGGTTTGTAACTCTTACGGTTTAGACGCTATTTAGCTTTATTTAGAGACCTGAAATTGTGATTTTTTTTCAAAAGATTATCTCGAAAATGGTAAGTTTTAAACACCATGTGCATTTAATAAACTCTACCTAATATTAACCAAGGAATTCAAAAATGCAATAATATACAGGGTGTTCCATTTAAAATAACAAAGTTATGTAGCGCCCACGCGAAATGGAACACCTTAAAAATATTTTCTATACATGGCCCACATGATTCCAGGCAACTTTTATTAAAACCAGTTTTTTATAAATTTTACAGTTGCAGAGTTACAGAAAAATCCCTCTTTGGTAGAACACCCTTTTACTTAAAACTTTTAGAAAAAATTAAATGGTAGTGTCAAACGTGCTGACAATACGACTAGATTAAGGGGGCGATTTAGTATGTATATTTTTACCATGTAACAGAGCTTCAGATGAGGACACAAATCGTCGAAGAAACTAACATAATTGAATATTATTATATATCAATGTATTCGCAATGGTTCCCGCTAGTGAGTGAAATAAATTTCAATGCTCATGAGAACAGAAGAATAATTTAAATAAATCCCAAAGTACCTCAATTTTAACCATACTGTTAGTCTGACAATATATTGCATTTACGACGGAACTAAGTCAGGCACAATAACCAAACTACTTCACTCACTAAAACGGACACTTAGGATCATTTGTATTTAATTTTCAGATTAATATTTATTAACAATTCTATAATTTGTGTCCTCAAGTAAGATGACAACATTTTATACA
>NW_019416220.1:1096747-1227775 GCF_000390285.2 Anoplophora glabripennis | reverse complement strand
CAAAGTAAAAAAATAATTCAGGTTAGGTATATATTTTTTTTACTGAAAATAGCAGTTAATTTACATTATCGCATTGTTAATGTGAAAATATAAACATTAGACTGTTGACTATTCCATGTTATACGTGTTTTAAGGTCACTTTTGAAGAAGAAACTACATGTAATTTTAAAAACCGTATTTCTGTTTTTATAATGAAGGAATAGTAATTATAAGATTGTTTAAGCTTATTAACTAAAAATTATTGCCTACTCAATAAAAAAATATTATTGTCCTCGATAATCTATTACTGATTAATAAAATATTTACTCTCTTTCCTTATAAGATTGTATGTACACAAATTGGAGCCGTTCCTGAAAAATCGGACGAATATCCGGTGCAGCGGAATTATTAGACTTGAAGCGTTGGCCGCTAGAACAGCACCTGCCGGGGTCCCGTTTCGTGACTCACGCTGGGCGATATTTTTTGTACAAAATCCCGTCCTTAATGGAAAATGTTTTTTATATAACCAATATTTGACCTTTATAAATTTTTTTTAAAAAAAAAACATACATAATTTATTATTAACCTTCGTATTTGTTTACATTATTTTATTTTAAAATTATTAAACTAATTCAAATAAATTCAAAAATATTTTCAAAAAATCCCATCAGTTAAAGTCAAAGAATGTTCTTTGAGATCCAAACTCTAATTCAGTTCTAATTTGTTGGTAAAACTCAAATTATCACGATATCTATTCGAAAAGGAAGTGGTATTTTTGGAGGTAAATCTAAGAGTATTTCTAGAAAAGCTGTTTGCTGCAATATTACGAGGTGTTTAACGTAAGCTGTGTGAAATTATGGAACTAATTTCAGATTTCCGGGAAACAGAAGTGCGTAAAAACGTAAGCTGATCACTAAGTAAGATCTAACTATTTCACACTAGAGCAAGCATATGATGCAAAAGAGTCTAAAAATATGATAAATAAAAAAATATTCTAGGTTTGCCAAACGTCGTTTTTTACTTTAAAATGTCGTGCCTTGACATTTTCAGTAGTCCCAAAGGGAGGATATTATCCATTAAAAACAAAATAAATTATCAGTACCTTTAAAAAAACCTTATTTAAAATAAAAGAAAATAAAAAAAATGTCCTATTGGAACCAAAATATACTAATTTACTTATTTTTTTTATTTACAAAATGTTGGCAATGGTTAAAATCGTTGAATCCCCAATTTCCATTTGACTCGATGAATCCCCGAAGTATAAAAAAAATATTTTAACGTAAACAAATTATAACTACCAGAAATCTTTTTCAAGTGATAAATGGCATTTTATTTTAATTTTTTCAAAATGTTCCTTCTTAGTCGACCTTTCTTGAAATTTGGGAGACCATCACTCACTTATTCTATTAATCCCTTTGGCCCTCCAGGTAGTTACAATTATGTTACAAAGAGTTGTAAAAATCAAAAACAATGGTTACATTACAAATGTGTTCAGTCTCTTTTTACGCCATAAAATAGTTTCGAATCAGGAGGAAATTCCATTGAAGTATCCAGTGATGTACCCGAACACCTGTGCTACGCTTATTATAAGTTTAGATACACCATGTCAGTTTTTGAAGCTTCTTATGAACTGTGGTTACATCTGGTGCACAGATAGATGGATACAGACGCGTCGTGCCTGTGTAAATATCCAGACGTTAGGGTAAGGTTAATTTAAGCGCTCAACTTATTTCTGAAATTAAAATGAAATTTCGGGCAAGTACGATAATTAAATGTCTATTCTAGGTGGTCGTCCCATTAATAAATATTCGAAATAACTTCAACGGTCGAATGAGATATAACGATACGAGATATACAATAAATTGAGACAAAATAATTGGAGTCGACACTCGAATGCAAAATATGCGAGTATATATATCGTAAATTATATTAAAGGCATACTTTTTATGCAAATTTCGACACAGTGATTCGAAATGAAATATTGTTTCTTTTTTTGCACGAAACGATAAATAAAATATACGATGTATGTATAAATGAAAGATGATAAACTGTAGGTGACATCACGAAAATGTATTGATTCAGAACTTAACCAAAAAAAAAATGTTGGATGAACAGGGGACTTACAAATACAATTTTGTAAAGAAAAAATCAAAAAGGGCAGTTCGAATATGATTTAAAAATATACTTCTGCACGGCACTAGAAACTGGTCCACTGTAAAACCTGACCTTGCCCAATGCGACCGGCATGGCGGCAAAGTGTGATAAAGACGAACAAAAACTTTCGTAAGGAAAGAAGTAAATAGAATTCTAGAGCACCTACTTTATATCAGCAAATTTAACTGCTTTTGCCGTTATTGTTATTATTAATTAATAAAATTAATTTGTGTTGTTAAATAATAAAATAATTAGACATACCCGATGTTACAACTATTCAAAATTTTATCCACCGACGTGTAAATACATTTGGGTCCGTTTCACTCAGTTTCTACGAACTAACACAAGTGTTGTCTTGCTTCAACATAAACTGAAACGATATCCATCAACTTCGAGTTGCTGTACACGCAAACCATTTTTGACACTAACTACTAAAAAACTTTTGCAAACACCACAGATAACAGGTAAACACTATCGCAACGACGATTGTAAAATCGTATTTCAGTATTCGGAGTCGCTGAGCCCATGTGGCTCTCCACGCGTATTGCGAATGACGCTAGAGATTACAGTTGTACAGCTATGTAATTAATGAAAGTCCATAATTTTTTTCTCGGATTTTCCAAAAATTTTTTTACGATATTGACATTTCTCATGCCGCATCTATTCCAATTTTTTTTTGGATAATTTGTGAATCACCCTGTATACGTTACCAAACTAGTAATGAGACATCCTCCCTATGTTGCAACATAAAATACCCTGTATATACGAAATAGTAAGTCCCGAAGACGGACTGTCAGTGTCCTGGGATATGCGCCAGGAATAGGACATTAACGGGATATCCTAGGGACAAATTGTGTTAAAGAGCAGTATAGAATCAACAATCAGATCACTGAGATCAGATGCCAAATTAAATAGAAATGAATCTCATCTTGTGTTCGAGGAAAAAGACATTACTGCGTTTCTGGATGGGTTTGGCAATTTGTTAATTGTTTACATGTACCCGTAAACAGAGTAAGGCTATTGAGAATCGAATTAATTTGGGTATATTTGCTTAAATCACTGTTATATTAGGAGTTGTTTATTTTGATAAATTACGTCTGCTTCGTAAACTGCGAGAATTTGAATATAATAAATAATCATGTATGGATTTGGTTTTCAAATTTCAGTTATTATTTATATTATAAAAAAGCGTTTTGAACGGCATACACAGAAACACGTTTGGGATATAATCCCTAATTAAAACTTAATCAAATTGAAGTTGCAATCTGAAAAATAACTATTTAAATGCATGAGTATAGCAAATTTAATATAATTTTTAGAAAGAAACGTTAAAAATATACATACGTACATTGTAAATTTGTTAAAAATTAATAAAAATAAAATTTAACTTTTCACCTTACAAACTTTAAAAATAATACCAGTTTGTTATATAAAGTTCCTTTGCAAACCTTAAAGGCATAGCACTGTTAAGTACCTAGTAGCAGAAGAGTTTTTACTATATTATAATTAACAAAAAAAATCCGTCTCTAAATTAAAGCAAACATCTAATTCAGATCTATCTGTAAATCTTAACCGTAGAAAACATTATTTTATTTGTGAACATTATTTGTTACGTTTTAATACTTTTGATGAATAGAATGAATATAGAAACTAGTGACACAGCTGCTTCTCACGAAGTTCGTTCCTACTTGGGAGGGGCTAAAATACAAAAAATAGTCTGAAGCCAGATTTAAATTGCTAAAATTTCAAAATTTTCTTATGACTGGAAAGATTTTACTGTCCACAGCTGTACACTTAATTTAAACGACTTTGAAAAACTACCCATGGCAGATCTGAAACAAGTCTAAACTACAGCTACCTTAAGAAGAAAGAAAAATTTGTTACATATCGTATTATTTTTAGAAACATTTCGCGAGTGTTGTGACTTTTAAATGCATTTTTAACGTCAACAATGGCCATTCCGCTGGAAGTGCTAAATATAAATTATTATTATTAAATTGTTGTTATACATAACGACCTTAGTTTCTGCAAGTTGTATACAAGCAGGGACTTTGGCAAAATATTAGGGTTATTTAAATATTACAAAGTGCCAGCAGGTACAGTGCATAAGAATGGGGCGAGGAACAGCTGAAGACCTAAAAACGGCAGCACGTGTTAAACACATGCGTTGAAACTGCGACAGGCATTGAAATCACGCCTGCAGACGGTAAGGGCACTAAGCTTAGTCAGGGCTTCGGATATATCCGTTACTTTTCCACAACACCTTCACTTTTCGTCTTTTTAAATAAGCACTTTGGTGTCGTCAAGAAAGACGGATCGCTCGTGATGATAACTTTCTTGTTTCAAAGAAAAGCCCGTTATTTTAGAATATTCTAAGAGCTTTTATTTATTTTCTTATTTCCAAACTGTTAGTAATGGTTAAAAGTTACCAGTGAATCCTTAATATGTAGAAGAATCATGGCATCATTCGTACTAGAATAATGTCCAACAACATTAGTATTTACCTAAAAGCTAATACAGAGGGATACCTAGTCCCAGAGACTCAGGAATCGAAAGAGCGGTGAAATTCAAGACTCATAATGGTGCCGCATTAAACCGGACCATGCGATAGAGCCACCTTTGGAGCTGCCATAGGCTGTGAACGAACGTCAACCCGAACCATACATAATTCATATGCTAATGTCTATACACCACCATCTATTGTTAACAACATTCAAAGTCAACTAATAAAGCATAATATTTATAAAATTCCATTTTATTTTTTAATTATATTCTTTCTATAAAAAAACATCACCTGAGCTGAAAGTTCCCATAGCTATTTAAGCCATCCAGCTAGGTTCGTCCTACCTGTGAAGACCCATACGAAGAGTACCTCTATAGCTGTCACACACTCTTGGAGGAGGTGCAGTCAAAAGCTCCTAAAGTTACGGAGACCTCAAATAACGATTATAAACTGAAGTACTCCTTATAAATTCAAATGCAAAACGGTCTAGGGTCCGATGAAATCCTCCAAAACCAACTTTTTGAACTCAAAAGCAAGTGAAGTCCCAAATGCGTCTTTGGACCCACATTAGAGCGTGAACCATTATCCTGAAGCCAGCTACAACATGCGGAAGGATGATAATAATAATTATGTTTATTTACAATGTAAGTACAAACAATGACAACAAAAAGAAAACAATGGTTAAAATCAATTTAAAAAATGTTCCAATATTTAGCTTCAATACTAGAACATCTGAAATATCTATAAATTTGTCTGCACTACAAGGTAGACTTATTATTGGAAGGAACAAGAAACTACAAGTACAGGAAAATATATAAAGTAAAAATTTATGAGAACACTTGTCTCATTGAGCATGATTAAAAATGAATTCTATAAATTTAACTTTAAAAACTGCAGGATTCAATAATTTAATATCTATTGAAATGGCATCATATAACTTATAAATCTTATATGCAAAACATCTACAAAAACATTTTTAGATTATCATAAGCCTTTTGAATACATTTATGAATATTTGGTTTAAAACGTACCGAACTCCCTGTCTAATAGTAAACCTAAATTCCTAGCTACTTTTGTACACTGCAAAATCTCGCCTGCGATGTTAACATTAAACTCTTGTTCAATCGTGTTCCTATGTTTACCGAATATCATAACAGAAGATTTTGTCCCATTTATGTCAAGGTGATGTTGTCGAGAGAATTCAACCAAGTTACTAATGTCAGTATTTAAGATAAATAGATCTGAGTATCGTCTGCATAAATGTGTACCTTACTATACAAATTACATGTACATAATACACTAAATAAAAGTGGCCCAAGGATAGAACCTTGAGGTATTCCACATGAAACGACACCCCGAGATGACTCCAGTTTATCAGTTTCTACAAATTGAATTCTATTATTGAGGTAACTATGCATAAAGTTCAACTGCACTCTCCGAAAATCCAATGAAATGTAAAATGGTCAGGCAAATCCAAATAATTAATCGAAATCGAGCCAATCTTGCAATTCCACGACAATATACGCAGACATCGGTAAAATAATATGTACCACTAACATTTGATCGATATTAAAATACGATACCTAATATATTTTTAAGTATAAACATGTACATACAGATAAATTGCCTTTCCGATGTTATAAAAGCTTTATAGGATTTCCGTTAATAATTAAAAGGTTGGATTGCAGCTATAAAATGAGGCAAATAAAAAATATTTATATTTTGGTTGTAGGTTGTAAATTCGTCGATATCCGGTGGTTCGTCAGCTTTGCATGTGAATTATAATGAATATATTTTTAGTATTCACTGCAGAAATGACTATTCAATATTATAGTCAACTGCAAAATATATTCTTTATATATTATTTACTTATTTATTCACGAAAATACGAAATTAATTACTAAAATAACACAAAAGGAAAGCGGAATCAGAACCTAATAAAGTAATAGATAATAAGCGAAGTAAAATCTGACTGATTTAAACCATTTGATAGAAGTCTAAGTTCCTCGATTTCTTATACTGTGCGTTCCAAATAATATGTAGATACTTTAAAAGGCTTCTAAGGCGATTTTATGAAGAAAACTTCATATAAACATATGTCCTAAAATACTCAATTTTCAATGTACGGGATGTTTAATGTTGAATTCTGAAAACGATTTTCTTCAAAACGTTTAAAAACGTAAATGAAATTTTACACATGTACTAAACTTCTTATGCTTGACAATGTAAATATAGAGTTATGACCACATATAATCACAAACGGGTTAATACTTAGCGGTGTCAAATAGTACACATTTCAAAAAAACGGAATTTATATTATATCATCTGTACATAGGCTACTAGATTTAATTAATCTTTCATAGATAAAAGTATGAAATTATTTTATCCAAAAACGGCTCATCTCAGTGGCACAACACTACGTTTCAGTTATGTGTAAAAAATGTTGAAACTTCAAATTTTGTTATCAAATTTTGACAAAAATATCCACGCAAAAAAGTAAAAAAGGGTTTACAACACAACACCTCGTTTTAAACCGCTTTGAAGTTTTTTTGGCCATTAACTCCAATTTGACATTGTAAGAGGTAAAAAGTTTAGTACATGTGCAAAATTTCATTCATCTTTAAAACACCCCGTATACTCTCAAAAAATTATATGAATTTCTTAATAGACTCTTTACTGTGACGTCACATATTTAGGCAACCCGCAACAAATTGTTGTAGTTGAAATTGTACAAAAAACGATATAAAAGAATATTCCTAAATTTAAATAAAGTAAAAATTTCACATTATTTCTAATGCGTATGCTCGGGAAGAATAGCCTCATACGCAGGTGAGCTCTTGATATGTTATCGCTGTCATCATTAGCGTATTTCCCCTTGTTTTGTTTAATCTTAGCATTTTCTAGTTCTTTTAAGTATTTTTATTATTTTTCTTGGTGTTGTACTGTGTCAGTGTGTTTATCGAGTGTTTTTTCTTCCAGTGGTTTATTATAGACGTACCATAACCAAACTTTCCTTTTCCTACAAAACAGTGCCTACCGCTGGCCTCTGAATTTTAAATTACGCGTCTAATTTTCCAAATTGTTATTACCAACACGCTTAGAATATACGTTAGACCAACTGAACGCATACAGATTAAAGATAAATTACAAACACGCCTTTATTCCAATGAACAGTTAATAACATTTGACAAATTTGGCAAGTAATTATTTATAACGGCTTCAAAGAGGCACTTGGATTTTAAAAGCAAGTTTTTATGAAGAACACTTCATCCTGGGTGGGTTTAATTTCAGTACGCAATAAAAATCATACAGAGTGACGTTATTGTTAAGCAATATGGTTCCTTTGCTTACTGCGAAACAAGTTGAAATGGAGTTTCACAATAAGATGTTTTTTCTACTAACGGACGTAACTTTACGCAAACTGTACATTACGCACTAGTACATATCTATATAAAGTAATTTTACATATTGGTACAGAAAATAAATATTTATATTATAATTTATTTACTAATAACAATTTTAATTTAAAAAAATTGAAATCTGAATGAGTTAGAACCGATTTAAGTAATACTTATATTTCAAGATAATACAAGTTGCTGATATATGCAGGAAAATAATCAATAATAATTACTTTACTGTCATACTTTAGGTTACAGCTGTGGACAATAAAATGTTTCCAACGCTTACTGTTCAGCGTAAATGTGGCTTTACTGTTGAGAGTTTAAGTTCCGCTTATTATGTTTCGAATATTTTAATGTATTTTCTTTTCTGTATTTATAAATACTCGAATAGTCGCATTTTCTGCTATCATTGGATGGTATTATGGTTTTAACACCTGTATTTTTTATTTGTCTAGTTATAGGTATATTATCTAATAAATTTAATTATTATTATTGCGTCATTACTAACTTAATTACGTTAGTACTTGATTAAATTTGTTTATTAGTTTTTTATGGTATTATACAGGATGGTTCAAGTTTTTATTAAATTTTACTAACAGATAAAATATTAATGAATATGGTTATGTTATAATATAGGACTTTTAAAATATCATAAAATAAATAATAGCAAATTTGGTCACGCGTAATGTTCGTCAAAAAAAAAAGAAGAGAGATACAGGAAAAGTTTTTCAAAAATATCATAGGCAAATGTTTCAAAAGATGTTGGGGAGACGCCGCCTCTAAGAACTTCAGAATTTCAATGCCGTTGATTATTTTGGATATTCAATCAGTCCATTTGAGTCCAATTTATTTTTTAAAGAAAAAATATCGAAGAATATTGTTTGACTTCAATTGTAATAAAATAAATAATAAAATGTAATAATTAGAAAAAAAATTAATATTGCAACGCGTAATGTAACAATGGCAGCAGTAGCAAGATAGTTTTTACAATTTTCTCATTAACAACCAACTTAAAGTAGGTATGTAAATCTTATCCGTAGAAAACATCATTTTATTTGTGATCATTTGTTAAATTTAAATACTTTTTATAAACAAATATAAAAACTAGCTAAAATTTCAACATTTCTCTACTTTAAAGTGGAAAGATTTTATTGTCTACAACTATACTCAGTGTATACAAATTTTCATGGTAAAAAAAATCATTTAAAATTTAGTTTACGATGTTATGTACTTGATTAAATATATTAACCTTAAGAAACATATTAAAAAGGAAATGTTAAATTTGTATTGTGCAGTCAATGCAATTTGGGCTCTGTTTAGTCCCACCGTAAGCAAATAATAGCTGTTCACCGTTTTTTTTTAATAAACGTAATTTGTTCAGGAATGATGTAAAAATTTGTTATTTTCATATTATTCTTGTGATTTTAAAAAAATTGTGAAATTTTAAATTGATTGTAGCACACAATGATATCTATTGAAAAATCAATGGTGCGAGAAATACTAAACTTTAATGAAAAAGTAATTGAAAAGTATACTTCGGACAAAAGCAGAAGAATGAACTTTCACTATAAAAAATAATGTTGCGTACATTTTCCCTATATTCCAATAGTACTTAAAATAAAACTACCTAATTTTATTTGATTTTTTTTCAATATTTTATTATTATTTATTCAAAATACAAAGAATTATAAGCCCTAAAAAGAAATTAAACAGTTGCAGGCGTGGCTATTTCCAGTGCGACGTCTTCACCCTGTATTTCGATTACATTAAGCACAACTTTTGTTCGTCCACAACTGTTTATTCTCAAGAACTGCAATTTGCAATGTCAACAAACATATCCGTTACATGTTCAAAACATATGTTGTTAAACCACTCAAATATGTTAAATTTTTTTTAAGATGAATTTACATTTGCTTTTTATTAAGTAGGCATATTTTTAAATTTATATAATCATTTTTACTAAATTTTTCACAACAGGCAATTGAATGATTTCGACGTCAGGCAACTTTTGTGGCTTTCAATATACGAAAATATATTAAACTCTTGTATTTTAGCGGTCTTGTATTAGATCCCTGTGACATACTTGATACTTTACGCAGTAACATGCACATTTGCCTTTTTAAAATTGGCAGAGGTTCTACTATTTCTAAACAAAGAAAGAACGTGGATTATTTGGACGAATCCTGTAAAGAGGAAGTTGAGAGCAGTTTGCATAAAATTAGCGTCAGCTGAAAGTGGCCATAATCATCGTTTCCACATTCTAAGATCTCTAACTGTGGAGACTGCACAGTGCACATTGCACACGACACTAATTTCGATGCGAAGGTTTAGTAAACTTTCTTCTTTTTCTGACATTGCACCTGGGACTACCAGGTTCAAGTCTGCGAACAATAAATGCGTGCGTACTAAATTAGATTTTGTAAATATTAATTATGAAAGAACTCGACAGAAATAGAAACTAAATAAATGAGGCACAGATGGCTCTCGAGAGTATTCTCGCATCAAGTTCACCCATTCATCCCGCTGATTACAATCTACTCCAGGTTTTCAAATAACTTTTAATACAGAAAAAGAAGTTTCACGAGCACTGTAATGTAATAATAATCAGAAAAAATAGTCTTTCCAAAGCACTAGCACTCGGTGGCTTAGAAATTCCTTAGTAGTATTGCTGTCCCGCACCTACACCACTATCTAGCGTATTTTTAAACAAGATTAAAAGAAATATTAGTTATTGTGTTTGATAAAACTCGTAATAGTTCAAGTTTATCTCACCTTTCAGCTATGTATTAACTTCAGTTAATTAGTGCATCACGATTAAAATGTTTATGTGAGTAAAACACAAACAAGTATCTGGTTGATGGGACTGAACGTCAAACAGAATGTACCGGACTGATTGGGTCTTAAACAAGTTTAAAAAAATATACAGACCTGGAAAGAGTATACAAAAATCCTAGACGAAACATTCGAATCGCGCTGAGAGAAATATAGCAAGGTGAGTTTTCATCCTTTGGAAGCTTATTGGAATTTTATGTTGATCGCATGCGACTACTCTGTTAGGAGGCAGAGCGTTGATTAAAAGCTGTACAGGGTGTTCCATTTAAAACGAATTCTACTGTAGCTTTGGCAATATCAATAAATAAAAAATTTTCAAATAAAAGTCGCACCAAATCAGTTTCTCTATTATTTAAAAATTACACAGGTCAACATTTAGTCTGAAAAAAAAAACACTGGACTCTACCTAGATACCCAGGGATTTTTGGGGTCACTATCACGTCAGGTTCAAGGTCATTTGAAGGTCAAACTAAGAAAAGGTGGTTGAAAAAGTCTGAAAAAATTCATACATACGTTTTTTGGGTCACTGAATCCGATGTCGGTTGACCTCTATCACCTCATGTTCAAGGTCGTTCGGAGGTTAAAGTAAGAATAGGAGGAGAAAAAATTGACACCTCGTTGAAAACTAAGCGCTACATGATTGTATGAATGCTATATATCCTAAACGCATATTAACTAGAAACGGTTACTTTCTTGTAATAAAGTACAAAAAAAAACAACATATTTTTTGGTACAAACATGTACAAAGCTAACATGATTCATGCAATTCATTTTTTTTTGGAAATATGGAATATGACTAAAATTTGATTTTAAAAAATTATTTTCGAGGCCCTGTTTCTCAAAGAGAGCAAAATATTGTCTTACTTTTTTATGTTCTATCAACCCCTAAATTTATAATATTACGAATCAATATATATTTTATTCTGAAATGAAAACTATCGTGATTGCTTTGAATCAAGCCTCAGCTGTTCAGACGGAAAGCGCCAGCCAAGTGTTTATTTGCCCTTGAGATAATGTAATTTATGAGTATATAATGTAGCCCGGAATGACAAAACTAATAGAGGTTGTTCTTTGTGACGGTGGTACCTGGCCAGCGTCCGAATAAGATCGATTATTATATCTTTGTGCTAGCTTGACTACATTTTGTTTAATGAATTGTGAATTTGTGAGTAATATGCCATATTCGTTTATGTTTTTAAAAAACCCAGGGCGCGCCTCGTGTTTTCGGTTTTAATGGCTGTGGTTCCTTCAAAGTGTGCCTTGTAAGTTCTACGGGGTCTTACATGCGCTTCGATTGACCCATACTGGGTGATGTTGAGGTAGGTGGCATAAAGATAGTATGACTCACACACCCGGTAGTTGGGACGTTTACTAGTTGGCGTCCGGGGGAGCCTCGACTTATTTCAGGTGACATTAGCTAGTTGTTGAAGAAATAATTATAAATATTTGCTAATTAACATAATTTAATTTAATATTTATTTGTTTTTTTATAGACAGAATAGTCACTTTGATATTTGTTTCATATGCCCTCTTAATTTCTGGCGATTGACCCGTCTGTTGTCGAGATAAACTGCTTTGTGATGACCCATGTATAAAAGGTAACAATACCAACAATAACATCTATTTTACAAGCATATTTTTCAAAAACAACCTATACTGATATGCACTGTTCGCCATTTTGACGAGTTCTTGCTGTCAAACTTGTGACACCTAATCAGGAGCACCCTGTATGCATCATGCAAACCAACAAACACTCCGCCGCGATAGAATATAGACTGGTGCAACTAAATGAACGCAGAATTGCTGTAGCACTCGGCAGAGTAAGTTGTAGCGGGCCGCCTACATATAAAGCTGATATAAAGCTCTTCCAGCCCTTAAGGACGTCAGACGCGTAGTAGTGTGAGAACGGGGTTCATTCATAGGCTAGCCTTAAGGCCTTGGCTTAAGCTCGGTGTAGTGCTAGTGTCTTAACTACAGAGGGTGAGTACAGTTTTCAAACCAAAAATTCGTAGTCGGTTTACCCTTCGTTACGTTTCGCGAGTTGAATTTATTTTTGGATCTCGCGGATTACTTATAAACAGACCATGCCAGCCATACTAATTTGCTAAACACTGTTTTTCACTTGGATTTGTGAAGGGAATGTTTAAATTTTACTGCAGTTTTGGATTTGTGTAAGTGCATTTTTTGGTTTGTTAACGGATACAGGAGGAACATTAACAGAGCAATAATAATAAATTGAAGGATTTTAATGTTTTTGTGCTAATAAACATTCTATCTTGTCTAGAGGTTTGTGTACACGATTCGGTTAAAAATAAGCAAAATCGTGTGCGCTGCTTGGTAATTTTAAATGTATAGGTCTTACGTACAGGGTGTTTCCGGGGTGGACAACGAGCGTTGATATTTAAGGCAAATACACTAGTATTTATAAGGATTTCTTGGAAATTTAAATACGGTATTTACATCTGACTTGTCTCCAAATGTGCTATTTTCAGTCTTCTTTTAAAAAGTAAATACAGATACTTGGATACAAAACTTCATTTCCAAACTTGTTAATATCGCTATTATCTAAAGTTTAATGAAAAATATTCAGAACATCTTACTTCGCGGTATTACCTCCCGCTTATTATTTCAAAAAGAATTAATTTTGACCAGAAAAGTCCCAGTTAAAAACAACATGTGTACTAAGACTTCTGTTTTTCAAGATAAAGGGCGTTTATATAAAATATTCCACTGATAAAATTATCTGATTAAGGGTAAGAAAATGGTTCAAATAAAGGCAGCTCCGGAAAGCTTCATTTCAAGACACTGAGTAATTTTTTCTGGTTTTTCTCATTCATTTTACAAGTTCTTTAAGGCACCCCATTTACCATTTTTTGATGTTCAACGGAATGTTCGAACTGCTAGGAATAATCTGCAGGGTGATAATCGGACGAGGGAAGCCAACTTTTCTGTTTTATCCATAAACTTCTTTTTTTCCGATTCTTTTTTATAATCGCAGAATTATAAGCATAACTATCGAAATTTGCCAGTTAGCCGTGATTTGTAACAATGTAATATTCTGAATCATTATTCATAATGCTTAGATTACAATTTTCTGATCTGAATAACGATGCACAGAAAATTTGTGTTAAATTCATATTAGATCACTGATTATTTCATGCTATATGTAAAATTTTCTTACACAAAGAAGGTAATATATGTGGCGTAGAAATTTTTATGAGTGTCATCCAAGTAAACAACAAATACTTCTCTACAACTATTTACTTACAGATCTTTCAAGGAAGTCTAAGAATCACACACTGCAATTTTAAGGTGCTTTATTGTTTTGCTGTATTTAACTTCTGATATAAGCGTTTTTTTTGCGTGTATTTAAATGTTTTTCATATGCAGAAGGTATATCGCACTTTCATCTTTCATACCAGGAGATTTTTTCAATTTATCCGTGAGAGTTGTTGATCACACCATTTTAATCACAGGAAATAGTGCACAAATGTGTACATCCAGTGAATGATTAGTTGCAATCTAGTTACACCCCGTGTTTTATTTACCTGAGATCTCAGTTATCCTGAATACTGGATTGACAACTAGTGAGATTAAGTGAGAGTTAAAAAAAACAGATATAGGTCCCACTAGATATGCGTAAGGGGTTGCCTAATCTACAGGTTGAAACATTACTGGGTTTGTTTGTGCAACAGTCAGAAACCACCAGTAACTGTGCGACGCATGCGCATTTTGTTAAAAGCGTTCATACAACACATTCGGAAACTATTGATTAAAAGTTTGGTGTTCACAAAAGACGCAGAACTAAATTTAAACGTTGGGTATCGGTTTCTGACCATCGACTTCCAAGATATTTTCAATTTGAATCCTGTGCAATGTGTTTTATCCATTTTGTCATCATTTTCATCGTTCTCAAACACCTGTAAACAACATTTTATTTTGTATGAAAACTAATGATACCTTCAAGAGGAATAGACAGAAAATATAAAATGAAATACCACCACGCCGTCTGTTCAGAATATAACCCCCTATTTATACACTTTTCCCAGCGATGTTTCCATTTGCGAAGCAGTCCTGCAGCTTCATTTGAAATGTCCTTTAAATCTGTGACGAATTTGCTTTGATGTCATCGATAGTCTGAAAACGCCGTCCTTCCAGCACTGTTTAGGAAATAAGAAAAAATCACAAAGAGCCAGGTCTGGCGAGTAAGGAGTAATTTCTCTGACAGTCAATCGGCGATTTGGACGCTCTAGATCAGTTGAAGGCCTTCCTGTTCGAGGACCATCAAGCTGGTTTCAAAACTGGAAAAGGTGTAAAACAAATCAAAACAACTAAATATAATAATAATACTTCTGCCACTAACATAAAGAGTTTGTGTATCTGTATTCATATAATTATTGTTTCATACTTTTGGTAAATGAATCAGATGTACAAATTTGTTGGTGGAATATTAGAACACCCTGTATAAAAAAAACAAATTTCCGTTTATTTGTTTCTAATAAGCAATACTTTGTTGCCAGATAATGTGAAAAACATGATATGTAGCGATGAGTATATTTTCATTTCTTTATTTTCGGTAAGAAAAAAACTATGCAACAAATGACTTCAGATACGCTTGAATTTTTCAACTTCCAAGCAATTTTTAAGCCAACCAATATGCGTTCCAATAACACCCACTAAAATGATTTATTTACTTGTTCGAATATACATAAAACCATATTTTATGTTTTTCTCAGAGATATTCGTCATCTCTGAAAATAACTTAGCCGCTAGTAACTAGGTCACAGAAAAAATAAAGCATGCGTGTACGAATTCTGGATAATAAACACTTAATAGGTCCCTAGGGCGCCCCTACGACATATTATAATTAATTAAAAAGCTCGCATGAGGGTTACGGTTTTAGGAATCGGGATTGATTAAGCTCATCAGTCAGTCAGTTCAATTTATTATTGGTATGCCCGTATAGTGGATGTGATTTTGATGTGAAATAAATAGTCTGCTAAAGGTTGCTTAAATGATATTCGTAGTCGGTTATAGTCCAACAGAGTTGGGATTTTGTTTGCTGATGTGAAATATTTTTAGAATTATTACCGTTTTAAATAAGAAACGACACGCGCGGCGCGTGGCACTGGCAGCTTCTCGACGGGCTAATGAGATAGTTTTTTTAATTTTTGTTGTAATTTACAACCGAGAAAGTTAGTATCTTTTATATATTTGCTATTTATATACCTCCGCGTACTTTATTAATGGTTTGATGTGAAGACTTTTTCCTTTTCGACTTTTATCTTTAGAGTAAATGTACCGATTGCCAGGGATTTTAATATATGGTTCTTCTAACAGTATATTTTCAGTCTCTAATTTTGGGATTTTGCTTTCAGATCTGCTAATTACTTCAATTCCAGGAAAGTTAACATTCAAGAACTGTATCAGTCTTTATTAGTTGACAAATTGGTACGTTCTAAAAAATATATTTATTGATATTGTTACTTCCATAAAGCTAATCACTGAATAATTAAAACAAACTGCGTTCTAATAGCCTTTCCATGCATCCACTAGACTTGATTAAATCTTATCCTTGCAACAGAATTCAAAATATAATGTATCAAGGTCATAAATCTGTATAAAAAGAAGTTACTTCAGGAGTGCCTCAAGGTTCTATCCTTGACCTCCTATTATCCACTCTATTTTATAAATGATATAGTTAATGAAATTTCCTTCAAAAACCCTTATGTTGCCTTGGTTCGATCCAATGCAGAATATGCTTCAATAATATGACCGCCGGATTATTCATTATAAAGGGTGTCGCTGAATTTCGTTGGTAACTATCCAAATGTCTGACTTTAATTCAGGAATAGTATGCATTTGAGCACAATAAACTTTGTGCTTTACGAATTCCCACAGGAAAAAGTCTCGTGGCATAAGATCACGTGATCTTGGTGGCCAAGTCACTTCACTGTTACGTCCATTATATTTCTGCCTAATAAGTGGATAGTTTCACTTCACGTGCCGCATGGCAGGTGACACCACCACATGTCATCCCAATCCATGCCATCCAAATGAGGCCACAAAAAATAGCCTCGTCGCTAAAGATGATTTTCATAGCAAAATCATCGTCCACTTGTTGCTTCCCCACCATCTAATCTAATCAATCCGCCGCATTAAATGGTCATCTGGTTTCAATTCCTGGGTTACCTGAATCATGAATGGACGCAGATCCAGATTTTTGTTAAAATCGGCTGCATTGTACTGTTACGGGAATTTCCGCCACACTGTCACTCACCGTAGCAATATTTTCGGCTGAACGGCCAGTACGAAGCCGGCCTGTTTTTTTTTGTCTGCAACCGAACTTAATCCTTTCACAGTTGTTTCATTCGAGACGTTCCTTCTATCAAAAATTCCACTTAATTTGCGCACAGTCTCGGCTACACGTTCTCCGTACTGGTAATAAATTTTCACAATCTTCAATGATGCCAACTCTTCGGAATGAAAATGGCCAGCATCGTTTTATAGTTACTAGACGCAATGTTACTTGTTTAACTTGTTTTGTTTAAATTGTGTATTAGGCATGTTTAATTTACATTTAATCAGATTATGAGTATGAACTCTATTGAACTCTATTCATCGACTTTATTTTTTTTAAATAGAAGTTCACTTACGGAAACGACCCCAATATTAACAATAAAAAAATGCTTTCCTAATACCACGCAAACGCGGTGCATAAAACTATATTATACCGCCCCTATCCCACACGAGTCATTGCCTTCTGGGCTTATCCTTGTACTTAGAACGACCGATAGAAATATTTACATTTATAAAATTATAATAGTATTGATTCAAGTACATATATGTAAATATTAAATAATCAATACGTGATATATTTAAATAGTGTTTGGAACATATCAAGCTTTCGGTTTATCTCTGGGTGGGAAAGAACGTACTGTGCTAGTACGGTGTATCACAAGTCTCTCTGAGGCACAGATATAGTGCGTTCTCTGAGCAACACCGGATGTCACTTAACAGGCAATTCGGATCTCATTGGTTATTAGGGATTCAGCTCATCTCTGCTTGCTTGAGTTGTGTCTGCTTAGTATGCGCCTAGATACCTACCTAGATTCCTACAACAACAATAACCGTATGGAAAAATAAACCATTATCATTCTTCCCACAAAAGGCGGTGTATTTATTATTATGTCCGGTTTTGTCAATTGCAGGTACTAAGGTAGTATTTTGCTGGTCACCTGCGCGTACGTCAAAGTTGTGTTATGTAATCGGTACGCTCACGCGGATAGTAAATGTTTGTTCCTAACAAACGTAAAAACTACTAGCGACCATAAATTGGTTTGTTTTGGTTCTCTAATTGCTAGACATCTTCGACCAGAGTCGTATCGAGAGAGAATTGACACAAGCTTACGAGTGCGGTTGAAAATTTTCGGGCGTAGGTACACAAAAACTTAATGTTACAGTTGGCCGTAGACAATATTTTGTAATATATACAGGGTTAGTCAAAAGTGTGGAAACCCCCAAAAATCTCAGCGGGAAAGCATTTTTGGGATAAATGATGAGGACAAAAGACCTTGAGGTCAAAGTCAAGGTTCAAAGTCATATCAAGATCAAGTGCATCCGAATATGACATTGACCGAGACCTCAAGGTCAAAGGTCAGTTCAAGGTCACTAAAAAATTCTCTTCTATTCCATCGTCGAAAATAAAAAATGACAGTCGGAATAATCACTTGACCTCTACCTGACCTTGACCATTGACCTTAAGGTCACGTTTAATATCATAATAACATGTAGAATTCTACGCTCTCTTATTTGTAGTGTTAAAATAAGGGGTCGCTACTCTAAAAACCGATATGACCTTGACATGTTCTTTGGGCCTTGACCTCAGGATTAAGGTCACTAAGGAATACCATCAGGTATCTACTTAAAGACTGTCACTCCCTCTGATTCCGTAGTTAAAAATAAAAAATTACAGTCAAAAATTAACGTTTGACCTTGAACTGACTTTGACCATTGACCTTGAGGTCACGGCCAAAGTTATATTCGGATTTTCTGCTCTTTCCATTTCCGGGATCGAAAAGGAGGTTGGCCATTTAAAAATACCGTCTTGATCTTGATATGACCTTGAACCTTGACCTCAAGGTCAAAGTTACCATCGGATGCGCCGTGAAAAATGCTGAGATTTTTGTCCTCACCATTTTTCCCAAAAATGCTTTCCCGCTAGATTTTTGGGGGTTTCCATACTTTTGACTAACCTTGTATATATTTATTATCTTTCAACAGACCGTTCTGGATGTTGATTCTAATTATATTTTTACGAATCTTTCAATAGTGACCAGAAGAAAGTAATACGGTGTTTGGATTAACTTCTAACATTAAAAGAGTCTAATTTACCTGCATCGATGTTTCGCAAAGCTTCTGTTAAGGACTTCTCTCTCTGTTTTTTCTCTATAACGTTACATATCTGCCAACATAAATTAATGTCAGCCAAATTCGTGTTGCAGTCTAATATTTTCCATTTCCTATTCTTCAAATCCTGTAACAAAAAATATCATCAGTAGCATCGATGTTTCTATTAATGAATGCATTCTTTTCCCCAAATAGATCTTTTGTTGAATTAACAGTGTTCTATAATAGCTAGAAGAATTATTGAAAAGCGCGTATTAAATATTTGGTTCTATTTTCGTCGTCTTAAAGTGGCGTCCCAAATGAACTGTATCTGTCATAAAACAGGCAGTATCACATTTCCATAAACTGTTTCGTATTGTTTCTAGGCTTGTATAAACCACGATAATGACCCAAAACAGCTGTACTAGCACATAAAACAGGCTATTGTGGGAGAATACAATAAACGATTATGTCAGTTTAAAACGTCCTTCACAAAACTTTAAATGAAACCGAGACAAGTTGGAGGCTTTGAATTTTTTAGAGTTTTATGTATGTTTAAAATTATAGTAGTTACTTATACAACAAGTCCGTAAAGTGACGCTCTTTTCACGGGTGAAAAATTATATTTTATGTACTTGTTATATACGATGTTTTTTCCATCACCGATTAAATATATTTTTTAAATTAAACTGTAAACAAATCCTTCGATTTCATTAATTCAGTCAAATCTAATTATGAACCATATAAATATATACTTTACGCACTAATGCGAATGCGTAGTGTACACAGTACGCAGTACCTATGCGTAACGGTAGTATTTTACGCAAAGTAGTAGAAGAAATTTATTGTTTTTGATCAAGATACCATTTTGAACTTGTTCTTTTTTCAGGAATTATCAAGATCTTAACAAGCATGGAGAAATCCATGTTTTATATACTTTTAGGGATACTGTCTTGTAAAGTACTAAAAGTCTACACGGATACATCGACAGGTATGCAGAATTATACGTAAAAACGATATTTTGTCAGTTTTAGCTTTTTCTTTTTTCAAAGTACATATCTTTTTGCAGATACTTTATATTCAGATACAGAATTTATATCTGATAATTTCGAAAATATAACCGCAGTTACAAATACAACTATATTACTGCAGTGTCCGACTATAAAGAAAAGCAAAATACAATGGAGACTACTGAGTGATGTCAATAGCCCAAAAGGGAAGTTATTAAAGGTAAACGCATATTTATTGCTTTTAAAAAATGATAGAGCAAGACGTCAGCATTCTTCCACTTCAATACTATTTTGAAGAATTCTAATGAAACATGATAAACAATTATGCCATTTTTTATATACAAGGAGGCCTTATTTTCTGAGAATTAATTTTTATAATTTCATTCTGTTTTGAGTTGGAGGACAAAATAAAGTGACAGTTTCTACCGACTGATTTTATAGCACTAAACAATTAACAGTATAATCAAACAATTTAAAGTTATGGCGACACTTCAATCTGCGAATTCCAGCCATTAAGATGATGATATACTGAGCTCATCCTTCATTAACAAACAAAATATTGATAAGTACTTCAAGGTTAGTCGATTTGTTATGCGAATAATGCATCGATTTGTCCGGCATATATGAAGTGTTCGATGTGCATACAGGGTGTGACTTTGAATTGGGGTCATATTTATAAGGTGGCTACCTTTGACCTTTGAAACATAAGATTCTTTTCTCAAATTTTATCATCCTATCGTATCATACCAGGTGTGAAGTCAACCGGCAGTAGCTGCTTTTCAGAGGCGACAATACATTTTAATTAAACAGCAGAGCCGTTGCCCTTCGTGAGTCTTAGGAACAGGATCGGATTCTATTTATTTAAACTGTTCACGACTTAATTTTGTTTATTTTGGATTAATTTAGTATTTTATAATTCAGCTAAACTAGGACAATGTCAGAAGTCGTTCACACACTACATAAAAAAATAGTAACATATAATTGTTTATAAAATGAGATTAGTAAGTTCTTTTATTATTTTTTTTATTATGTACATTTTAAAAACGGTAAAAAATAAGTTTTATTTAGAATTAGTAACATACTTACGAACAAATATTAGTTAATATTTCATGAATCCTGTAAAAAATTTTATGTTTTCAAAAATGACATAATGCTTTTTTAATGTTCGGCTCATCGTCCATAAGAATATGGTGACTTTAAAATAACATGTCGCTAAGCCACAGAAAAGCAATGTTTTACTAAACTATTTTCCGTTGTCGCTTTCTAACACTTGATACAACTTACCACACTAATTCCCGATGGCCCGGTTTACGTCACCCAGTGGTGGCGTAAGAATTAAAGTACCATTTAAAAACCTAATTATTAGTCGACTATTTGATCAAAAAAACAAGAATTTGGGATTCATATTCAACACGTACTGACCCCCACTAAAAGTTACATCCTGTATAAGTCACTGGAAAACTAAAACTGAGTCCGTGGCTCGAACTGTTTCCTTTTTTTTAATTTAAGGCCATTTTAAAGTTCTTAATTGCATATACAGAACGACGGAGCCTAAAAATGCATTTTTCAATCATCTTTTTCAGTATAAATATAAATAAGTAGTTTACAAATTTAATTTTCTTTGCCTATAGAGATTCTTCATGAATATATCTACAGGGTGTAAGAAGTTTGACTGCCATTACTTCAGCATGATATAGAGTAATCATAAATGAACAAAAAACTATATTTCAGAGGTGTAAGATTACCTAACAGTTTTCAAAATACAGCGAGTATTAATATTAGTAAATTTCATCACAACGTGACAACAGCGCTTAACCAAACGCTACACAGCTTATGCATACCACGTGTGCACGCGGGAGACTTGTCCTATGGAAAAAATGTAAACAACTATTATTGTGAAACACTTAGTAAATTTAAAGACAATTGTTTTCCAGTTTTTAAATAAATAAAATAAAATGTAGTACGAAGATAGTGTTATGCTTAAATTTTAGCTCGAATTTTAGTAATTATGAATCTCTTAAAACAGGAACTTAACTTTTAATCAAATTATGGATTTGAAAAATATGTAATTAAAGTATCCAAAGATTCACGTCATCCATATAATCATATGTATTACAAATAATTTAGGTACTTACCAAAAAGCAAAATTCAGTAATTTTTAAACGCACGAGTATAAAAAACCACAACATATGCTCAAAATGACCACTCGCTGGAAAACACCTCAAAAAAAGGAAATAGTAGTACACAAGAAACACTCCGTTACGGTCGAATTCTAGATACCAACTGAATTGTGTATTGGTGGACAGCTTAGTACCTCGTGTTAATCGCCGCGCCGTTGTCACATTGCTCGGTATGAATTTTATCGAATTTTACATTTATTGCAACGCTAATTGTTTTTTAGAATTGAGCATAAAGAAGTTCAAAAAAGTGATAAACATTGTATTTTATGGTATTCTATGTACGCAGTTGTCAGTATTCCCTTAATTAATCGAAGTTTTGTACATCAAGTTGAAGATTTTGATAATTTTTTTTTTCGGAAATGGTTTTTTGTTTATTTTAATGCATTCTATCGTCTGTTTAAAATTAAGGCAGTCAAACTTCTAACACCCTGTATAATTTTATTTCTTAAATAACACTACATAGAGGTTTATGTCGTCAAATGTTACATTAATGTAATATTTTCTATACCATTCGCTAAGCAATTTTCAAAAAATATTTTATTGACTTACACTCCCGTTCAGAATCTGCTTATACCCTTCAATGTTACTTTTTATGTTGCAGGCCGACTCATATTCATACGAACTACGTCCAGTAACGCCACAAGACAGAGGCATCTACGGTTGTTTTGCAAACGAGACCCTGTTAAAAAAATACAACTTAACGGTGTTGGAACCTCCACATTTTACTAGAAAATTGCAAAGACTAGCAGTCAAACCAGCAGGAAATATGATTAAATTGAACTGTAAGGCTGGGGGTTTTCCCCAACCTAACATCACGTGGTACAGAGACGACCAATCACCACCCAGACGGGAACTGGGAGAAATAAAATTCAATCACTGGTCTTTAACTTTGGAAGATTCAGTAACAAATGATAAGGGAAACTATACTTGCGTCGTGTGCAACGTTGTCGGTTGCATTAATTTCACATTTATAGTAGACGTTGTCGGTAAGTATCGTTAGGGCGGTTTCACACGGTACGACATTTGTCGCTCGAAAATCTAGATACGAAGTACACGAATGAATTTGATCTTGAGTTCCAATTTTCAAAAAAAATTACAACGATGTATATACTCTTTAAAAGCGGAACGATCAAGCTTTCTGATTATAAAAAAATATATAGGGTGTTCTATTCACCACTTGTGAGGAAATTATGAAATGATCTGTCATTTTTTTTCTTTTGAACAACAGAACGCTACCCTTCAAAACCATATATAAAAGATGGATACCCACAAAACTTGACCGTATTGGAAAATCGAACAGCTACGTTTAAATGTCCTCAAATAATAGTCGATTTAGAGCCTTTTATACAGTGGTTTCGACTTCGTAACTATTCAGAACAAACTGGCAACTACACCAATGCGACGCTTTTAAAGGTATTTCACATTTTACGATGAAATTCAGAACAACAAAAATGAACCTACAGGATGTTCCAAAATAACGTTAATTAAATTAATAGTTTTGATTTGATTTGAACGAATACATTAGAATAGTTTCAAAACGCAAAATGCAAATGCGTTTTAAAAAATTATTTTACTCAAAAACGGTGCACCTTTGTGCCACGACACTAAATTCAATTTTTCAGTAAAAACCTTGAAATTTTGTCACCGTTCTAACCGCTGGTGACGATGTTTGAATTCTAATTGTACACTGTCAAGCATAAAAATTTAGTACAAGTGCAAAATTTACGTATCCTCAAACGTTTCGAAAACATTAAACAAAAACCATCTTCAGAGTTCAACTTTGAATACCCTGAACATTATTTTGAGCCACATGAAGTGTTTTTCGTAAAATCGCCTTAGCAATCGCCTCTTAAAATATCTATATGTTGTTTTGGAACACTCTGTTTAAATAAATGTAGTTCGGCAATGGAAGCGTTATTGCCAAAACAACTTTGAAGAATACATTTTTTGCAGAAATTAACTGTTATATCGTTTCTGTTGCTGAATAGGGTGAATTGTTCTGGTTTTGACTTAAATTTTTGGTGGAGGTACTGCTTTCTCAAGGTGGCTGGTCTTTCGGATTTAGGTTTTCGTTGTTAATAATATGTATGTGGTGATGGCACTCTTTGTGTCCTTTTTAGAGAGATATCACAGCAAGCCAATCTTAACAACTGAACTGGAGAACACTACAGTATCGGTGGGTGCTAACCTTAGTATGAAATGCAAGTTTGTCTCTGACTTACATCCTCACATAACATGGGCTAAGTCGAAGACTATGTTCATGAATGAAACTGAGCCTGTAGTTCTTCAGGTATTGAGACATTTTCCTTTTTTTTACTGTTATTTAGCAAATCAAAATGTAGTTTGTCGATAATACTTTATATTCCAAGTCTTCTGCATGTTTGTTACTGCTTAGTTTAGAGTTCTTGCATTTAATTTTATTTTTTCATCATTAGAAAAGTGGTACTGGCAATGTAGAACCCGAAATGTTTGAAATCGTCAACGTGACACACGATGACGAAGGTTGGTATGCCTGTTTTGCTTCCAACAGCCTCGGCACTACCATGTCTAAAGCCTATTTACAAGTCGTGGACGAAGAACCAAGTAATAAAGCACCAGATTCTCTATTGTTCCAAGGAATGAATAATATATTATTTTTCAGAGACTCCAGGTCCGAATGATGAACCAACAAACTTTTTTATTATTGTAATAGTCGCTGCTATTGGAGCGGTTGTAGTAGTATCTGTCTTAACCTGTATGTGCATACATTTTAGACAGAAAATTAAACGGTAACTGACAAATCTTTAATTAAAACCAAAGCTACATTTCATTACTTTCAGGGAAAAGATAGAAAAGATGATAGCTGTGGAGACAGCAAGAGCTGCTATCACAACAACACAGTGGACCAAGAAAGTCATAATCGAAAAAATGACAAACGCGTCAGAAAATGTTTCTGAACCATTGGTAAGTGGTTTACCAACGCCAATGTACCTACCACTGGTTTTATTTCTTCTAGTTGATGCCAGTTGTGAAGATAGAGAAACGAAAAACTCAGACGAACAACAGGGGAGACAGCATGATCTCAGAATACGAGCTTCCAATGGATTCCGATTGGGAGATACCAAGAGATATGCTTTGTTTGGGAAAAAATCTTGGAGAAGGCGCTTTTGGTAAGGTTGTCAAAGCTGAAGCTGTCAGTTTACTCAAACCTGGTAGTACCAGCATAGTGGCAGTCAAAATGTTAAAAGGTATGTCTTTGAACATGTCAAAGTCATTTCTAACTTCTTACTTTTAGAGGGTCATACTGACAATGAAATGATGGACTTAGTGTCAGAGATGGAGATGATGAAAATGATAGGCAAACACATAAACATAATAAATTTGTTAGGTTGTTGTACACAGGGTGGCCCATTGTACGTCGTTGTTGAGTACGCACCATATGGAAACCTTAGGGACTTCTTGAGACAGCACAGACCCTCCTCCGGGTATGAACAACCTCTTGGGGAAAAGACAGAGAAAAAAACACTCACTCAAAAGGATCTGGTGTCTTTCGCTTACCAAGTGGCAAAGGGCATGGAATATTTAGCTTCAAGAAGAGTGCGTAATTTTTTAAGTTTATTACTACATTTTTTTATAACGTACTTTTGTTTCCAGTGCATTCACAGAGATTTGGCAGCTAGAAACGTTTTGGTCAGTGATAACTACATACTTAAAATTGCAGATTTTGGTTTAGCTAGAGATGTCCACTGCAATGACTATTACAGGAAAACAACAGACGGAAGATTGCCAGTGAAATGGATGGCACCAGAAGCCCTTTTTCATAGAGTTTATACCACGCAGTCTGACGTTTGGTCTTACGGAATATTACTTTGGGAGATTATGACTTTGGGAGGTTAGTTAGTTTTCTCTGCTATTAAAATTCTACCTGAGAATTAAAAATTGTTTCAACAGGTTCGTATATTGATACATGTATGTATTGGAATGCATTATATATTGGTTAATAAATATAGAAGCCAACGGAACTTTTTCAATTATGCTCTAATGGGGATATTTAGTAATTTGCGGTTGGCAGCATTGCGTTGCGCATAACCTTCTCTGTAACCAAATGTATTTGGTTTGTTAAATATCTCATTTAGTTTTCGTGATATTGTTATTTGAGTGTAACGTGTTTAAGTGTTAGTGACGATTTTTAAAATGTGCGATTTTTTGGAACAACGTTGCAACGTAAAATTTTGCGTGAACTCGGAAAAACTAACTTTCACGAAAACGTTTCAACTGTTTGAGATGAGGTTCAGGGTCGTACGTAATGTTATGAATAGTTTTCATGATTTAAAAGTGGTCGTCAGTCAATTGAAGATGATCCTCGACCAGGAAAGCCTTCGATTTCAACTGATGACTTCTATGTTCATCAAAGATCTGGTGTGTGCAAATCATTGACTGACTAAAAGAGATCAGAGTGTGGCGAGAAAACTCATGGTTCTTGCACCATGACATGCGATAGCACACTCAGCATTGTCAATTCGTCAGTTTTGTTCCAAAAATCGGATTACTGTCCTCGGTCACCCTTCTTACTCGCCAGACCTGGCTCCTTGCGAGTTTTTCTTATTTCCTAAATTAAAATCAGAGGCTGAAAGGACGACATTTTCAGACTATTCATCATCAAAGCAAATTCGTGACAGACTTTAAAGGACATTTTAAATGAAGCTATCCAGGAGAGCCTCGTGAAATGAAAACACCGCTGGAAAAAGTGTATGAATAGGGGTGGGGAGTATTCCGATGGAGACAAGGATCAATAATGTAAAAAATAAGGACCCCGTACAAAATATAAGTAAAAAAAAAGTCGGTCGAATTGGCTGAAATTAGTTATAGTTTTTAGCATTCTGAATCGAAAGTCTCAATGGGCCCAAAGACCGGTTATGCATAGTTTCCGAGATATTGGGCCTCAAAGTGGGCATCAGCAAGTCTGAATAATTGTTTGCAGACCAACATTATAAATGATATATTCCTGGTTTGACCTTGAAATGACCTCTAGGTGACCATGCAGAGTCGTGCAAGACCCATATTCGGATTCAGCGACCTCAAACACCCTAGTATACCTCATCAAGTCTGGTAATGAACTGTTGGTCTGCAAGTAATTATTCAGACTTACTGAATCATCCCTCCTAAAAGGCCCAATTTAAGGCCCAATATCTCTGAATCTATGCATAACCGGTCTTTGGGCCCATTGAGACTTTTGTTCAGAATGCTAAAAACTATAACTCTGCAAAATTTCAGCCAATTTGACAGGATTTTTTTTTTACATATTTTTTGTGCGGGATGCTTTAAAATAGTTCGGTTATTTTCTGAACAGGCCTCGTAAGGTGCAGTCGCCAACTCGTGACAAACTGTCGTGTTTCCCATAGAAAGAAGAAAGTTTAGATCATCGATATATTATGTGGAACTCACTCAATTAAGCGAAAATACATACTCAACAATAAATTGATGGTAATTGTTATTGAATAGCAAAAAAAAAGAAATACTATTCTGTAGCGCAACTGAGTGAACTTTGTCTACGCTCCACTAGATGTCGTTAGCATTACCAAATGCAGTATAAATTGTCTACACTTGAGAAAAACAAATTACAGTAAAATAACCTCTTACCACAGCACACTTAAACAGTAATTTTAAAAATAGATTACAATATACAAATAATGAATATTAGGTAAATTTAGGACACATTAGGATACAGATTAATTAGGACACAGATAATATTGCTGAAAACCATTTGATGGCATATTTTCAAATGATTTATAAGGTTTAAGGTTTTACTTAAAATTTTGTGAAAATTTTATTTAAAGGACCTTCATGCAAAAAAATATTACAATATTTAAATTTCACTGAATTATCACTATTTTAGTTTTTCATACTAAACTTAACTAAATTTTGTATAGTGTATGATAATTTAGTTAAGATTTCAAAATTTCTTTGACGTGTCATCTAAACAAATACTTTATTCTTTCCTTCCTACTTATAGTTAGAGTTTAAGAGTTCTTTGTAACACCGGCAACACTGTATAGTTGATATCACATACCACAGTGAAGTCGGCGGTTCTCAAAAAGTTTTCTGTAAAAAAATTATGCATATTCATTTTATATTTTCTCCTTTCTAATTTTTTCAGAAACTGTACAGTTTACTGTACCGCTTTTGAAAATATATGGATGTATTTAAGCTTCACCCTGTATTTCAATTGGTCAGGTTACTTAAACATCAGGGTTGTACATCTTGTGCATACGCGGAAAATACATAGGTGGTTTTCATCTGAAAATCCTTTCCTTTGTAGGTACACCTTATCCTTCTGTTCCAAGTGTGGAAAAACTCTTCCACCTGTTAAGAAATGGGCACAGGATGGAAAAACCTCCGTGCTGTTCCTTGGATATCTACATGTTGATGAGGGAATGTTGGAGCTATCAACCAAACGAACGTCCAGTTTTTTCCGAGCTAGTTGAAGACTTGGACAGAATTCTAACGATCACGGCTAATGAGGAATATTTGGACCTTGGCCTTCCGCAACTAGATACTCCTCCTTCAAGTCAAGATTCGAGTTGTAACGAGAACTTCCCGTTCCCCCAAATAAGCTAGACGCTATTTATGTTAACTTTGTGTTAGCAGCTTTTTGTTATGTCACTCGTTGTGGAAAGTCTAGTGCACCCAAAATTGTCAATATTAAGTGTAATCATCGATCTACCGCTGTGATGAGTGGAATGTCACGCCAGACTGTCGAGTTTGTACTAGTGATCGTTTGCTAATAAATATGGTTCAGTGACATTTTTTTTGTATTTATATAGCAGACACGACTTTAATCATGGGTGGTATTAAAAAGTGTAATTAAACGATATAGTGACTATGGAGGAGGTGGTATCTAACATGACCCCTGGTGCAGTTTTTCAGTTCAGAGACTAGTCAGTACAGCATTTACAGAAATAGTAAGTTTTTCATACCCATTTTATACTAACCCTTCTAGATTTTATGTTTTTGGGGATGCTCTTTCAGATGCTGACCATAGAATGTGGAGAAAAAACATTGAGACCAAGAAATCGGGCTTGCAAGTTGAAAAACACCGCAATTTTTTCCTTTTTTCAATCTTTATACCCACTGTGTTTTGAAGACTTTATCACATGGTGCGTTTTATTCGAAAAAAGAGAGCTTTCTCGGAAAATCTCAAGAGGTACAAAAGTCTTAGAGTTAGTCAAAGAACACGTCGGAATTATCCCAGAATTTTTTTGGGCCATTTTTCAAATTTTCGACTTTTTGCCAATTTTGACCAAATTGGTAGTCTCAGAAGAAAATGGGGAAAAATTCCTGAACTTCTATCGATTTTTAATATTTTCGTTACAATCACATTCGATACTTTGCCGGAAATTCTTCGTCTCCCAATTCGAATTTTGGTAATTTTTGATCAAATTTTGAAGAGTATTCGAAAAATATAGAGATAAAAGTATTCAGAATCAGAAGAGGAAGGTCCAGGAATGTCACACCATTTTTTTCTGAGACTTTATTTTGGTCGAAATTGGACAAGTAGAAAAATTGAAAAAAATGGCCCAAAAAAGTCTGGGAAACTTCCAACCGTTGTAAAAATCTGAAGCTACCATTTTCCGATTCAGCCGCCATTTTGGTTCATCAAGTAATCAAATCGATGCGCACATCATGGACTCTGTAAGTTGAGAGATTTTATGCGCTGTGCCTATTGGTTTTGGGCACGTGCCTTAGCCATAAAGTCTTCAAAACACGGTATAAAGATTGAAAATAGGAAAAAATTACCTACGGTGTTTTTCGACTTGGTCTGATTTTATGATCTGAATGATGGCCCTGGTTCAAAGATACCCTTTTGAAAATCTGATTTTGAGCGCCAATGGGTTAACATAGTATTAGAGTACGATTATGTCTAATGAAAATAAGTCATTAATACTCAAAACAAATCTTAAAATTTGGCTCCAAATAATTCAGTTGTATCAAACGAATCTAAAGTAATTTTTGTGCTATCGAATCTAATTTTTGAAAAAAAAAATTCAGTCTAATTTGACAACACTACGCACAACCCTGGAATGCCATTCATAACACTGTACACTTTATGTAGTTTCAGAACATCTTTAATGAAAAAATATGTATTTACTAAATAATTATTATTTATTGCTTCAATTCGCCATTTGCAATTCGTGATGTCATCGAAGTTCCTCCACCCTGATTCATCTGATGTATCATGAAATTATGGTACATACGGTACAAATCCGTAATTAGGGTATGTCTGGCAATGCTGATTGAGGCAGAAATAGTTTATTGGTGAAAATAGGAATAGTGAGGGCAGGAGGAAGCTGTCAACATTTTTATAAAGCTATTTCAAGATTTCTTACGTATGGTTTAAAAAGATGCTTATTTATTTACTCAGTTTTTCCCATTTCTATAAAAAGTTAGAATTTAGAGTTCTGTGTAACACCAACAACACTGCATAGTTGATCTGTGCCAATTGTAAATTTTCAATTAAGCAATCAGGCATATTTAAATTTTAATTTGACTATTAGGTATATGTGTATTTAAGGTTCATCATGTATATTTTGGATGGGAATATGATTCACGGGAAAATAGGAACTTTTTTCTCATAATACTTAATGTTTGTGCAATGAAACAACTCATTTTGTTTTTTCTTTTTAGTTGATGCCAGTTGAGAAAAAACAACAAAATACATTAAGGAATCTGATTAGAAAAACAAGTTTTTGCCTAAAAACATTTTTGAAGGTGGTTAACTGACTTTGAGGCTGCTAATGTTTTCAAATGTTTAAAGTTCTAGCTAGCACTGTACAAAAGTACAAAAGGATATATTGTTTACGAAATGTTTGAAAGCATTAAATATTTAATTTGAAGCAAAGTAAGTAATTTTGCGTGTTTTACTTCCACTTTCTAAGTTATTTTGTTATTTTTCAGTACATGTTAAGATTTGGCAGCCAAATCGTGTTGGACGTGGGTGATATTTTGAAAACTGTCGATATTAGTATATTAGAGATGCTGTAATTGCTACAGACAACGGATTTAAGATTTCCAGTACCCTCGCCGTATAATACATACTCTAGTCGCTATGTGATAAGTTTAAGAATGGACAAAAAGGGATATTCTTCATGAAAATTGTTCTAAAGATTGCGATTTTCATATAGAAAATCAAACGATGAGAAGAACAATCAGATTGTGTGGTACCAATAAGTGTTACATTTCCAAAATATTGTGAGTAAAAAAATTAGGTTCGGATGAAGTGGTACTAAATAATGATCTCTGGTACAATACTTTCCAATTATAATGAGTCAGTCTGCCTTTATAATGTCTATAAAAGTACCTGAATATCTACCACTATGTTTAGGTGCAAAAATAACTATTTAGTATTGGTTTATATTATTCACAGTTCTTTAGTTACAGTTCTACCAGAGATCTTATTACATACAATAAAACATTGTTAGTTTTACGATTGTATATATTGTAATTATTTATTGTATTAAATAGACTTTTATAATTTTTTGTGTAGATTTATTATATTTATACTCATCTCACAGTATATTCAGGTAGGTTTACAATTTTCTAAAAGTAAATTTTCATAAATAAAAAAGTTTACCAGTTAAAGATCATTTTCTTGAAAATCGATATTACCTATTTTTTGTCTACTAAATTCGATAAACAGCCAAAGGTATTATAATTAGTCGATCCTGTATTGAGGACTTTGTTTTATTGTGGATTGTGATTACCCGTTAGCTGTTCAAACTTTATGACCCCACGTTGAGCGCCATAATATACAGGTGGTCCTGCACCTTCATACATCTACTGGGTTGAGCGACGGTACCTGTGTTCTGCGGTGCCGGAAGGTTAATCATGTGACCGGGATGGTCAATCGGGTCAATGTTTTTGTGTGGGCTCTAAAATTTATAAGAGCTTATATTTAAGAAGATCCCTTGGGGTGCCTGATATGGAAGCTTTAGGAATTTGTATCTCCACCGAAGGATTCGACAATGCTTACTTAGGTGATATGAGTAACAAGATCTGTGGGAGCTTAGAACTTGTGAAATGTTTTAGGAGAAATTTTTAACTCAGTTTTGATTTATAAAAAATTAATTTAAATTTTTTGTTCAATTACAATAAATGAAAGCAATAAGACTATTTGTATATAATTCAAAAGCAAAAATTTGGAAAGTACAAGTGTATTAGCCAGAGCCAGGTATCCATCCACGGTTACTAAGTTGATGGGTACTCGGGTGGACGTTTGAACACAGTCCAGGCTGACCCCGCAAAGGTTCTACAGTAGTGACCGCATTGAGTATCGAAAAATTGGTCTCCTTGGAAAACGTCCTTCCTGGAATAGTTGCACATTCCGTGGAGTCATTGAACCAAAAATAGTTTTGGTGTTAATGTTGACCCTAAGGGCTTACTGCACTTCAGATTTCGAAATTGTGAAATTTTTCGCGCCTTTATGTGCCGTCGGCGGTGGCTGAGCGATCGATGGCATGTGCTGTCAGCATCGTCTGCTACGGCTGATGGAGTTTGGCGACAATTAGGGCTTCGTAGGGGAATTTCGGGAAAATTTCGAAACATACGAGAAATTTTGTTTCCGCTCTTCGCCTTCCGGTGTGCGTTGTAGTTCATCTGCAGTTTCTTGTCCATAGTCTTCCATTAGTCGATCCATTAATTGACTGTTTTATTTTTTTGATGACTCAAACTATTCACAGGAAAGAGCAGTACGCAATATAATGTCTAGAGCTTTTGTTTCCACTGAATACCTACTTACATTACATTACGTTACGTTAAGAATTAACGTTCTAATACAATAAGATACACATTATAAATATATTAAAAATAAAACCAAAAGGTGCCTGGAAACTGTTACCAAAAAAAATTTGGGGCTTATTCTACCAAAATATCGTAAAGACAGGTCACTATGACCCTTTTCTAAAACTTCAACGAAGTCACATAACCTCAACGTTATTTTTTAGTTATATTTAGTCATTTTTTTAAATTTGGCCCATATTGTCTAGGAAACTGATCACAAATTATTTATTTGCGGTTTTTTAATCTTTGATAGTAATAGATCGATTTTTTGATATTTACACTTGTTTAATTATTTTGATATATTTGTAACCAAATGGGTTAATTGTGAATTGGAGGACAAGAGACTTCAATTGGGTGAGAAGTATTGAAATAGCATTGTATAATCGTTTTAAGAGGCAGATTGAGAGAGAGTAGCCTAGTGCGCTATCGATTGCAATATATTGTTCCGAGTTGCCTTATTGTTGTTGATGATGATGATTAATAATTGGATTTCATTGGCTTGTTTTTTCTTTGAGTTAACACTATACCATATCGTCCCTCTTATCACGTAGGGGCGTATAATCCAAGAAATGGATATACACATACGCCTCTACGTGATAATAGGGACGATATATTGTTGGTACTAACAAAAAAAATAAATCTATCAACAAATACGAGACGAACTATTACATCACAATCAAGTAATCACATTTCATAATTTCAAACGTTAATTTAAAAATTTTATCGTGTTTTTTTAAAACTTCAAAAGTAATATAATATTTGTAGTGCATATTTTTTATCATGTTTCGTTGAGGAGTTATTGAGCGAAACCTATATGTCGTCCGAAAATGCTATACTATAAGCCTTAATTTTTTGTTGGACAGTCTGTGTACGTGTAATTATTTTGATGTTTATCGCGAGAAAGTTGCGTGTATATTGATTGAGACGCAGGAATGAGAACTGGACCAAAGCGAGAAGTGAGGGAGGTTGGAAGTTGGAAGGAAAAGATTGCAGACACACCCTGAGCGGATGAAAATCCTGCGTCCTGCGCATTGGCGACATATCTTACCGTGATCATTCAGTATTTACACGATATTTTGCTAAATTTTCACCATAATAACGCATCCGCGTAACTGTTAGTGTTTCCCTAGTAGTAAGAAAAATTGAGCAAAATTTTTCTTGCACTAATTAGTAAATATTGGTGTAAGTTGCTTCCAGAGCAAAATATATGTTTTCCTTTAATTTTGCACTAATCGTTGTCGTTACACCTTTTTCCTCTTTTGTTCGAAATAAAAATTAATGTTAATTTTAAATAAAACTTGTTTATATTTCGATGTAATTTGTGTTTTGGTGTAATCATTTGCTATAAAGGGATAGTAGACGTGTTTGGTTCAATGTTTACAAGTAGTGTTAAAAGTGTTAGATGTTATATTTGTTGCTGTCAGAGCTAGTAGTTATAATCGCATCGGACGTGATTTGCGAGGACAGTTCTGAGCGCAGCTTTCGGAGACAATATTCAGCTGAAGATGTATCGATTGATCGCCCGAAATAAGACAGTTTGTTAGTCGAGTGTCCATGATAGAACAGACAAATGTATACAGCAGGTTTAATAAATATGCGTTCATATCAAAACCAGCGATGTAAGTAAGCATCTCAAGTAGGTATCGTTGATAAAACTAGTCGCGCGCGAGTGTAAGGATGTTATTGATCTCTTCGATAAGGATGCTGGGGCCTAGCCACGTGTTTATGTCCCTCTGTTCTTGTAGTATCTTTCAGTTATCCTTTATTTTCTACCACTATTGATCTGTAATGGAATAACGAAGCTGCCCCCAATGTTGAAGATCCCCGCACGTTTTAAACAATGTGACCTCAGTGTATCCCTTGCGTTTGATTATTGTGACTGCATTGTCAACATGGGTACGAGGGCTGCTGCATGTAAGCGAATTTTACCTTCTTATGTTATATATTATCCATTTCGATGTTGTATCACTGTTTTATGTCGCTTTTCCCGAGCCGACCAGAACCAATCACCCGCAAAAGTTTCTTTTCCAATTCACATCCATTCAATACCCCGCCTATTTGGTATCAAACAATATACCCATATATACTCGAATTTAAGAACAGTATCTCAATTATTTGTACGTTTTAATTCATTGTTCAAATTTTGCTGTGACAACTTAACCAAAACTGAACGGAATATAATATTTCTTATAACTTCAAAAACAATTTATTCCAAAAATTTCGTTTTGGCAATTTCTTAATTAAAACTTAATTTATTTTCATTTGGTCGTCATGGTAACATGACAACATTTTTGAAATCGTGGTCAGGGTGACCCGACTTATACAGGGTGTGCCAGTCAACACTCCCGCTGCCAATATCTCAGAAATGAAGATATTTATTTTAGTTCCGGAAACTGGGGTTGCTAGATCCCTCGAATAACTTCAGATTGTAGTTAGAACTGTTAGTTCAAATCTTTCTGTATAGATGGCGTGGCGATATTAAAAAATTTGAAAACGCAATCCATCTGAGAGATCGTTAAATTTTGAATAATTTTTGTAATATAAAGTTTTTCCCTATATTTACATACTTGTTTTCGAGATATGTCGACTTGAATATGCAATGTATGATGTAACAGCAAAATCTATTATTTTATTTATATCACTGAGAAAAAATATTCTTTTAAAATATTGTTATAATGGCTTTATTCACATCACATACTAACTAACAAACAATAAATTAAAAAAAAAAACGAATAATCAAATACAGAAAAAAAAATGTATAATGGTAAATTTTATAAGGGGGAGACGAACCGAATTTTATCAAATATTAAAAAATAGGTGGCTCAGGTCAATTGTTTAAAATAAAACGTATGACAGATGACATATTAGTTTTCCAATAATTACAGTTCTATTAGCTTGCGTCTTTCAATTTAACTATACTTGTTATAAGATTTACCATTGTACATTTTTTTCCTGTAGTTGATCAGTCCAGAGATCAAAACATTTTTAAGTATCGCCACGCCATCTATACAGAAAGATTTTAACTAACAGTTCTAACTACAATTTGATAATTCTCTTTTTATTGCAATTTGCTACTTTTTTACCATTAAGATATTTGCATCAGTTTAAAAAAATGATTTTATCTAGAAAAAAGCAAACTGTATTTTTTGCAGAAAACTATATAGGATCATATAAACTTTGTGATAAGACATTCATTTGTTTAACTTCCGGTTTGTCTGGAAATTTATTTCACCAGTATTTATTTTTGACTAACCTCGTACATTTGAGTTGCTCCAAATAGTATTTTTTTTAGTTTATGGTAAGTATTTCTATTTTTTCGATTATCCCGTTTACAAAATGACAAAGCTGTGGCATATTTTATAATGGCTGAATTCTTAATTCAAAATTCTATATATATATGATGCAAATTATTGATATAAATCTAAATTAATCAAATAAAACATTATTTTTACATATTTCTTATAATATAAAAAGATATAATTCAAATTAACGGGGTGTTGGCAACCCTGTCATATAGTGCCATAAAATTAAACAATCTGGCAAAAAACTTGACCGTTATTTCATTATTTTTAGATGAAATCAGTGAAACGAATTTGGCGGACAGTTATCACAGAATAGACTGTACTTTAATCGCGCCAACTATTAATGGGAAGCTCAACTAAAATCTCACACCAATATCCTTCTTTATTTAGTAATAGGATAGATATGTGGTAATAGGGAGATAGAGAGGTTATTTAAATAAACAAGTTTTATGTAATAATATGCAAGTACGTCACAAGTTAAAAACAATGGCATACAATTCGAATAAAAAATTTTAAAATCAAGTTTATATTCATTTTTAATACATTTAATTTTTTATGCAGACACCTCACTGGCCCCCATACAATTAAGTTTTTTTATATTTTTCCGCCTCAGTTTATTGTACAGGACGTTTTACAATTAAAAAATTAACTATTTTGATTTCTTGAAATACTATGTAACAATATTGCCAAAAACACTCAAAAAAATTTATCATAGCCATTTTCATAGTACGAAACGGGTGTAATTAGTAAATTGTAGAAAGGAAACTTTAGTATTTTAGACGATTAGTCAGAATTTAATAACATGGGTATGTACGTTTCGCATGATATGTTGCTTGATGGTTTGACAAACTCCTTTCTAACACGTATTCAATATTAAAATATTTAGGAATACTACTATGAACTAGAAATAAGTTTTGTGCAATATCTTCAGACACACAAAATAACTAAAATTCTGAATAACAATTCAACTCATGATTCATTCTAATAATTATTTTATTTGTTAAAAGAAATAATAATAATTGGCAACAGATAAATAAAAATTTTATTAACATAAATCGTAATACAAAGTGGATTAAGTGAGATGTCTTAAAAATAATGAAATTGTACCTAAAATCAATATATCAAAATAAAGATAATAAAAATCCAAAAAAATCTGCACTCGCATGAATAAAATTTGTTTTAAAAATTGCTGTTCACATGAAATATTTTTTTTTTCTTTTAAACACATTTTTCATAACGTAGGTGATATGGTAAAACACTTTTAAAAATACAAGTTATACAAGAATTTTGGAATATATTTTTTATTTTGTTATCTTTTAATTACGAATAGGAATGAAAAATAAACTATATTTTCACACATGCCAAGAGAATTATTTCTTGTGTAAAAAGTCTTTGCACGAAAAAAAAAGCATGATTGTACATATGTATCCCTAGAATAAAAACTAGAAAGGATTTTAATCCACAACCAAAACTAACGTGAATACTTGGAGAACAGGAAAAGTTTGGATCTAGGTCGGCCGATATCCTTACCCCGCAGGAATGTAATCTTTGAAATCAGTTACAGCCAAAATTCGCAGCCTATATGACTACCATCTGCGACTCATGCAAGGAGTTATGCCCCCTCCCTCAGGGGTTGACATAGCAAACACAATCAAATACTTCTCTCAAACCCTTCTGAGTAAGTATATAATACTATATTGACATAAAATTAACTCTTCATTAAAATGAATGTTAATGTCTTAAATACATAAGTAGAGAAATAATTTTCACATCATACTGGGTATCCCAATATTTCTAGTACATGGAACTACCAGATATTTATTATTGCTTCAAAAAAGGCGAAAAACATTTTTTTGTGTTATCCAGATTGCTTCGTTACATTTAAATGAAATTTGATATGCTAGTAACAGTAATAGCATTTTATTAATGTTGATACAGACAGTTTTATATAAGTCATATGGTTTAAAAAATACATGAACAACATTTATGATTTCAACATTTTATTACACATCTACATCATGTCCTGTCTCATTACACAGCCACACACAAAAAAAGTTGTCTGTACTTTTCATACGACATATGTTATCCATATCACGAATCCGAGATCAGATTTACAAAATTCGTTTCTAAAAATTTAATCAATTACCTAAGTACGTAAAGAAGGTTAAAACATGATTTACTTTATAACACAGGTTATAAAGTAAACAAATATATTACAAAATGAATTTCGCAATTCTGACCTCGAATTCGTAATCAGCGACCCCGAAAACCCCCGTATACCAAATTTGACGCGAATGTGTTATTTTTTGAAAATTTGGTCGGCCATCTTGGATCCGCCATCTTGAATTTTGTAAAATTGACCTCGGATCGGTGATCAGCGATTCCGAAAACTCCCGTATACCAAATTTAGCGCGATTGGGTTATTTTTTGAAAATTTGGTCGGCCATCTTGGATCCGCCATTTTGAATTTTGTAAAATTGACCTCGGATCCGTGATCATCGACCCCGAAAACCCACGTACACCAAATTTGGCGCGAATCTGTTATTTTTTTAAAATTCGTGACATCTGACCTTAGTTGACCTTGTTTTTAAGGTTAGAAAAAGAACCATCAATTCTGACCGCGGATTCACGTTCGGCGGGGTCTTAACCATATAAATGAACATTTGAATATAGAAAATTTGTATTTTTCCTAGCACTTTTTCGTGAATTTTTGCTATTTTTGACCTGTTTTTTGAGGTTAGGAAATTCCTATGTGATACCTCAATTCTGACACCCTCCAGCGGCCAAATGAAGCAATTTTGGATAGGGTAAATTTATTAAATGATTTGCTGACTTGAAATTTGTGGTAATTCCAAGTACAGGAAATATTAGCACAGCCCATATGAATAAATATCTTGTTGCAGCTGTCCTTAAAGATGTACCTAACTCGCCCTTCGAACTTTTGAAGAATCCAGAAATGGATGCTGTAAGGATGGGTCTCTTTCCCAGCCTTGACTACAAAGGTCTCTATAACTCTATTATCCCTCTTATTGAGGTCGCACCACTTATTCCTTATGGACTGCACGGTAATCCTCGAGGATGTACTGTTGCGAGTAATTCCAGTGGCATTACACGAGTTATTTTTCACCTCGACATAGACTACGACGTCATGGATTTTCTATTGATAATATAAGTCTGTAAAGTGTTATAATTTTAATTTTCTAGTACAAGTTAAGGGCTACAAAAAATTCATAGGGGTACCACTGAGAATACTCGCCGCAGTATAATTTTGAAATATTAGACTTTTCTCTTTTATTCTAATATGAACTCACATAGGAATGACCAGTCTAAAATGATCCTTCAAAAATTTAATTTTATTAAATTATTACTCGACACTTGCAGTCTGACGATTTGCAAGGCCGTGACGATAAGGTGACCTCTAATACGACAGTTGTCAGTGCCATCACCTCAACAAGTTATAATATAAAAAATGTGTGTTTCATACTAGTCTGTAAAATATTTACATACTCGTGTTAAAAACAGATTTTACATATGTAGAATACGTAAAGTTTACCGTTAATAAAGTTTTTTGAAAGTTATGACCGATACAATTCTTTTACATCAAATTGTTATGTTTCAACCTCGTGCGTGACACAAGGGTCAAATTTTGAACTGCTGCTGTTTAATTTATTTATAAATGATTTGGCTGATCAGGTAAAATTTTAGAAATCACATTTCACACCATGTTGTTGAATTCTCGACACGCAACTTTGTTGAATACTGCTAAACAGTATTTTGATGTTACAGAAATTTAGTTTCGTTTTGATAGTCACGAAATGTTCCTTGTCCTCCATATGATAATGTTGATTTCCCATTGAAATATATTTATCTACGCTGATACATTTTTATTCAATTTAAATTTAATATTATAAAATTATCTGTAGGACATAACATTTTATTGCTTATTTACCTTTAAATTATTGTCCTGTAAATGGTTTCTGTTAGGCAACGTAATTATTATTATTAATATTTATTATTATTATTATTATCTTACACATGATAGTAGAGAAAACCGTTTACTGTATGTTTTATGATCCTTTTTAGCATTTGGTCAGGCCATTCTCCAATGTCTCGGCTGTCTTCTTCCGTTCTTAGAGCATGACTTAATCGACAACCTACCCTACCTAGCAGCGTCTTCAATATCAGTTCTACCAAGCTCCTTACACCAGGATATAATCAACTCCTTATGCTTCTATATTTTACCATTTACGATCAGTAAGTACCCAATTATTTCTATTTAGTTGCTTTGCCTGTGACGTCACTTCAATGGTGACAGGTATGTCACTCGGGAAAGTGATGATACGAGACAATATGTATCGTCTACATGGGAACTGAATTTTTAGCTAGGCACACGGAGAGAGAACAAGACATCTGCCAGTCAGTTTCTGCAGTGATCATGATGGTTTTTCAATACTCAACCAACCCAGCACACCATTGTCAACTTTTGGAATGCCTTATGACCTTGAAGCAGAATATTTTGAAGGATATCTTATGCGTTATAGCGTATGGAACATCAGCCGCGCGTGCGTCAGCTGCTAAGCTATTGTTTTATTACTGGCCAACGTTCAACGCCAACTTGTTCGATAGGAAAAATCTTATATGCAAATTTGCTGGTGAGTATTTAATTCCATAAAAAATGAATATTCCTCCAAATGTATACGGTATTCTTTTGAGGAGATCCCACCCCATTCGTGTGCCAAAGGGATTCGTGTCCGAACGCAGGAAATGCAGAAGCTGCCAAGGTTTGTTACAATCACTGTATTTCTATAACCTTCGCAAATGATACACCACCTCCTTTGTATCTCTGCATCGAATGTGCGAACGAGATTCACAGAGAACACCCAAATCAACAGTTCTTCGATATTCTACACCCTATGCAGCAAGTTTCCATGGTCTGTGAAAATAAGGTATTTATCATTCATGTTTTTTAATATTCTCCGGAAGTACTAGACAAGTACCACTTATCTTTTTTTTTATCCACAAATAACTCCTTAGTCCTCAAATAATAAAAATATGTGTATTTCATTGAATAAACCAAACGGCCATTGAACCAAGATGCTTCAGCGTATTACAATTTAAAATTTAATTACTATTGTTAAATAAGATTGTACAATAAAGGCACTTAAAAATATATATAAATAGAAAAACTGTTGGTTGTTGGTCACTAACAACAACATCATATTTTTCTCAAATGTCTGAAATGATTGTTCTTGTTAAATTATCATTTGCAATTACATAGTATAGAAATTTATAAATTTGATTTATTTTTCTCATTTTTGCGAATTTTTTTCGGGTTTCTGAAAGAGCAGATTAGCATCCAGTACATGTTCAGATGCCCCGGACTGATCATCATTGCTACCGTTTTTATTTGTAGAGCTGTTTTATCTTTATTAGATGAAGTTGAAGGTTTCGGTGGTTTTTATCAGTTTTGTTTTTATTATGTTTATCTTCAGTCCCAATTATGTCTTTTATTTGTACATGACTTGAACATTCACCTTGATATACTTTTCTTCTATCTCTTTTTGTTTTGAGTCTATGCCTATTACACCATCATATATGTAACTTATTTTTCAATTCAAATTAGAAAAAAAAAAACACTTCCAACGGCAAGAACCAAAAAATATTTCTACGCTCAACGAATTAGAAATAAACACTGTGTCAATGTCACATTTACTTAATTCTTCCAGAATTGTCGCTCAACAGACAAAGCAGCCATCTCTATATGTTTTTCAACGGAATGTGCCAGTTACAACGGCAACCACCCGATTAGGTACTGCGAACAATGCCACAACAACAGGCACAATAATCGAAGGGGTGGTGACCATGTCGTACATAGATGTTTGCCCCCTACATGGTCTATGGACTCAGAAATGCAAACATATATGGTGGAAGCTATAGTTAGGTACTTTCATAGTTTACTAAAAAAGTTTGGTGTGCTACAACACTGTCCATTGTTTTAGTTTATTAAAAGAAGCCAAAGTGCCACAGATAGAAGCTAAAGACGAAAAGAAGGAGGGTGAAATGAAAGAAGGAAAAGAAGGAAGGGATGTTAAAGAAGGTAAAAGTCCTATTCCGGCTTTGGATAATATCACGATAGAAGAACGGCAACTTTTGGGAAGGTATGGTATTTGGTTGTTGGTTGGACGGTGTACTCCAACAGACAAAACCCCAACGGAAGTTCTGGGAAGATTGCTAGCTATGATATTTCACTGGTTTCATATGACGGCCTATTCTTATGACGGTATGATAGAAGTATAATGTTTTTTAAAATTTTTCTTTCCATCTCTTGCACTGGCTGAATGATTATTACTAGTACTGAAATATCTGACTTACGGAATTTGTCGAGAGAATTACGTTGAAAATTGTTAAATTTTAATAGTAATGGTAATCTGGAAAATTCTATGACATTTTTATGTCAATGTCAGTCTAGTAGTCTTGTATATAGTATATATAATAAAGCTAAAAAAAAAAATTTTTAAACAGTTCAGTCTAGAACAAACTTATTCTCTTTCTAGCAGAATCACAGATAATACCAAAACATGTCCTGCTAATATTTTTACAAATTTCCCAATTACACGTTCCAAAGTTTCAAAAAATGGTTTATCAAATCTCAATTAACAAATTCTCGTGTTCCAATGTAGTTTTGCACAAAAAAATAATGGTCGTAAAAAAAATGTAGAAAAGGCATCTACGAGTATAATTACAAAAACGTATAATTTATTATCAATTTTGCTTGTCAAATTTACAGAAATATCTGTTATAATATGCTAGAATTGAAAAACTTTAGGTATAGGTTGCGTAAAGATAAGGGCCTTTCCTGGCTTTGGATGCTTTACATACTAAACAATTTTCAACCACCTTTCTAACAGCTCGAGCTATTTTAGGAAACTAATTAAGTTCATAAAACTGATCTAATGTTTGACCGCCACTGCAACTGCTACTATGACTACAACTACAACTACCGTTACGACTAATACTACTATTAATGTCATCATCCAGCTGTTGCGTTATAAACTGAAATTAACTGTATCATTTTCACAGGGCAAGACGAGACTACCTTAGAGAAACTGAAGACTGAAGTTGTTTGTATATGGCTGCGTGATATAAGCCATTCACATTACAAACTGTTCATTTCTTGTTTGCTTCCTCATCCCCCAGAATATGCTAGGATCGGAGGACACTGGTACACTCATAGTACTTTTACTTTTTTTGACATTTAATAAATTTTAAATACTACTAAATCAAGAGTTCAATAAAAAATAGTTACTATTTCAGGGATACCTTATCATCAAGGACAACTCACTTAAAAGATGGCTTGAATCGATTATTTTGTTTGGTTCCTTATGAGGTTATAACGCAGGAAATATGGGACTATGTAATGCCACACTGGATGGAAGCAATTGTCAATGATGTTCCCGAAAAAGAACTGTTCGAATTACGTATTATTTTAAGTAAAATATTGGATACGGAAATGAGTCCTTTAGGCTTCAATGCTAAGAAGATGTATCAGTTCGTTGCATTTCGTTTTCAGAAAACCAGTGCCAAAGTGCAAGAACAAGCGCTACATTGGTTGCAGGTAAGAAAATTTTGAAAAAAAGATTTACTGTACAACTTGTGGCTATTTCAAATAGATCATTTATACTATAAACTCCACACAACCACGGGAATCCTAACATGTTTAGTGTATAGAGACGTCCATTATTTCCAGATGGGGATAGAAAATGATGAAAAAATGACAGGTTTCATTTTATTTAACATATTAACGATTAAAATAAAACACGATTATCAAAATCCGTAAAAAAATAAAATAGCGTAAACTAATTATATATGTAACTAAAAATCTTTTATGTACGTGGAAGAAAAAATGTTAAGCTTTGAGAAATATTTACAGTGATAAATTGCTAGAGTTCGGAAAATAGTCCTCAAGGTTCTTTAAGGAGGTTTATCCGATTTGGAATTGACGAACAAATATTCATTAAAAAAATTAATATAAGCTTATTAGTATGAAGAAAATCCTCAAAAAAAATTATGACTAGGTTGGATACCTAAGAGACGAGATATTAATAAAATAATTTTTCACGATTTAGTACAGAGTCTTATGAGAATGCATATTTTTTTAGTCTTTCCACTTAGAATGCGCAACAATTGACGAACAGTTTCCACCAACTTATCCTCCATATGCGTGATAGCGGCAACGCCGCGGTCTCGACGTAGCGTATTATTTGAAATTCGCAGGTGTCCAAACAAACAGAATGATCGAACGGGAGTGAGCGAACGCCGAGCCGAGCTCGTCAGCCAAGTGCAACGTTGCCAAATCTAAAGGCTTACTACTTTAGTCACTAACGAATTTACAGAAACTTTCGTTAGACTTTAGATGTACCTCTGTACCCGATAAACCTCCTTAATCTTATGGGCTCCTGAAATACTTGAAATAGTAGTTACAAGTTCCTCTTCTCCAATATCAGTTTCCATTTGATCACTGATTGTATTAATACAATCAATAATAGACATTTGGATTTTCAGTATTAAATCATGGCCAATTTTATAGAACATGTTCCTATATCTAAATTAGTGATATTAAAATATGGAAATAAAAATGCTAACCATATTACATCATCTATGTTGCATTCACATAGATTAGGTCCACGTCTTAGAAAACAGATATTTTAATGCTCAGTAATGAACATCCTATAATTTAGGTTTTGTCAATTCAAAAGTGGGGTAAAAAGATACAAATGTTCACAAGTTATAAATTTAGCAGTCAGACTTGATATTAGTTGTATGGACAAATTTTACATTGTACATGGTGCATAAAAAAGAGATTTTAACAACTTTAACAACAAAATCTTTGGATGCATACATATGACAATTTGTATTTATTTATTTAAGAAGTATTGTTTTTTATGTTCTACGCAATGCATAAAAAGAGATTTTAATGCCAAATAATGGTTGTTATATTTTCATCCAAATTCCCTCATTTAACGAATAATAAGCTGAAATTGTTTATGTCTATCGCAGTCACAATAATCATTTGTGTACTTGTCTTGTGTACATTACTAGAAAAATAGTTCGAATGTGCAAACTCCTCACGTTCTTCGAAGAATAAATAAAAAAAAATCAAAAAAATAAGAAATACATATAAAATATGTTATGTAAACTTTTTATTTTCTATCAATTTTGAATATATTTTAATTTTAGACGCTAACACTTCTAGAAATAATCATTCCACTCCATCTTTTGTTTTCCATTTTTGAAGAAGGTGTTTCTTACATGAAAGATGGCGCGGTAGAAAGCAATGGCGAGGCAATAAAATCTACGGATCTAGAGATACCAGGGACTGCAGATCAACAAAAAAGGGGGTCAATTTGTAAGTTGTCTAATTTAAGCCATTCTCCATCAATCTGACAAATTAGAACATTCCCGAAGACAGGTTTGACTATATGATTTTTTTAATTGAACTAAGTTGTCAGTTTCTTGGGAATGGCCTTACTAGAGTAGAATTGAGGACTCTACACAGATTCCCATTCCGATTTTGCTCTTGTAGCACCTCTTATTGAAGATGACGATTCAGGCAAGACATCATTTTCAGATGAGGAAAATCGGTTATCGCAGCATGCCGAGTTCAAAACAGATGCTGAACACAACCTTTCTTGTTGCATTTTAATGTTGGACATCCTACTAAAACAGATGGAACTGCAGGATATAGACAAACACACTGGCTTAAACTCCTCCTTATGCAAAGACGTTTGCTGGCTGCTTAAGTGTATGATAACAGCCGCTTGGATTGGAAACCATTTCTGCACGTCTAAATCTGAATGCACTTACTGTGAATCGAGCATCATGTGGCACCAACTGTCGCTGCAACTTATAAAGTACCTGTTGTCGATCTATCCGGCTCACCCACCGGACGTAAGTTCAATCGAGCTTTCGCAACTCATCAATAAATGTGACAAAAAGAGGATAAACAAATCAGTTTCCATATGCAACCGAACAATCGCATAATTTTGTCATAAAATTGCAGATCTGTTCGCATAAAATGAATTTTTTATGATATACTGCAGCTGATGATGTGGATATTGTTTAGCAAGTCACAAATGAAGATCCTAACTGACATTTTTAATTCAAATGGACAAAAATTAATCATGTATGTTTGAAACGAACAGGCCGAAAAAATATTTTTTCTACTATTGCATGTAATATATGTATTATCTTTAAGTATGTCGTAAAGAACGTAAAATCTAATTTATCACAGTGTCACTCAATTCGAAGACATAGACTTTGAAAATATACCATTATTCAAAAAATTATGAAAACTTTTTCCTAGACTAATTCAAAGAATGTATTTAAAAAATCAAGACGTCGATTTGGGCAGATTTTGGAGCTCTGCGGTTCTTTCTGATGAATTTTTGTGTGTATTTCTTCATATCTGGAAAATTAAAGTTTTGCAAAAAAATGCCACTAAAAAATGAAAGTTTTTATTTGGACCTAGAAAATTATTAAAATATTTCACATATTGAAATAATATACATGATTAATTTACCATAGTAACATTTCTTACTTTTTTAAACCAACATATCGTTTATTAGTAATTTTTAATCCCCCCTGGTTGATTGACAGGTAAATCAGACATTTCCTTGATAGAATAGACAATTTCATAATTCAGCTTTTCTTTCTATTATTACAAAATGTTGTAATTTATTAGAAATGGAGAGAAAATAGGAAAATCGAAAGGGAAGCTAATTGAATAATATTCTGTACAATATTGCAGGCGATATCGGGAGTATAATAAAAACAAAATATTGTCCTTCGATTGTTTCTAATTTGTCATTTTTTATTTCAAATTACAGCCGCCGTTAGAGGAAAATTGGGAAGACGTACATAGTAGAAAGAGCCCGCCTGAAAGCGAAAAAAAAGAAGCCAAAACGGACGTTGTTTTAAATATGCCAATACCGGAAGTACACTCAGTAGGAGGAGTTTTAGTACACATGCCACACGTGTGTTCTGTACGAGGAGTATTTAAACTCAAACCAAGAAATTGGCTTGAGTTAAACAGGGTTCTCACCAAATTACAAAAAAAAAGTAAAGTAGTTTCATTCAAACCCTCCACGTTCAAGCAATCACAAGGGCATATCTACTAATCTACACCCTTTTTCTGACAAGACAGGGTATATACAGCTTACACAAATTAAGCAATTTTATTACCCGCTTATTTACATAATTTTAACTAATAAGTGTCTACTTTCTCATTAAAAATGCATAATTCATGATAAACGCACCTTTTCAATGACAACGATCCAGAAATTTATTACCTACATGCGTATGCCCATGCTGTCAATTTGCTGATTCTTCCCTCAGGTCGAGGAATTTTTTGAGTAAAAATGTCAAAATTGCACATTTTCGTTCTAAAATGCATGTCAATTGTAAATATAATCCACTTATACAATAAATAAATATAGCATTGTATGAAATTCTTGAGTTTGGAGTAGCTTTGGCAACAATGCATCTAATATTCATGTGAATAAGATAAAAAAAATACAATATTTTTACTAGCGACAAATTTAAACACTTACTTTTCACTATTTCAACTTTTTTTATGTTTTTCAACCTAATTATATATTTAAACAAAAAATATCCTAAAGATAATATAATTCACTGGAAAGGCCCATTTTAAATGATTTTACAATGTTTTGGATCACCCTGAAACAAGCATATGTTGATATAAATTTGGGGTATCCAGTTTGGTGAGAACCCTGTATATCAAACAATTTTGTTAATTTGAAGGTAATTTCAAGCAATAATTTTAGATCATGACAGCTACTGTAGAAACGGTTTCCGAACAGCTAGATTTGGCAGCTATAATTCCAGCAGAAAAAGTGGTTTCCGCAGTAGCCAGAGCTATCACCTTATCCGAATCTGATGTCGGTAAGCAATAATATACAAAGTAATCAGGAAAAAAATGTGTGAATGATTCATTTCACTCTTAAAATTAATGGTACCAGAGCTTTTTTGAGAATTAAACATTAACAGTCGCACAGTAATTAATATCTTGAGGAATAAAAGTTGCCATTGTTACATTTTGGCAACATGATCTCGATAAGGGACTTCATAATATTTCTCTAGGTGAACAAATTTAAAATATGCACGGGTTTTGAAAAAATTACCCCGTAATTATGGAAGATATTAATAAAAAAAAAATAACTGAAGTTATGTAACTCCATAAGTATTGTGTTTTCGAAAAGTATCATAGGAACTTATACCACTTACTTTTATGTTCATAGTTTCTGGACACGTATTTTGTAGTCAGTTCTGTTATACGAAATAATTTTTAGCTACGGCTACTGCACTAATAGCTAAGCCTCAAGTGATCGGAGAGAACGACGAACCTATTGAAACCAATATAGCTGATGATATAGACAATTTTTGGCAAACTTCCGTAGGAAAGTTTAAATTTTCCGTTGACGATCTGCCGCAACCCTTGCAGTATATTCACCAGTTATTGCAAGAACTGTCCAAAGTCGACAAACCTGATATTTTGTATTATATGCTGCAATGTTTGAATGTCTTGATTTTGCACGGAGATGCTTGCACTAAGGCATCCAAGGAACACAGGGGATTCTTTATTTGGTGTCAAGAGAATTTACTGATAAAAAAGTAAGTATATTTATATTTTTCAGTTCCTAGATTTCAAAGTATTCAAAGTAGGTACGAACGTCTTCTTGTGGTGCATACATCTCGCAGCAACCTTTTGATAAAATCACAAGCACATGTAATGGCTAGCAATTTTAATGCAATTTGTAGCGAATGTGATATTCATGCCGACAGTCTTTACAAAGTTAAACATTGTGTCATTACTTCTTTAAATCTGTAGATTTACTGCTGTTATGTTTTTTTAAGCATATCGGCATCTATTAATACTTTAATCCTGCTTTTGTATTTTTGTATTTGTATTTTTTATGATTTTTTTTATTTTCAATGTATATCTTTCGTTTTTCATGCGTTTCCTGTAACTGGGTGTATGTATACCTGTCGGAAATAAATGTCATTATTATTATTATTATTAATATTATTAATACTATTAATATTATTAATATTATTAATATTATTATTACTATTACTATTACTATTACTATTACTATTACTATTACTATTACTATTACTATTACTATCACTATCACTATCATTATCATTATCATTATCATTATCATTATTATTATTATTTACAACTACCTCTTTCTATGTTTGCTTATTGTATGTACATAGTTTCATTTCTCAATGTATCAGTTTCCAGCTTAGTCGTTTCCTTTTGTGTCATATGCGTCCAAGTGGAAAAACATATTATTTTCACATTTTAGTTATTACAGTGTGTTTTAAAAAATGGAATCGTATACAAGTGTTAGTGGCCAATCTGTTAATAACCAGGGTTTACACACTGGTGCGAGATACATAGTGTACATAAATTAATAATTTACACAGTAGTAGAAAACACTGTTTTATTGTTGGGAAATGTATGTCATACATTTTCAGTCTATGGGAGCTGTGCAATTCGGAACACTCACACATATGCCAAACAGTAGTGCCGTTGCTTTTGCACTGTATAACACTACCGGCAGGTTCCGATGTTTTTTGGAGGGTTATACAAGAAGCATTCCACTGCCCTGATTGGTGTGTTAGATTCACAGCCGTGGAAAGAGTCACGGTTATAACGAGATTCATGGATTCTAGCCCGCTGAGAAACGTCCAGCCTTTGCAAGCTGCTTTGGCTAATGCTTTTTGTTACTTAATTTCTAGTATGGATGACAATAATGTGTACGTAGCTCAAAGAGCTACCCTCTATCTGGGCACAATTCATGATTCAGCGATTCAGGTAAGAAGTTATGAGTGTTTTTGGAAACTGGTCAGCAAAACGTTTATTTTCAGTCTTTAATTATGTGTTTAGAGACGCAGTTTGACTGCGTTATTGTAGACCGCCCGATGGTGTTGCAGTCTCTGTACCAGCTACACAATTCCCTGAGTGAAAGAAAAATTTTGAATTGGGACTTTTTTCTTAACAGATTTGATACTTTATTTATCGAGGCACAAATTAGTTTGGAAAAGTCAGGAGACATTACTTATCTAAGAGGTATACTTTTCCAAAACAATAAATTTTCCTAGTTTTATAGTCACCACGGCATTATGTTTTAAAGTTTTAAAACAGACAGAATATTTGTTTATATAACTTTTTATTATAGATTTAAGGAACTCAGACATAAATAGTGAATCATTAATAAGAAAGGTGCACAGAGCACATGAAGCTTTATCTCAGTCTGATGGAAGTGCTGCTAGTTCTGTAAAAACTCTTAGTGCAAGTTTTGGAACCAAATGGCCTTATAAACGTACAATGTCAGCCCCTGCGTCTATCGTAACTCGCCATGAAAGTAAAGGTAATTTTTATTTTCAGCAAATTGGGGTACCGAGTAGTTGTAATTAAAATTATGATACATACGATGTATACAGGGTGATCCCGAGGTAATGGGCTAAAATTCATGGGTAGATTCCCCAAGTAAAAATATTGCGATTTAGCCGAACTTACCTTAGTCCAAAAGTTGATAGTTAAAGAGATACAGGGTGTTAAATGTAAAATATTATTTCAGTTTTCTTTAATTTATTCCTTAACAAATGCAAATATCGTCCCAAAATTTTGAGGATTGGGGTTCTTTGAGTAGAGGAATTGAAATCTGTTCACATTTTGGTTAAAGTTCATAGAGGGCGCAAGCTGCAGTAGATTGAATGTGTTAAAAATGACATAACTAAATCTGTTCACATTTTGGTTAAAGTTCAAGGAGGGCGCTAGCTGCAGTAGATTGAATGTGTTANCGTTGAGTAGAGGAATTGAAATCTGTTCACATTTTGGTTAAAGTTCATAGAGGGCGCAAGCTGCAGTAGATTGAATGTGTTAAAAATGACATAACTAAATCTGTTCACATTTTGGTTAAAGTTCAAGGAGGGCGCTAGCTGCAGTAGATTGAATGTGTTAAAAATGACATAACTTTTTTGTACTTTAAGGTATCTGTATTTTATTAACAAATTCTTATTTTTCAACTTTTTTAACACAAAAAAGGTATACTTTATTAAAGTAGCTATCTCGCACCGTTTTCGAGATATTTGGCTTTGAAACTTCCAATGCTGTTGCATTAAATTACAATTAAGTACCTACAGGTATTATTAATTTAGCGGTAAAGTTTCTTAAGTAGGATTTGGACGAAAATCAAATAATTGACGTCTTCCACTTGTCTTATTGCTGTCATTTGAATGCTAATTTCTATTAAGTATTATTCGTATCTAATTAAAATTAGATCTTAGCATACACATTAAATTGTATACTTGTATATATAAATGTGAGATAGAATGCTTTGTTTTTGGAGTTACATGAAATCAGTTGTTTATGGAGAAACTATAAACACATGAGAAGAACTTTAGTAGCAGGTTTTAAATGCTGCAAAGTCATTTCGCATTAAGGATTTATACTATAAAATAAGACAGTCTTTTAATAAACGTGTTGATAAATGTATTGAAGTTAGAGGTGGACATTTTGAGCAATTATTGTCAAAAAGGCATATTTTTTAGTTTTACTGTTCATTACAATTTTTAATTCTAAATAAATCCTTGTTTTTGACATTTCTAAATTATTTTAATTATTTCAATTATTAGCATTGGAAGTTTCAAAGCCAAATATCTCGGAAACGGTGCGAGACTCATAAAGTCCACCTTTTTTGTGTAAAAAAAGTTGGAAAATAAGAATTTAATACCAAAGATACCTTGAAGTACAAAAAAGTTATGTTGTTTCCAACATCTTCAATCTACGGCAGCTGGCGCCCTCTATGAACTATAACCAAAATGTGAACAAATTTCAATTCCACTATCCAAAGAACCCCAAACCCCAAAATTTTGTGTAGATATTTGCATTTATTAAGAAATAAATGGAAATAAACTAAAATAATATTTTACATTTAACACTCTGTATCTCTTTAACTATCAACTTTTGTACTAAGGTAAGTTCGGTTAAATCGCAATATTTTTGCTTCGGGAATCTACCCATGAATTTTGGTCTATTACCTCGGGACCACCCTGTACAGAAAAGTATTTTTGTTTTACTCGGAAACCTCCAATGCTTCGATATTTCCATTATTGCCAACATTTTAAAACAGTTTTTCCAGAAACGAAGGAAAAAGTTTACAGCCGTCAGTATTCAGCACCGATTCTAAAGAGGAAAAGTTCACGATTCGGACTGGGTCAGTTTTTAGGCACTAGTAACAGCATTCCAGGTAGAAACTAGTTGTAGTGTCTTGCTGTAGTGGCCGCATGAATGTACGTAAGTTTTATAATGCTTTATTTCATTGAAAGCATTGCATGTATCAATAACAAACAAAAGTTACATAAATTAGAATTATATAATCGAAATTTTGTTATAAAATATGAATCCTACAAATTCAAAAGACAAAATGTAATACACGGCATCATCGTTATTATTGCAGATGGCCATATGCACTCGCTTAATGTAGTAGAGGACCAAAACTTAACAACATTTCTTCAGAGAGTGATCGACCTTGAAGAAGCTGACAAAGAAACGATGCATTTATTAGTATTTCTGCTCATGCAATTCCTCTCGAGATCCGACCAAGCATTTCCGGCGGAAGAAAAACATTTAGCCAAAACTCAAGGAATTGTTCTCCGACACCTATACCTTCTTTTAGGCTACAGTCAGAACGATAGAGGCTTATACTTGCCACCCCAGAGGCTGAGGTCATCGCCCGCTTTTAGTGTTTTTCTTTCAAATTTACCACAACTGATGGACCAAAATCATCTGATGGGGCGGCTATTGCTTCCGACGTGTTTGATTTTGCTTCAATATGCGCCTTCTCCCTATTATATTCCAAATGCTATGGAGTTCCAACAACCAACTTACAGTTTATGGTCACTTGAACCACACTTTAGGAAAAACTGGCTCATGTCTTTAGTAGTATTACTATACAAGGTAATCAACTTTTTGAAAGAAAAAAAATTTTTTATAACGTGTCCCAAATTTAGTATACCAACGTTGCTATATTATTATAAATAATAGAGAAAAGTATTATTTTCAGTACCAGTACAACCAACAACCACACTGTATGCAGCTTACTTCGCTTATAAGAATCGTTTTGAACACTCTGGACTCGCAACATCATCACTGCAGGAGAATCCCAGCAACTATCATAATGGGTGCCTTGCCTTCTAGATCCAGAGGTAAATTATATTTTAACCACCAACTCATTACCACCCACAGGGTGTTTTTAAATGAAGTAGCAAAAATGGTACCAGTAAATGTAGAGCCAAAAATAAGAGGATTGAAGTAAAAATACCTTATATGAAAGTTGCACTCCTGAGGCGATATACCCTCTTAAAGCAGGGGATTGAAATTCACATTTTAATTTTTTTCTTTAACATGAGGAATGCTAGAGACACGAAATTTGGTCTGAGCCTCCTATTAGTAAAGAGACAACTTTTCAATATTTGTTCGATCATTGGCGTATTTTATAAAGGAGTGAAACAGTCAACCCCATTGCAATATTTTATTAGAAATTTTTTATATGAGGCAAATTATTTATTGGAAAAACTGATTTATTGCGCAACTTTTTTACCTCTTGTAATTTTTCGATGAAACCGATAGTTTTCTAGTAAAAAAATTTGATGCGTCATCGTTCACTAAAGAGGTGATTGCGAAAATTTGTAAAAATAAAGTAGGCGGATGTCATAACAAATAAATTGTTATTTATCATATTAATAAATTGACACTTTCTGTCAATAAGCTGGAAATTTAATAATAACATTAAGAATAATTTGCTATTAATTAATGAAAAATGTTTGATAACTTATGACTATGGGACATGTGTTAGGTAAAGTTATTTATCTGAAATAAAATTTCATACAAACGAAAAAAATAAAAAACTATTTTTTTTTATATTTTTATGAAATTTTGTGACTTGTTTACTATTTTAAAATGTTTTAAATTTACAACATCACTGTTGGTATTCACTTTCAAACTTACATAAGAAAAACACCAACAGGATGTGATAAAGGGCTAAATTTGAAGTCACTAAGTGACGTCACATAAAACTATGAGATTTTATAATTTAGATGGCTATGAAAATTTATTTTCAGATGTAAGCCAGCCGTCTCTGGGTGCGGAAATTGACCATCCGGAGCGAAATACCCCACCTCTCTCGCCGATGTACTCATCAGATGGACAATCTATTCAAGTTTCGGTGAGTTCAAAAGGAGGCAAAATCCAAGTAGCTTACGTCAAACCTTCCTCGACTACAAGCATGGAGACTCACTGGGAAGAAGCCATACAGTGCGTTCACCCAGAGAAGAAAACCAAACGGTTTACAGACCTTAGCATCGATGATGATACGGAATCTGAATTGATAGCTATACCAGAAAGTGACATGTCTGACAGTACGCTTCAAGGCAGCGTTCAAGACTCGTTCGATGAGGGAATTAGTGATACGTGTTGCCCTATGCCTGAAAAACAACTTGCTATAGTTAAATCTCCGAAAGATACATATTATAGTCAAATTGTGAAAATTACTTCCAACAAAGGTAGGCCTACTTGGATTATAGGCAGTGAGGATGAGTCTGTCAAGTCTTGTGACAACCGGATCCTTCAAGAAACTTCCAAATCTCATTTTGAATTTAACAAACACTGTACAAGATTAAATTCTACAGCCTCGATCAACGGGGCACAGCTAGCTAAAACCGTTACTACAGATTTCCACAAACATGTTACTTCAACTTTGGTAGACACGCATCATATGGGCAAACCGACTCCTTTAGGAAAACATAAAAAAATTATCGAACCTAGTATCACACCTGTTTGCACACCGGTATCTGACTGTGATGACTGTTTCAAGAACAATCAACATATTCTACCTACTCCTTCCCTAGAAAGGCTCTTGCCCATAGGATCTTCTAGATTACCAGGTTAATTTTCAATTTTCTAATTATTTTTATTATTATTAGCTGTCACAGTTTCACTTTACTTTAAAGGTATCCAGTAAATTCTAAATGAAGCTATTCATTAATAATTTATCTAAAATACAAATAATAAATAAGTTTACAAAGTCATACGATTTAAAAGGAAAACTAATAAAAAATAGCGCAAACTATAGTCATATGAAGTAAAAATTCATATTGTAAATAAATATATAAAGAAAATACANTATTTTATTTCATTATTTCTCCATGTGTTAGTCAATTCGAGCAGGTGCTGTGTGTTTGTATTCATTTTAATATTTATGAAGTTTATGTTGATTTGGTGTAAATTGGTTAGTTTTCGTAGTACTTAATATTCAAGCAAATATTTTTTATTAGTTTCAGAATTTATATTTATTTTTTCGTTTTTGTTTTTTATATTTGGAATGAAAATATTTACCTAAATAGTTTCTTAATTTTATTTCGCTACTATATTATATATAAACATAAGCTAATTAATTAAAAAATAATAAATATCAAGAATTGATATATATCGCGTATATATCCGATATTTGATATTTATATAAAATATCATGATATTTGCCAACCTTGCTTTTGACAAATCAATATGAACTTAAAAAAAAACACATACAGTAGTTATGAAAATATTACACTTTAAGTGAAGAAACATTTTTAATTTTATTAAAAAAATTAATATGTTTTTTATAAACACTGTTTTAATTTTATTTTTAAATTTCATTAATGGTAAGTTATTATTTTACTTTTATTGCAATATACTCCAATTTTGTTTGTTTTTTGTTAGTTCCATTTGGATAAATTTATTTTTGATATTATTAATGACTAGCTCCTCTATGGATCTAGATATTTAGTATCAGAAAACATAACCTAATGCAAAAAATTAAAGGGTCAAATGAATTTCCGAAATTTTTCCGTGATTTTTGACAGACTGTATTTAGGTGAAAAACGGTCGTATCGAGAATTAAAAAAAATCATTTTGAAGCTCTAAGATTCTAGTTGTTATATCTTTCGGTCGAAATTTTTTAGGAGCTACTGTTTCATGCAATTGTAAGAAATAGTGTGACAAAAAAATTTTGCAAATTTTCTTTTTCTCAAAAATATTTTTTTTATTTTTCATCAATTTTTGCGGTAAAAATGTTAGAAAACCTCAAAAAATTTATTTTTTCCATTTTAATTATGATTATGAAGTGTTTAAGCTCAAAAAACGTGACCCTTTATTTTTTTTCAAAAGTTAGACTGTTTGAAACAAAAAAACAGTTCGCTAGATCGACATGAAACTTTACAGGCTTCTTCTGGGCATATCGAACTGTAAAAGTCATGCTTAACATTAGTCATTTCGTGAATATCTCTAATTTAGCCGTCAATTTTCTAAAAAATCATAAATTGACCTTTTTTCCTGTTTTTTAAAATTCGTATAAAAGATGAAAAAAATTTTTTTTTCTGAAAAATTGCGTCAGCATGTTATAGGAAATTTATTCCAGTTTTCGAAACTGCCCTTCAATTCTCTGTACCACCATTTGTCGCCGAGATATCGATGATTAAAGACAAAAGGATCCTTTTCCATTAAAAGTCCGATATTTCAATGAAAGATGGTCGTATCGAAATTTCAAAAAAAAGGGAATTGAAATTGAATAAACAATCTATTAGGCTCATGCAATGGCTTAGCTGAAAAAAAAATTTTTAAGTCCGTGGACTCAAAAAAAAAAAAAAACTTGCAAAATTTTTTTGTCGCGCTATTTCTTAGAATTGCATGATAACTTAGCTCCTAAAAAATTTCAACCCAAAGATCTAAAAACCAGAATCAGAGCTTCAAAATGCTTTTTTTTTAATTCCTGATATGACCATTTTTCACCTAAATACAGTCTGCCAAAAATCACGGAACCCTTTCATTTTTTGCATTAGTGTATATGACCACATTTGACGAGAATTTCAAAGACATTGATAGAAATCATTTGAATTAGCTTAATTCCTTTAAGGTATTACTTTTCAATTGTTAGTTAATTTCTTTTCCATTAACATAACTATCCATTACAGATTCTCCTCTTACAGATGACGTATTTTCTCCAATGTTAGAATCACAATTAGAAATTCCAAGCCAAGAAAGGCTTCTCCCCATTGGTCAACACACGAAAGATATATCTCAGTTAGTCGATAAGGTACGACAAGCATTGGGAATCAATGCTCAGCTGATTAAAACGGACAACAAAAAAATTGATAAATATGTGTCTTCAGAACAACCGCAACCAACTTCGTCTCAATATCACAGCCCTAGAAGACTTATAAAGCAAGTTGCTTTGGAAAGTCCGCCAAATCAGTTTGAACCTGAAGATAACGGACACTTCTTCAAAACTATCAAAATGGAAAACCAAAGTAAGCATACACGCCAGGGTTGGTTGATTGGATCCTGAACAAAATTTAGTATTACATCTAATTTACTTGTATAGTAATTACCAGATTTTTTTAGTACAAATGTGAAATACTTAACAGAAAAATATGGAAAATATATTTTTTAAAAAGAATAAATAGATACATTGATAAACATTAAATTATGCATTAATCACAACCCCAATTTTAACTTCTTAATAAAGAAAATCCCAAACGATTGAAAATTTAGTTTAAACACGATTTAAAAAAAAATTATATATTTTTTTCCAGAAGATTTGATAGTAAATCACAGGCAAAGAATGAGGAAAGCAGGGCCATTTGCAATGAACTCATATTCCTCTCATGACCCCAGAAAACCAGGAGCTTGGTATAGCCCAGAAATGTCTCCAAAGTTAGAAGGGAGTGATATGAAGCAAAGTTCTTTCAGAATTGGTGACGACTGTGTAAACGAGAGATGTTCTGAATGCGGTATGGTGAAAGAAGAATATAGTGATGAAGAAATCGGACTCTGTATTGTTACATTAGGCACGTTTATTCATCGAGAACCAGCTTTAGCGGCACCGCTACTGCCGGATATTTTAAGTATAGTTTCCAAGTAAGCAGCTTTTTATTGCTTGTAAAAGTTATTTTTATGTGACATTATTTTTTGTAGGGTAGCAACGAATGCAATGTATCCTTGGCAAAGTGAAAGCAATATACATTTACCAGGTGGAGCAATAAGTGTTGCACATCAATTTTTACGGTGTGTTTTGCATCAACTTGCGCCTAATGGAATTTTCACTCAAATGTTTCAAACCAACGCACCAGGTATTTTTTAAAAGAGAACTTTAATATCCTGCTATTCATTCCTTATATAACATTTTCAAAAAATGCAAATCCTAAGCATGTTATCACTCTTTTAAATGTCAATTTTTGAAAAATTGTACTAACAATTGTTTTATCTGAAATCTAATAATTATATTATTTTATACCCCGCTTGACCGTGATTTCTTTCTAATTATTAAAAATTAAATATGCAAGAAAAAGTGACAATTGATCGGGTTTGTTTAAAAAAATATTGTAGGAACGTTTTAAGTTTTCTAATACCTATTTGCGAACACAATTGGCCATCAAGGTAACATTTTTTTTTTTTAATGTTTTTTTACAATTATAGTGACAGGTTGATGGGTCCACCTCTGACTGTAAGGAACATATGCCATAACAGTGTTGCTACAAGCAAAATGTGTTAGAAAACAATTATTACTTTCTCGGCAATCTATTTTTTATTTAACGATCTTTTGTAGATCTATATCTCCTTTATAGTAGGGATAGATAAAAAAAACCATATGTTAATCCAATGCCTTTTATTTTTTTGAGATTTTATAGTTTTGTTATATCTTTAATAAAATAGAAAGTGACTCTTATGGTGGAACACCTTGTATACTATTTTCTTTGTTTTAGAAAATATAAGAATCCAGTTTTTTAAAAGCGTCATTCAAGCATTAATAGATTTCAACGAATTAAATCCTGTAGCACCAATTCAACTTTTGTTAGAGGTAAATATGTTTTTTTAATAAATTTTATCTATAATTTAATGTTTTTTAATGTTTTTTAAGACTTTAAACTCAAAGAAGACACTTCCGGTGGACATTTTACCTACGATTTTACAAAATATGTCTTGTTATTTAAATTGTTTGCCGTTAGAAGCACCATTTGGCCCCAGTACGCCAATTTGGAGTACAGTTTTGCAACAGTTGGAGATTTTATACAGAAAAATGATATTTTTGTTAAATGCGATGGATGACATCACGCCACTTCTTAAAATAATTTCATCGGTATTTAAAATACCGTTAATATCTCAGTTCAAGGTAGTTGTTATTTTAACATAGAGAAAAGTGTTTTAATTTCTCAATTTTCAGGGACTGTTAGAGCCTTTTTCTAAAGTTCTGAGTTACGCTATACAAACACAGGTTTTGAAGTACAGCTATCTTGTAGAAATCTGTTATTTATGCAATAGGGCTTTTACAAAGGTTGGAATAATTGAAAGTTTGAAAACATGTATTTTTTTTTTACTTCTAGGAAAGAGACAAGTTGATACTCAGTAGAATGGTAGTCTTTGAGTTAGTTCAAGCTCTTAAATTTAAAACAACAATACCAGATTCCAATTTGCTTATGTTGATAAATTTAATTTTACAGGTAATAGCATTCGTTGTAAACAATATTTTTATATAATTTTCTATTTATATTAAAAATTTAAATACTATAAGAAAAAACAAATTATCGTCTTGAATATATTTTTTTTAATTCTTGTATTTTATTTTCTAGGACATAGGTGGCGCAATCCCATCAAATGTTGTAATAAAAGACTGTCAATCGATATCTTTAGAATATGGTCCTACCTTCACGACGGGCATATCAGAATGTATGAAACTAAATCTAGGTGATATTTTAGAATTTTTGACTGATTTTCACGCAATATCCAAAATGAAGGTAAATATTATTCAATATACCAGAGTGATATAGGAGGAGTAAGTCTCATAAATATATCACACAATTTTTACAAGTTCTTGATTTGATAAAATAGTCTTGAGTATTCCCTGCATGGAATTGTAATGTGCTGATCACTTAGAATGTTCTATTGTAACAAGCGCCTATTTTTATCTTTGCTTATCATGTACAAAAGGAGAGACGACCAGTGCTGTATATTTTAATTTCCCAATACACCAGTTTCCAGCTTCGACATTCAGTGTCAAATGGGAAAAAAGTCTCATTATTTTCACACTTTAGTTATTTCATGTGTTTTTTAAATAGAATTCTGTGCAAGTGTTAGTGTTCTATTGTTACGATTGCCCATTTTTATATTTGCTTATTGTCCATAAAAAGAGAGACAACCAATGCCACATACGTTTATTTCTCCATGTTATCAGTTTTCAGCTTAGATATTTTCGGGGGTATTTATGTCACATGCGTGTAAGTAGAAAAAATGTGTTATTTTTACATTTTAGTTCTTGCAGTGTATTTTTAAAATTGGAATCGTGTGTGTGTGTGTGTGTTAATAACCAGGGTAGTCGTAAACAAATGTATTTAACAGATGAAGAATGTTGTATGATAAATTTTTATCATCGAATTCGAATGTGAAATGTCGGTGAATGATGACATGGAAATACCGTCTATCAGAAGAGTTTATTTTGCATTAAAAAATATAAAAGCAAAACACATGGCAGGAAAATATAAAAATACCTAGACTTACCTTAGAAATACCTTCAAAGTGTTTTACTGTGTATTATGCATCAAACAAACTTTCGTTTGTACAACTACAACCTGAATTCGCTTGAACTAATCTACCCCGAAATAAAAATTTATGTATCATGAAATAACAACACTTTTCATTTATAAGATGTAAAAGTACTTCTACAGGAGGTGATTTATCAGGTAATTATAAAGACATGGAATAAGCGCTTTAAGGATGTATGAAAGAAACAATGGATGTGGGACCTCGATACAGAGTTAATGTTATAATAGAACCACTTAGGCGACAGCAGTGATAGCATTAATGACAGTGATAGTATCAAGGGACAACAGTAATTATTGATTTTACTAATATTTGTAACCCTCATTTCTAGTGTCTTATCGGAGGTGCATCTGATTTTTCTTTGGTGTTTGTACTTTTAGTGCTTTTACTGATTTTGTCATCTTATTGTTAGAAAACTATGACTACATTTCATAATAAAAAAAAGAGAAAAAGTGTACAGGGGTGGTAGAAAGCCTTCTTTGCTACACGGGAATAATTGCAGAATACATACTATAGTATAAATAAAAAAGTACCTATAAATTGGTTATTGGGAGATAACAAGGCGAGTGTAGAATTGTTAGGATAATCTACTTTTAGTAGCACAGATCTACTTCAGAATGAGTCACTGCCTATAATTTTGGGATTGTAGTATATATATGCAGCTGTATCATATTTTTTAGAGTTATTGTAAAGGTATAAACGTAGGATTAAACGACGATACGTTAGGAGGAATTATTAAATGTAACGTTGCTCAATACCTAGCTCTGGAAATTACGAAAGGAAATGGGAGAGATAATCGAGCAGTAACTAGGTATTTTCCTTGGTTATATACTACTTCAATAACACAACAAAGGTATATATCATTAACATGAGTTTTTATCAAAACTATTGAATTTATCATTTCAGTCCGAGAGAATTTGTTGAATGCATTGGACATATACGATTGCTATCGTGGCTTTTACTGGGTTCTCTAACGCATACAGCATTACAAGGTACCAATAACGGTCAAGTTGTAAGCCAACCTATCCCTCAAGAAGCCTCCTGTCAGATCGCTGATCATATCCACGTTATTATGGCTGGATTTGCCGAACAACCAAAGGCATCGGTTTTGCATATGTCGTCACTATTTCATACTTTTATCCTATGCCAGGTAAAACTATTACAATAAATGAAAACAAAAAAAGTAATATAATTACTTTTTAGCTCTGGACAGTGTATTTGGAACAAGGTCTAAATGGCCACATTCCAATCACGGAAGCTTACAACATAACGATGAATATTTTGTTTGACTTTTGGGGAAAAGTAACGCCCTGTATCTTGCAGCTTATTCAACAGTCGAAAATGGTAAGTAATCGTACGTGTCATTATGAAACTATAAAAAGTGTTTTTAACCTCTTCCAGTTGAGTGAAATTGTTAGCTTGCATTTTTTAAGTATGTTAGAAGCCTTGCTAGAATGCCAGTCCACTTTCGTTGGCAAATTACTGCCACTTTGGACACCCGTTTTATGCTCAAATCAAATTCAGGTATATCAAGAACAATAATTGTACTGTGATCTAACATTATAATGATTTCAGCTTCCAGGACATCTACAGGTGCGTTTACAAAACTGTCGGAACTTCCCACCAACGACTTTCCCAGAAGCTGTTCCCGAGAAGATACGGTTAGGAAATTTACATAACCCCATGTTATTAAAATGGCTGCAAAGGTTGCAATTTAAAATGGGCCAAATCGAACTGCAATCGTCAACAGCTACTCAGTTTTATTCATTATGAAATATTTCCGTTAATTTTTTCTATAACAATTACTACATCATAAACATATTTTATAAACGACTGTTGTAATAATAAATTATATAGAAAAGTTGTATGCTATTTAATTTGAAGGTGTTTTTGAAATATAGTACACATAACCTAACATTTCTTAACGAATATTTGTTTTGTAGTTGCCCTGTTACAGTAAATAGATAATTTATCAGTTTTTAAAGAAAAGTACTTACAGTATGCAGGTAATACAAAAAGGCAGCAAACAGTTTTCCATTGCACAAATTTAGCACAAATAATCACGATATAAAAGTTGTTTTGTCAGCAATGTCTTAGCTGCGCTTGAACTCACAGATATTATTAATATTTGCAATAAAACAATTAAAAACTATTCCATAAATTACCCCAAAAGAGGGAAAATTTAAACTCCCTCAAATTTAATAATTAATTTTACAAAGCGTTTCGCGTCTCACTCTACGCACCACGCGATTGCAACAACCAATCAGAAAACGTTGCATTGGAGCCACAGATGTAGAAATAAAAGATGGATGAGACATGCATTGTACATATGCATAAGGGACGTGAGAGTCCACCATGTTGGGTCCATATTTTACATTTCTATTGGTATACTTTAGAGCAGCCGTTGGCAACAGCGGTCCAGGTCTGGACCGCGGAAGGTAAAATACTGGACTGCCAAAAAATTTTTTAAAGTATAAAATGCCAGCCTTATCATTTTTTTTAATACTTTACAATTATGTGACTGATTTGAGTTCTTAATGGTTAGTAAGCAGATTAAGTTTGAGTCCAAATTAAAATAAAAAATTAGTAATATGAATTCTTTTCTGGACTTCATTAAAAATTTTCAAAAGTATCTGGACTACACCTAAAATTATTAGGATTATAATTTAAAACACCCAAAATAACGAAAACTCTCAGAGACAAAATATCAAATAATCTGTACAATGTGGCTCTACCACGGCTCACGTTTATGGTTTTAGTAAAAAGAACTTTTAAATTAGTCAACGGTATTTTGAGATTTATTATGCTATTTTAATTTTATTCCTCGTTTTTCAAAAGTTTGTGTACTGTGTCTATTGTAATTTTGAGAAACTGAAAATAAAAAATAAGAAAAACTAATACATCCAACAGTAAAAAAAAAATTTATTGGGTCCCAACAAACATCTATAACAATAATAAATATTCCAAGTATTCGAAATTTTACAATGAACAAATTTCAGAGAACCATTTTTTGCTATTTAAGCAGCTGACATTGACACAGTGAGGACAACGATTCAAAAATTTCTTCGAAACTGGTATCTTGTTCCTTAAATGAGTTAACACAATATCTGAAAGCGCCTCTATGAACAGTGGGTGGTCATTGGGTGTTGGTACTCGCAAAATGATTTCTACTCCCACCTGAAAAATTAAAATAACAGACTCATCAATGATTTTTTAATACAACCTACAAGATCATAATATACCGTCCCTATTTCACATAATTTACGATTTTCTAGTAAATTTCTGTGGAGGGGTTTAAGTGAAAAGTGTAGTAAAACAATACCTCCTCAGCCAGTTCCTTGCAGTATTCAATATCAAGTTCGTGTAGGGTTTCGATATGTTCATTTACAAAAGCGATGGGAACAATAACCAAAACCTTTTTCCCTTGTTTAACGTAGGCTTTAATAGCCTCATCGGTCATAGGTCCCAACCAAGCCAATGGACCAACTTTGGACTGCCAGACCAGTTGGTAGGGGTGAGAGAAATTAAGTTCTTGCATTACTTGGTGAACTGTGGCACCTACCTCTGAGGGATACGCATCGCCACGATTGACAGCCTGTAAAATGGCATATAAATTATTAAATTAAAAATTACAAAAAATTTAAACTAAAATATATTTATTTATTTGAGAAGTAGGTATGTAACAGGTAAAACTCAAATAGTGGATATAGAGGTTGTAATACCTATTTAAATTAATACATAAAAAGTTAATAAAACAAGGTTCTAAATTAAAACATAAACTTTCTGTGCACTTCAGATTAAAAAAGTTTTAACCCTTTCACCACTAAAGGGCATATATGTCCCACGGCATTTTAGGTTTCAAAAATACGGTAAATTTTTTTTTTTAAATACGTTTTTTTGTATAACTATAATACTTTTATAGACCCTCAGAACAAGTTTATTCAATATTATCTTTTTAGCATGCCACATTTTAAATTTTAATAATAATTTTTTTTAATAAATTTTGAGGTTAACTAAGACTGGTGTTAATAAGGTGGACTGTTGTGTACGCGCGAATATATACCTAGTACTAGCAGCACGGTTGGGACAGTTTGAATAGGGATTTATAATGCATTGGTATGCTTGCAGTGTTTTTTAAAATTTCCTTGGGACATATATAACCCAATAGTATTTTTAAAGCAGAAAAAATTATATTGTACCCGTAGCGAAAGGGTTAAAACATAGGATTTGTAAAAAGCACATTATATATAAAAAAAGAAACAAAGTAGACATGAACTTTCAATGGATAGGTCATTACTTTCACCATATGGCCAAAAATAAAGGCATTTTGCGATTCCTTTTAAATGATTTGCATATTTTATTTTTATTTTTGATTTTGTTTTGTGTCCACATCAAAACGGAAATTTGTTGGTTCCAATTCTGCATGCAAATTCCAGAGCAATAGTTACAATTTCACAAAATACTGTTAAAAATGTCGAATTTCGTGCCAATGTTAATTATTATTAATTTTCACAAAAAAACAGATATAATTCTTTGTTTTTTTTTCTCAACATCTTGATATATATAAAGGATAGAAAACACAACAAAGCAAACAAAATAATATATATATATACATTACCTTTAAAGGTAAAGAATGTGCCGAAAATAAAATTATAGCTTTATTTCGTTTGTCTTCAGGGATTTGTTGTAATGTTTTCCTAATAAGATCTGCAAAACACTTTGCCAAAAGTGGATGGGTAGGCCATCTATCGATGATACTCAGTTTGAATCCATTTGGAATAGTTCTATAAATGATGTCTTGTTTATTTTTACGTTAAAAAAAATTGTAAATATTAAAAAAATTTACATAGTAGAACTTATAGACTTTTTCGTTGGTGTACTTTACCTGTTCTTTAAAAATTTATAAATTTCATTGAAGCTGGACCCTGACGTGGCACAACTAAACTGAGGATACTGAGAAAACAGTATTGCCCGTTCTATTCCATCTCTAAAAGTTTAGCAAAATTCAATTTGATGCAGTAAAACTTGAAAGTCTGAACCAAATGTAATAAAAAAACGTACTTTTGTAGCTTTATAAAGGCATCTTCAGTGAAAGGTGGAACATATCTGAAAGCAACATACGGCTTGTGTGGAGCTGTCTGCGGAGATATTTTGTCTAATTTTTCACATAAAAGTTTGCCTTGCAACTTTGTCCATTTAAGAATGGGTGAACCTCCTCCTATTTCTTCATACTTTTTTTGAACTGCTGGTGTTCTTCGTTTTGCTATCCAAGGGCCCAATATGCTAAAAATGTTATACTCAAACGGAAAAGAAACTACTTCATATGAATTAATGCATTAGGACTTACTTACTCTTGTGCTATTGGCAGCTGTATCATATCTCTGTCAGTCATAATTTTATACAAATAATCATGAACTTGCTCAATTCGCTCTGGACCTCCCATGTTAAGTAGGACAATTCCTGTTTTTGCATTCATGTTTGACGAAAAACTTTGTAACCTCAAAAACTCTTTTCCTAAAATATTTTTGGTAAATGTACAAATATTTTTAATAGAAATATACAAATACCTAAATGCAAAAATTTTTGTTTACTAATCATGACTAACGAATTTTGTTTATCTATACAACACAAAATTTCCAGTACAGATTATAAACCGTTAACATAAATTATCCTAAATTATCAGATTGTCAGTAACACTAACAAAACACAGTAGTACAATGCTTTTTAATTTATGTTGCCTATTGGTTTCGTAATTTTTAACATTGGAAGAGGTTATGATTGAAAGATGAAAGTAATGAAACACAAAACAGAGAAAAGAAAGGGTAATGAAAGTACCGATACCGATACCACTGTATAGCCGATACCGATACCAATACTGCACACAACTTTACTAGACTAGAGTCATATTATATGAGTATAAAAAAAAACTAAATATTTATTTATTTAGTCATATGACTAGTGTCTGTACGGACGGGACAGCTAAACATTTTCGTTTTTGCATAACAGAAAAATTTAATCTAATCTAACATGTTCAATTTTTTTTATAAAGAATTTTTTTAATAATCAAGAAAAACGCGCATACATGGGGCTTGGCTGTGGTGTAGGATACATAGGGATATACACGGTGTCTCATAATTAGTGTCCAATAATTTACCACTTGATTCTATTGCCAAAAACTATTTTTTTTCATATATATGAGACACCCTGTATATAATAATATAGACATTAAGTCCACACATAAGAAATCTTTTCCTTGATGGAAAACAAAAAATCAATATAGAAATCTATAACGAAACATCTAAAAACTGAAACTAGCAGTGTACTGTGGCGCCCTCTGTTTGATATGTAAAACGATTTCCTGATTTTAAAATTCACTCTTCAAACACCTAAAAAATAACTCGACCATTTTATTTTTTATTTTAAAAGGATTATAACTAAAAACTGTTGCTTAAATATAAAATTTTTATTTTATATATTTAATGTTTATATAGGTAGAGCCACAATTTAAAGTTTTGGAATACCAGAACTTTAAACACTTCCTACATATTTGTGATTGGATGTTCCCTTGTACGCGTAGGCACGTGTGTCTATTATTATTTTTTGAAAACTTAACTACGAATAAAAAATAATACAATGGAATCTTCGAGTTGTGGTGAGTTTTGAATAATTCTAAAGTTGACAAAATAGTATCTAACGATTTTATATTTTGATTGAAGTATGTACGTGGTAGAGTAATTTAAATTATTGCAGTTAAGATGATGCTGTTTACAAAGAAAAAGTGTTTGATTTGTTGCGAGGAAGAGGATGAGTTTAATTTAGGGGTTTTACACGATCTGCAAGTCTTTTCAGTTCACTATTTATGCTTAGTAAGTATTTCTGTTACATTCTTAAATACTGTTTTAATGTTTATTTCATGTTTTGTAGTTAACAGGAATGAATTCATATCCCAGTACAAATAATGGAGGACTGTTAGGATTCCTTCTTGATGACATATACAGGTTGTATAAAACATATACAAATATAATATGTGAGTACTGCAAAAAAAGTGGCGGTTCTCTTGAATGCTGCTTTTGCAAAAAAAAGTATCACTTGCCATGTGGTATAAAAAACGGAGTACGAATTGGAATGGTGGGAACATATCCTAGCTATTGTAAGGATTGCGCTTATGAAACTTTTCCCAAATCTAATGATTTAAGAAAATTTACATGTGCTATATGTTATTCTTCAGCTGAGAAGGGGGATGATATACTCTACTGGCCTAAATGTTGCAAACCTGAACAAATGATACATTTTGACTGCCTTAAGGTGAATAAAAATGAATTTAAAATGACTCTTCTTTCTTTGTTATTTCCTTTGTCATATTTTTTTATTACTTCTGTATTTGATTTATTCTTAACTTTTAGCTGTACGCTCTGTCTGCTGGCTACTTAATGAGGTGCCCCTTGTGTATGAACAAAGCTAAATTCCGATTGAGCGTTAGAAAATTCGGTGTTTACATCCCCAATTCTGATGCAGACTGGTTGATAGAAAAACCAGATAAATTCATATCTTACCCCTTACGTTGCTGTGCAAACATTTGTATAATGGACTCATCCTACAGGAAAATGAGCACAGTTTTAACACCATGTATTATTTGTGACTGGAAAATAGCTCATATGGAGTGCACATTTTCTGCCATATTTTTGTGTGTAGACTGTACAAAGAAGCTGTGGCCAGATATTGGCAAAACTAATTTGAAAAGCAATGAAATAGCAAATTTAAGTGACACTTTTCCTTGGTTCTCCCGGTTAGTCGGGATGATAAAATATGGCAAAACTCTAGGAAGAATTTTGAATAAAATAGTTAAATCGTTGGGGGAAAAAATTCACAGTCATGAAACCGGTGTGTTAATTTTTTTGGTATTCAAAAAACAAATCTAATAATTTTTATCTTTCAGTTTACTGGCACGACATTCTAGACATCCAGAGTAGTAATTTAATTGCGACTATGATTATAGGTAAAAAATTAATACACTTTATTGCTCTTCATACACTATACAGTTCTCATTTTCAGAATGTTATGAAGACTCTGTCTCAAAAAACTTTACAGGTATGTGTAAACTCAAATGCTAAAATTGAATTTTCAAGGTATTTAAATGGTGCAATCTGATGCAAAAATATTTTTAATAACTCGGATAACATTCAGTGTACATGCACTTTTGTAACTTAAGTATTAAAATACAAGGCATATCCACAAAGTAGGAGTACCAAGATTGATGCTCTGTGGTTTTTGTTGTGTTGTGGAACTGTTGTTGTAGTGGCATGTTGAAATGAGTGCCGCTTTTCCCAGTCTCGCCAGTTGCGAGGTGAGGAGCGTAATCCAGTTTCTTCTTTTTATGACGAAAAGACAATCAATGTGTGACTATCATCGAAAAATTCAAAACCATTGTTTTGGCCCGAAAAATCATATAATTCCCTTTTTGCCCCAGAGTGAAACAATTAATGCTGCACGGTACTGTGAAAATACTACGGAGGGCGACAAAACAGACAAAAGAAGGGGAATGTTAATGAAGGGACTGTGCTTGTCCCCACACAACCAAAGTCACAAAGTAATTCTTGGATTCATTCGGTTGGAATATCATCAACCATCCCGCTCACAGCCCTGACCTAGAGCCTTCTGATTTTCGTCTTTTCTCTTTGAAGATGTTCATGGGTGGAAAAAGGTTTTCTACTGACGATGAAACAATGGGCCCGAGAGGGGGTGGGAAATTTTTTTGATGACGGTATCAGAAAGCTTATTCCTCGGGTCAGAAAGTGCATTGAAGTTGAAGGCAACTGCGCTAAAAATAGTGTTTGGTGAAAATTTTTCATAAATATACTGCCGTTTCCATTTTCAAAAAATTGAATACTCTTACTTTGTAGATATGCCTCGTAGTTAGATTTTCAGAGTATTTAAATGATGCAATTTGAGTGCAAAATATTTTATTAACTTAACTTTCAGTGTACAAGCACTTTTGTAACTTAAGTTAAAATACTCAAATAATTAATGATAAAAATGCATCTGTAATTCAAAAGTAATAATAATAAACCAAGTCAAATATTCCAGTGTTAGAGTAGTTTCAAAATTTCATGAGCCGTGAAATGCGTGAAAGGCGTGGCGTATCCGCATAATTCTTCTAATAAGCACGTTGTGAAAACATTTACTCATAATTAGACCACATGCCTTATTACAACCAGAAACGAACTAAGGCGCTCGCGCATCAATAAAGTCAACTGGCGAACGTTCGTTTTATATATTTTTTTATTGCTTAAATTAAAATAAAGAATAGGGCATTTTATTATGATATTTGTAATTTTGTAATCGCATCAAAGGCTTGTTATGCTACGAGAGCTCGAGATAGACTGTGAATAATAGATGTAATGTTTTTAGGATGTAGAATAATTTAGGCGATGGTCGGAATTATGTTTCTGCGCATATGAAGGTCAAAGCTCATCAGATTTTGAAACAACTCTAAAATACTTGAATAACTTGAATTAAAATCTTTTATCTCAAATGTGAAAACATTCAAGTAACTTCATCACCTCGTACACTCGCGTGTAGTGGCATACTCATATATAGACCCCCCCCAAAGAGTGGGGAGGGCCTCACTTAGTCATCTGAAATTTTAATTAAAATTAAGTTCCTCATTCTATTGGATATTTAACTGGAAAACTGCCTTGCATGTACAATTATTTGGGTTTACAATTATTCATTTTTTATTTTAGGAGAGCCAAGTTCAAAAAAGGTGAAACGTTGACATCTGTTGACGTTGACCTTATTAATTTAAAATAGCCTGTGTTTTTATTATTTTTGTTAAGATGTTCAGAATTTTTATTTCTTTTTTAATGTTATATTTGATGTTAATATATATGGAAAAGTTATTTTCATTAATGTTCTCGATTAACTATCTAATAATATTAAACAAAACCTATTTTTTTGTAAGAATATTAAATAATAAAGACTGCAATGAGTAATCTATGGCTCATTTATGACGTCCTTATTCCTCATTTCTTCAAAATATAGCTCCGCTTTTCCATACCAGTTGATTTGAACTAGTTTTGTACCATTTAATAAATTGGAATGCAATTCTATTTTATAGGATCCCACTGGAATAGTTTTTGGAAAGTATTTCGGATTAGGCCAAAAGTTCCTTATATACAGAGGTCCCTTAAAAAAGATTACGGTTAATTCTAATAGTTTTAACAGTTTTAAATTGAGGACTTAAACGGTAGAAATTGGTCACCGTTAAACAAATTCTAAACAATAAATGAAGAAATTACTTTAATTTCAATAAATTTTTTGAATACCTTTTTAATGTCACACAGCTGTATGTTCCCGCAAGGTTCCATAATATCACGTATTCCATAAAGGTTTTTCATCCACATTTCACAGACATTTACTTTCAGCTGTATGCCAGTGAATTTGTATCTGTTGTTTAAGTATAAAAAAGCTTTTGTTGTTGACTGCAATAAAATATATTTTTTGAACTACAAATAGGTACTTTTCAACTTAATCAATTTAACACACTGTATAGTATGTAAATTCCTGACATGTTAGAATAAATGCACCGTATAATGTTTATTCAAGTCTGTTCCTTACCACGATTTCTCGCCCATCCAAGTCTTCTAACAAGACAAGGGAAGCATTTAGTACATTGGCTGTTCTGTTATATTTACCAACGGAAAATATTGGAGCAGGCTTATCTGCAACTAGATGTTTAGCATAGTAAGCAAGTCTCAGTCTTTCGAATATAGCTTGGTAGTCTTCCTAAAAATTTAATCACAATCTATGACAATTTGTTTTTTGGTAGACCTCACTAAAAATGCAATTTTGCGAATTCAAAATTTTTCAATTTTTTTAATTGTTCAGCTGCAATAACACTTTTCCATTCTACAAAATGCAAGACTTCTACCATCAAATTTCATCTTTACAACCATTTTCTTAATAGTTTTTATCTTTACCATTTTTGGAACTGGTTTTTTTATTTTACTTGTTTTGTGTACTTTAGGGTTTAAAATTTTTACAATTTGTTTCCATTTCCAATAATTTTCATATATTGACTGCCATAGTCATTTTGAACTATTTACGTTAATGAAAGAAAATGCATTAAACATGCTTTTTATTTTAATTCATTATATATACAGGGTGGGTGAGGAGGGAATGTCAATATATTAGGTACGTATTCAGGGATCCAAAATAAATATAAAAGTTCCTATAAACATGGGTCCTATTCTCAGCTGTTACATGGATTGGTCGAGGTGTTCGCATAATTGGCCAGCTAGATCGCCAAGCCTTCCTCCTCTGGATTATTGTCTTGGGGGGTGGTTTAAATCATTGTTATTTTCAAGTAAAGTAAACACTAGAGATGCATTACCCGATCGAATAATTAATGCAGCAGCAACTATAAGAAACAGACCTGCATCATGTTTATTTTGAATTTTGGGTCCTTGAATACATACCTAAAATATTTACACTTCCTCCTGAATCACTCTGTATAATTAAATTTTATATTCTAATAGCTATACAGCAGCCAAAACCGTAGTAATAAGACAATTTCTGATAAAATTTCTCACTTACTGGATCAGCTTGTGTTACATAAACGTAACCAAATATAAACCACAATAACAGCATGACTTTTAATAAAATGATGTCATTATTTTGGTGTTCTTTATATACAATTTTGGTGCATAATTAAATCGCTATTAATGATAAAGTTTTTATTATATTTGTAACGGTCATTGCCAGGTCATGCTTTGTTCAGAATATATTCTCTATAATTTTGGAACTCTACAACATTAATGATTTTTTAAATGTTGATCTACAAATTAAAGGAAGGAATTTAGGAATATTTTCACTATAGATATTTATACTGATATACAGAGTGTTATAATGCAAATATTAATTTTTTTGTTGCTGTATTTGTTTAGTTTTGGTTTGTAGCTGGTTTTTTAAACCATTGGGTCGAAGAGTATTTAAACACAAACAAATATTGCAATATATTTAAAAAATAATAATATATAATTATAGATATTTATCGAATCTAAATATGACTGAATATTTTGAAACAAAGAATAAACTATGTTGCATGAATATTTATTATCATATAGAACGTTATTTTGTCCTTAGGCGGTAACAAGTTGCAATGTGACAATTTGTGTCACCCTTAGGCTGAATGGCTATTACCATTCTCCCATCATTTTCTTTGAATGTTAGAAACGTAACATTGCCTTCTTGACTTAACATCATCGACCCTGGTGGGGCATTTGTAATTTGCCGAGCGATATTTAAATAATCATCAGGAGAAACATCGAGATTATTTATTACAAAATCATCCTTATGTTTTATGTAATGGTATGTGGCAGCAACATCGCTTCTAAAGTTTGGTTCACCCGTTGCGTTTGCTTGCGCGATGTTAGTTTTAATTTTGTTAAACTGGGTAGACATTTCGCTTAGTTTATTACCATTGGTCTTAAATTCTTTGTAAACTAAGTTTTCAAAATGATCCTTAACTTTTCCTGAAAATTTTTCATATCCACTAGGGTTTTGTTTGTAATCGCTTATGTAACGATTCTTTTCATCGTTCATATATTTCACGGTGTACTCCAAATAATTACAAAACTCGCTCACGTTTTGACAATTTTCTTTTTTCGCAAAATCTATAGCAATGTCGATGATTTCAGATTTGTAATTTTTAGCTGTGTTTTCCATCACTCCGTTTAACCTATCGATGACATGAGCCGGCATGTCTTTGAATATTTTCACACCATTCATTTCAATATTGTCCAGATTTGGTGCATCGAAGTGTGCAGCTAATTTAGCAATGGTATTTTCCCTTACTGCTTCACTATGGAGGCGATATTTTGAACAAACTCTGGCCAAGTTCGTCTTGAAACCTTCTAAATCAATTTCTCCGTTTTGGAATTTCTTAGTGTTACTCATAATATCAGTAACTGAATCTGCATCGATCTGACTTAATTTTTCAGGATGAATGCGCCACTCATCCATCATGTTAATAAGGCCTCTATCGAGCATTATATCACCACTTTCAAAATTATGCAGTTTCTCCACATCCACCAAAGAGTTAATAAAATCTTCTTTGTCTTGAACGTAGTTGAGTTCTTTAATGATTTTAGCGCTATTATGCATTTTTCTTTCCCCTTGCATCTTCGAGATGATATTATCGAAATCTTTTTTTTGGTCTTCAGTGCTAAGATATTCCTTATAAGAATCAATGTGATCTTGTTGAAACTTTTTAATAATGGTGCTGGCCGTTTGGAAATTCATAGCGCTGTGTGTGAAGAATACGCAAGAGGCGGTGAACTGATAAATATCAAGTGGTGTTAGCGTGTCGTTCATTCCTTTATCAATAATATTTGATAAAGAGTTTATGATGCCTAAGCCACTAGTAGTGAGACAAGCCACATTAACAACGGAGAATGTGATTCTTGCTGCTTTACTCATGATTTCACCGGCTTCTGCTGTAGTTTTCATGCGAGCTATCATGCCAAACTGGGTAAAGAACAGCGGGGTACTGACGATGGTCAACCAACAGTTTCTGGACTCGGCGTTATCAAATCCAATGCTTTGTTTATGCATGTAACGATCGACAAGAGCAGAAGAGGATCGGATAAGACCATAACCACTGGAAACCAGCCCAGTACCAACCGCTCCTGCCATTACTGGTCCGGCAATTGGCACGGCGCAGATAGCCGCTAAGCCGATCGCGGAGGCTCCAATTCCAGCGGCTGTAGCGGCATAATCGAGAACACCAATCGTTCTACTTGAAACGTAGCAAGCGCAAGACCGATCTTTGATGCAATCAACGTTTTCATTGTCTTTAAGTTGATAAATCCCGTCTCTCGGATACAAAATTAAACATGCCGGCAGAGTGTTATTAGCAAGATAGTCATCCCAAGTTTCATAAACACGACAGTTGTGATCGATGAATGTACAATTGTTCTTTGAGTAGTTATCTTTCGCGTAATTTTTTAAAATTCTGAAGACGGGAAATGTGAACCGCTTGTCATACATTTTACAGGATATGAATATACAAGCAAACCATGTATGACCTCGATTCTCATATTCTTTTCCTTCTTCTAGTATGACGTCGTATATTTTTTGAATTTCGATATCTTCTTCGGGTTTATAGCCAATGTCATAAGGATTTTTTGGATCTGGATTTCTGGTAGGTGGGCCGTATAAGCCATATCCTATTTTTCTGCGCAGTATTACACCTTCGTTTGGTTTTATTCTGTCCCATCTTCTATCTCCTAGCATATGGCAGAAAGCATTTTGTTCCTTGTATGCTGCCTCTTCCCATTCTACTATATCCGCCTCGGACCAATTCACCATTTTGATGGCTTAGCTAAAGTAATAAATTCAGATAAAAATATGAAAACCTGGACAAAAGAATAAATTTACTAAAAAAATGTTATACCAAAAGCCAAAAGAATATATAGGTGGGACAAATTAGGCAGAAAGCTTAAAAATGATCATAATTTACAGGATGTTCTATTCAAACTTAGTAACTTTACTAAATGTTACTACTTACTAAACACTAAACTAACTACTACTAACTAAACTCTTACTTTACTAAATGTTTTCAAGATTATGAACCAGGCTGAAAAGTTATAATTTACCATAATTTAAAGGATGTTCTACTTAAAATAAGTGAGTAAAGATATTCAAATTGATCAAACATTCCCGTATAGTGCATAGAACGCAGATATTCAGAGTTTGATGGTGTAGTGGAACGAAGGAAAAATCAACGGCCATCCGAAAGAAGATAAATGTGCTAATAAAAAATAAAAAAATTATTTAATTAACAGAAGACGAAAATACATCGAAAACCATGAGTCATATATGAAGATCTCGTTACTTCTACAAATTTGCCATTTTTTAGATCTTCATAGATTTTTTGAAGACTAGACGGTGATGGAACAAATCTGACATTGGATTCGGATTCAGAGGGTAACAATACGTCCGAAAACATATGCCGCATGTCAAGATCTCGTCACTTCTCAAATTTCGCCCTTTTTCTGAAGATCTTCAGTGATTTTTTGAAGGCTAGAGGGTTACGGAGTAATTCTGACAACGGATTCGTATCCAGGAAGAAAAATTACGTCGAAAAACATGTGTCACGTGTAAAGATCTCATCACTTCCTAAATTTCTCCATTTTACTGAAGATTTTTACCGATTTTCTGAAAGTATTCAGCGATTTACGGAAGACTGAAGGGTGATGGAGCAAAACAGACTATGAATTCGTGCTCAGGAGACAAAAATACACAGGAAATCATATGCCGCATTTAAAGTTCACATAACTTTTTTTTTTTGTTGGCCGGTGTTATTAACTTACTCCGCATTTCAAGGATTGTGTTTTCAAGTGGCCTCCTATTAAAAATAGAATTAATAGAGACGTGAATATTAAATTATATATAAAATACAAAACATTTAGAGTAAAATCTAAGAAAACAAAGGATTCAGCACTTACATTTTAAAAATATGTGCAGGCAGAAAATCTTTGAACTCCTATCACTGAAATTGTAAACTCATGCCTGTTTGCAGGAATTTTTTCAAGATGTCTTTAAAACAGCAAAAGTTTTGCCATTCCACAATTCTGCTGATAATGCATTACCACTTGATTATCGGCAAATTCATATACGCCCAACATATCCAAAAATCTAGGAACTGCTGTTATACCACAGTTTAAATTGTACGACTTATATAAACTTTTTATATTAACACAAATAAGGTATTACTGCCACTATTAAATTATGGTAATTTGTAACCTTTCAGTAATCTTACATTTTTTAATGCCTTTAAAGTAAAATATTTAATAATGAAAAGTGTACAATTAAAAATATCTATTAAGCTTCTCACCTTTTATGTAATTATTTCTACTGACGCCACCACCAATGCGATTTGGGAATATTCAAAAATTCGTCCGACGATGTGTCTAGGATTGCGTCTACCTCACCGTCTATGTAATTTCTCAAAAAGTTATCCCACTGTGCTAAATCTTCAGTATCAATAAGAGAAGGCAGATAATCACCTAACTTTTCTCCTTTTGAGATGGGAAAATCCTTGTAATCATCTAATAAAAATTGTAAAGATGACCTGTCCGTCCTGGAAATCAAACCGGAATGGCTGTCGTATTCATCAACACGCAGACTTAGGTAGGTTTGCAAATTTGATAGTGAACTATGGACCAAGTTCCCAATAACCGATTTTTCCTCTTGAGTGAATTTATAATCAGACTTACCGATATTGTAAATAGCACCGAAGAATTCTCTTGCTAGTGGACGTATACTTGTATAATCTGTACAACTAGTGATAAGTTTCTGCAATGTTTGGATTAATCTCGAACCCAAAGACATAACTGTAAAATAAATACATAAAATCTGTAACAATAATTTTATAGAGTACTTACTATGAGATAAATAAAAATAACTTACATTTCAATTTACAATTTGATATTTAAAACCACTACTCTTGAATATTCATATTCATATATATGATCAGACGCCAATATAGTCACTCTATTAATAAGTTTTGTGTTAAAGCAGGGATATTGTTTATTATTTTATAATATAATCAAAAGCATGTTGGGATATTTCAATTACCACGAGAAATAATCTGTGCTAAAAATATAAAAGTTTACATTACTCTGATTTTTGAACAAAAATGTGGTAGACACACAGAACAGTGAAATGAAATCGACTTCTATAGAAGATTTAAAATAATATCGAACTAAACAAATTTCTAAACTTTCTTTATTTTTTTTACAATATTTTCAATTTGTTAAGAAACCTGTTTTATCCCCATATTAATGGACAAAAATAAACTTATTTACTTTATCTTGAATTGGCCAAATTAAATTTAATCAATTTGGATGTTTTATCTCGAAAAACAGGAACAACATTTTATCCAACAAGGAAAACATTGTCCTAATTCTTTCGACAGACATAAGTAACAAAAGTGATTGAAAATCTAAATAATTTTTCTATCACATGTCATATTTCAAAAGTTGCTTTTTCCAGTGAAACTAAAATGATTAGATGAGAAAATGGTATAATTTTGCTTCATTAAAAAGCTACAGGTTTTCAAAAAACGCTTCTTTTTAAATTTTTTCAAAATAACAACTTTTTAAAATATTTCATTGAAACGTGTTGCAGGAATTCTAAAGACTTTTGTTATTTGGATGTAATGAGTTATCAGTGAAATTGCGTGTACATTCACATTAATTTTCAATGAAGACAAAACACTACGCAAAATTTTATGCAAACACCATTATCAGTTGCAGACAACCGAGTATTTGGATAAGCTAATTAAACTTCACTTTTTAGGTAAATCTGTAACTATATTAAACTAGCCTCTATTAAGAATCAGTGTTTACTGAGTTTTAAAGAACTATATTTCAATATGTGTTAACTTTCAAATGGAGGTAAGATGTTCTAAATAATCGTAAAAAATTCAGGAAAAACAAAAGACTGTTGAAGGTATACTTATCGATCTCCCATGTTTTAGATACAAAATAAGCCTCTATTCGTGTTCGGCTACACAAAATTTCCTCTACATCGAAAACTAATATATTTTTTTCAAAAGTGCATAATTTTTTAAGGAAACAAGTTGTACTAAATAACTTGATATATGTTGGTGCAAAAGCAAAATACTCAGTGAAATACCTAATTATTCTACTTAAAAACTGTTTAGGGTAGGAATATTGTTAATATTTAATAAAATGAATAATAGTAAATAATAAATAATGATTAATAACAAAGATAAATAAATAATAATATAGCTTTATTTCTAAAATGGTTGAAACTTACAATCTCTTAGAAACGGCAAGGTTTAGCTTACGGCTTATATTTTGCACCCATTAAGGACTTTAAAATACTCATTTCTTTTGTAAAAGGATAGATAGTCTCTTAAATAAATAGGTACAAGTTTTTCCATGTTAATATTTGAAGATTTTTAATTTTACAGAACTGAGAAAAAATAAAGCTTACCACATTCACCGAGTATTGACAAACGACTCAACTGTTCTGTGAAACCAGACTGCAGTTTATTATTTTATATAAACTTATCAAAGTGTGGGCTACTGATAAGACAGGATAGTGATATTAAATATGTTTACAATAGATTAGTGGTATTCAAACTGTTCCGCGGAACCCTGGGGTTCCCAACAACCTCTCTGGGGGTTCCACGACAGTCAAAAATTCAAAATTCTGACATTAACAATTTTTATACTACAAAATTCAAAAAAATTTATACTCTTACTTAAAACTAGTACATATTTATAAATATATTATATTAGTAAAAAAATGTGTTCGAAAATTTTTTTAGGTGTTCCTTAAAAAAATGAAAATGTTGGTCGGGTTCCGCAAGTTGTAAAAGTTTGAAGACCGCTGCAATAGATAATTAACTTCTAACATATTTTGAACTGAAAATCACCTGTGAAAAGTGGGTGTTCTCTTGACAATGGCATTTCCTTTTTACTAAATTTTTGAAAATTCAACATGGTTTTTACGTTGACGAATTTTCTAAAAAATGATTTATTTTTTAAATTTAAGGAGAATAAGCTACTATTTACAAAAAAATCAGCAGAAACGTTTATTTTTCTGTAATTTATACACATCAATATGAATTTGAAAAGTAGCACCTTGTACTTGAGCACCCTCTACTAGAACTGAACCAAATAAAAATGAATGGAGCGTCACCCTTCCTAATCTTCATAAAATTTTGTCTACCCCCCTATTTTCGATGGTGCTCAACACGAATCTGAAGTTATTTTTGTGCGGTCAAACCCAATTTTCGAGAAAAAAAAAATTTCAAAATTCTAACTGGATCATTTCACACAACACTATGTACAATACTGTATACTTTACGTAACTCTCAGAACATCTGTTATGAACAATTAACATTGTTTACGAAACACATTTTTGCAAATTTCAAGTAAAAAAAATATGTAGGTATTTAATAAATAAAAAATTTGTTGCTAAACCTACATATAGTCACTTTACTAATACGTTTTGCATTAAAATAACGGAATTATTTATTATTTTATAATATAAACAAAAGTATGCTGGGATGCTTCGATGACCACATGAAAAATAAATAATTTGTAACTGTTTCTTTTACTTTGATTTTTTAATAAAGATGCAGTAAATAGACATAGCAGTGAAATGGAACCGGTTTTTATTAGATGAAATAAATACATACAACTTTTTCAAAATTTGTTTACAATATTTAACAATTTTTTATGGATAATTTAGTTTTTTCCCTATTTAAACAAAAATAAACTTACTTATCTTATCTTTGAAGTGGCTATATTAAATTTAAAAAACCTGAAAGTACACCTGTTAAGAAATGGGACTTTTAAAATAAAACTGTTGAATTATTTATCTGCTATTATTTATTTAATAATCACTTTATTTATCATATGGCACTGTCTTTCACAGAAGAAAGTCTATATCCAACTAAAACTAACTATAGGAATCGCAGTTAGAAAAGGAATTTTTAACTTGTCAAGTGTATCATGCTCTAATTTTTTCAGCAGACATAAGTAGTAAAAATGGAAATGAGTCCTTATATTTTATTTAATAAAATTGATGTATTTAATCCATGGGCGTCATATGAGAATAAACCCATTTAGTTTAAGTTAGCTCAGTACAATTATTTTGCTTATTTTGAGTTATGATCTTTCAAAAAACATTTTGTTTTTTGTTTTACTAGGTGTTGCGGGTGTATTCCAATGCAGGTCAGGACATGTAGCCTGCAGAGTAGTTGTATCTCACAATACAGTCAGTTTGAAATATTCTGTTCCTCCAGTTGGCGACAGAGGTCATGCTGATAGTGTCACTTTCTACCGGTGTGGCCATATTAAATGGGCTAGACGGGAAGTAGCAGCGGCCACGCACAGATGCAGCCTCCATCTGCTCCTTATTTATACATACCTCGATGTTTCGAGTAAGGACATTAGAGCAGCTAGATTGTTCATCGGTTGTACTGTCTATCACATACCGATAAGACCAAAGCTGGTCTGTCTGGTGGGTTCGACTGACGAATGATCCTACCTGTCACTAGGTATTAGGGATGTAATCAAATGCTGGAACGGGCAAGTAGCCTGCAGAATGTCGTCAGTTTGATATATGTTTTTTAACCATACATAAGAAAGTTATAAAGTATGGTCAAATATATAGTAAATGCTTGATTTCTATTTAATTACATTTTTTACTGTGTGACAACTTAGTTGATTGAATTGTTGCTATTTTAAGAGATTATTTGAGTTATTTGATAAATATATTAATTGAGAAATTAACACATAAATTCAAACTTGTATATTTAAGGTATTTTTAACTTTTTTCTGTAATAAATCCTTGTATAACAGTAGATATCAGTATAGGTATTATTTTAAAAATAAACAGATTATTATGTCAAATAAATTTCCACAACGACTGTTTTAGTATTTAATATGTCTGATAATTTGTTTGATTAATAGAGATCATATCTATAATCAGAAAAATGCTCAATGACAGTACAATAAACTACGTGCAAATATTCACGTTTATGATAATATATATGATATGGTGATTTTATGATTGTTTCTAATTTTAACTGTATTTTCAGATATTCAATATGTATCTTTATAATTTCTTAATTGTTAGTACTATTTATTAATGGAGGAAAATTACAAACTATTAATAAAGACTTTTGAAGGGCAGTGAAATTTATTACACGAAAAAAAAGTTACTTGACCCTACCGAGCAAATTACTTCGAAATTTGATAAACTCTGAAAGTTAACAATTTACAAGATTATGAAGTGAGTTTATAAGCAAAATTATTTAAAAATTTTCACATAACGTAATTACAAATATGTTTATTAAAATTCCACATAAAAAACAACTAATATTTTAATAAAACTGTATATATTGTGTCCCAAAATTATAATACTTGGATTTTATCAGTTTTCCAAGTTGCGTTTAAGCCAAGAGTAACCATACCTAGAAAGATACCACAGTGAACAAAAATTTGGTATTTTTGGTAAGGGCAGAAGCAGAATTGGAAGTAAATATATGGCAAAAGCTGTGGTTTCAAGCGGAAGTACTTTCAGTCAAAGTATTAATCTTGATACTGAGATTGAAAGAAAGACATTATTAAATGGTTGACTATGACGGTCGGTTAAATAAGAATAATTCAACAAAATGGGCAAGGTTTTGTGAAACGATCATTTCACAGGTGGCCAAACAATTAGTGGTATTAATTTGAAATTATTTAAAATACTGTGTGATAGGAAAACAGAGATGCAATCATTGCAATCATATCCTGCACGATATGAAACATTGATTGAACAAGATAGGCAACTAAAAATACATCTAGATATTATACAGGGTGGGGCGTGGAAACTTCCTATCCTGAAAATGCAATAAAACACGTTTCATTCAACTTTATCGTTATTTTCCGCCTACCACATAACATTGGAAATTTGAATTTACACACTCTGTTAAATGTCGCCCTCCATTGTCAATACACTGATTCCGTCGACTTCGAAAACTTTGCGTCACCTTTTCAAGCACCCTTCCAGGGTGTTGGGACGACCTTTGTACACTAGGGACTTGAGATAACCTCACAGGAAATAATCAGGAGGGGCTAAATCAGGCAAGCGCGCAGGCCAAAACACCCATGGAAACCCTGGAGGTGTGGGCTGTGGCCCCATCTTGTTGAAACCACACGTCAAGATCCATTTCTTGGAGAGCAGGTAAGAAGAATTGCTGGATCATTGCCACATAACGGTCTGAATTGACAGTAACAGCACGACCACGTCATTCGGCAAGGTGTCAAGGAGCTGTTCACATGATGTTTGTCGGGTTACATAATACTGCTCTGTGAAAATGGAGCTCATAGTGAAGAATTCGACGAAGAGAACGGAACGACATCCCAAGGGCAACTGCATGTTTACGCGCAGAACGCCTTGGGTGACAGCAGAATAGACACACAAACTCTTTCCACATTTTCAGGTGCTCTAACGGTCTTCGGAGCTCCTTTCCTTTCTTTGGAGACACTCCCCGTTTCTCTAAAGGCATCCACACACATTAAAACACATTTCCGATCAGGAACACGACCTCCCATAGGAATATCGAAGTGACGACGAAAGGCACGTTGCACTGCAATCACTGACCGACCGTTAGAGAAATACGCCTCCACGGCAAAAGCGCATTACTGCTTCGACCAAAGCATGTTTGTGACTGAGACGGGCGGGAATACAAATATCCCACTTCGTCCCTTCCACTGAACCCTTCCCCCTCTCCTAGAACTTCACTGCAACATGTTCAAAACAGGAAGTTTCCACGCTCACCCTGTACATACATGCAGGCTTTTCTCCCAAATAGACCTAAACTATGCCTTTATTGGATGAAGCCTACAATCCAAGTATAATAGGTAAATATTTATACTTTCATCAAATTTGTCCTTTTAAAATAGGATTTAAGGAGCTCGGTATGAATGACTAGTTGAATAGATTTTTAATCCATAAGTAGAGACCATTGGTAGTTTTTTTGTCATCTAAACATTTTTTTTTTTTTTCAGAAGACGAAACGGTAACAACTTTTTAAAATGGGTGAAACAAAGTGATGTGTTTTTTGTACTATATTTTGTATTTGTCTGCTTTATTCAGTGAGATTTTTTGGTTAGGCAAAACTATTTACAAAAAAATAACCCTTGACTGATCCAAGAGGTTTGTTTCACTAATTTTAAAATTTTTTCAGTGTGCAAAATACACAAAAATTAATGAAATAAATTTAATTTTTTATATGAAATAGGAAGAAAAGTGTAAAATAAACTTGAAAAATATCTATGGCCTCCTAATAAATTATTACTTCTCTCGTGGATAGCGGTTCTCAAAATGTACATATAAAGAGATAGATTTAAAAATATTTGTAATTTTGTAAATTTTCTCTGGACCTATTTACATCGCGAATTATACCTGCAACTAAAATAAATGTACATATTTAAGGTTCATCCTTTATACCAAAGATACTAAAAATGCAAATTTGTGTAAGAACAAAATATTTAAATAAGATATTTTTTTTTAAATACAGTAATTTCTCACCAGTTTAAGAATATTTATAAAAACCCTATAATTTTACAGAGTGAACAGCCTCAATAAATGCTTTTACAGCCTCCAAGGGCGTATCTGGATAAATCCCATGTCCTAAATTAACGATGTATCTTTCAGTACCATATTCCGCGATCATATTTTTTGCCATTCCGATGATATCTTCTTTCGGGGCATACAACGCACATGGATCTAAATTCCCTTGTAGTGTAATGTTTTTGTTTTTAAGCACGGATCTTACGAATTTTGGTTCTAAAGTCCAATCGATGCCTAAGACGTCATAACCCAAATCCGCTTGTTCCTCTAAGCAAAAGTGAGCCCCTTTGGCAAAGAGCACCTAAAAAAATCATATCCATGTATTTTTAAATCTTATACTAAGCTATACCAGCTATTTATCCCCAAAGTAAAAGTAAATAAATACGGGATGTACAGTATTCATATATCTCAGTAACAGAAAACAAAAAGTTTATTATAATTCTTTATGCTAAGTTTCATAAATATTGTCAACCAATCTCTAAACAATTAGGCATAACGACAATCTTTTCCCACATTTAGGAAAATTTATAGGTGTTTCGGAGCCACTATGACAAACATACTTTTAACATCCATGGGAAGAATAACTTAATAGATTTACATTTTAGAATACATAAAAGTAAAATAATGATATTACTTTTTCATTATCAAATGTCTTTGCACTGCAAAATTAAAAATGTTCCTTCACTTAGACTGTACTTAATATTTTCATAACTCATACATGAGTTATGTCAATATATATTTATAATGTTGTAAACCCAAATTGTATGAATTTTGTAAACTTTATATATTAACACCAATAAAGTTTTACTACAACTATTACTACCACTACTAATCATTTTTATAACCCCTTACCAGTGGAACGTCTTCATGTAGCTCTGCTTGTCTACTCTTCAATTTTTGCGCTATTTTCTTCAGATATGGTAGACAAAACTTTTCATACAGACTTTTATTGAGATATTCCGCACTACTGTCGAAAACCTGAATAAGCTGTGCTCCGGCTTCTATTTGCATGATCAAATAGTCAATAATAACATCCGTCAGTAAAGATAACAACAGATGAGACTTCTCTGGATGCGCGTACAACCATTTTTTAGCCTTGCTAAGTGTTTTCGAGCCACCCCCTTCAATCATATAGCCCATTAGAGTCCACTGAAAGAAATTCATATAGCATAACTTATTAAATTATTTCATTGTTGACATTACTTACAGGTGCTCCTGAGAAACCAAACAAGGGCACTTTTCCTTCCAATTTGTGTCTAGTTAACGTAATAGCTTCGCCTACATATTTCAGTCTCGATAAAGCACTATCTTTCTTTAATTCTTTAATATTTTCCAAGGTAAGGGGTTCTGGTAGAACAGGTCCCTAGAATAACGAAAAAATTAAAGTAAGAGGGGTAATTTAACATTTATTCACATACTACTCCAGCTTTCATTTCGACCGTCATTCCCAGTGCTTGCGGAATCACTAGAATATCACTGAAAATTATCGATGCATCTAAATCATATCTTCTAATAGGCATTAATGTTACCTCACAAGCTAAGGCAGGGTTTTGGCAGATTTCGAAGAAACTATGTTGCTTACGGAACTCCATAAACTCTAAAAAATGTACGTAAATTAAAAATATATATCAAATATATTTTTACCTGGTAAATATCGTCCAGCTTGCCTCATTATCCATATTGGTAGCTTGTCTGGCTTTTCTCCTTTGACAGCTTTTAGAATCCTGTTGTTTTTTAAAACAGGAAAATTGTGTATAGTCATTTTTCGCCTTTTAAAATATTACGAAATGCTAAATAATGTTACAACTAATTATGCTTTGTCATTCCATAACTAAAACACTTAAGGAATGATTATAACTGCAGTGTAAATTTTTGAGATTTTATAGGTTATGTTCATAATCATAATAGCGTCTTTCCATTGTGTAAATAAGAAGGATTCGATTGAGGTCAATAATCAGTTCACTATATTTCAAGCGCATTAAGTCAGTATATTTTTTAACTTTTTTGTAACAATGTTCATTTCATTTTTGGAAAACTAAGAGAATACATATAAAAGTTAAATTCTAATTTTTTTTAAAAATTAAATCATTTTATAATGCACACTATTTAATATATCTACTTGTACCTATATAACTACACAAAAACTTTGATAAATGAAAAAGATCCTAGCAAATATTTTATGAGTATATTCTAACATTTTTGCAGATTTAATTTTTTAATAAGCTTTCTATGAGATTGTAATAAAAATTTAATTATATATTTATATTTATAAAAAGATTGTGGTGTAATTTATGAGAATTAGGTATTTTTTTTTAAATATTAGGAATAAAATGTTTTGTTATATTATATAAAAATGTAACTTTCGTGAATTTTAGTGGTGGTAGTATAGTAGTAGTAGTATTAGTAGTAGTAGTACTAGTTAATAAAGTGTTAGAAGAAATTTACACAAGTTATACAATTTAAAAAATAAGTAAATAAAATATAGAAGATATAGTGTCAATTATAGAAATACCTATAAAACGTAGATGCATATTGTAGACAAATATTATATAGAAAAATTACATTAACAACAATTGATAAATACATAAATATAAGCTTAAAAAAGAAACAAATATAAAATATACTGTTTGAAAACTTATATTTCCTAAATAAGTAGGTATGTACCTAATAAATATAAATATTTTCGCATTTTAATTAAAATTGTGTAACTTTCTACGGATTTTATTTTCATCCAAACGGTGTATGATAAAATTAAAATTCTTTTTAACTTTTCACCTTATGTTTTTTTTTTTAATTATTGTCTAGTCTCCGAAGCTGCGACTGCGCGCTGGTTTCAAAACATAAGGATGCGGCAGAGAGAAACACGTTGTGTGCATTGTTTGTCGAACTTCAGTTCGGCTCGCCACTGTCTGGGGTAGGTAGTGTTTAGTCCGATGTGAAGTTTATGTATACGTTCCTAACCTTAAAAGAGGACGCGAATGTTTCTTTTCGTCGATAATCCCTTTTTCAGCAAGTATGGTGAATAAACTGAAATGGAAGTATAGCAGTTTTGTTTGTTTTGTTACAGTTTTGTACTTTTTTGTTATAAATCGTGCTTATGGACACAAGATATGCAGTCATGTGCACCCTAAACATCATGAGGTTAGTTTACAATCATTTTCACTTTCGTTTGTTTCCATTGTGCCTCTACATACATAAATATTCTATTTTTATGCTTCTTGTTACAAGCGTACACGTTTAATTGATGACTGCTTTGTTTTATAAATCATTTGATCACCAAGCATGTATTTAATTTAAACGTTTTGTTCCGTTCATTCTGTAATATTAAAGCAACAGAAACGAACACAGTATCGTTCCTTTTTTCATAGATGGTACTAAGTTATGAACTTTTTCTTGACATAAGTATAAAGACCAAATTTTATCTACACTCACTGGAAAGATTAGTGACATTGTTTTATTTTTAATAATAATTATACTATTAAATTTGTCCAAACATCAGTTATTCTTTGTGTAAATATTTACTTTTAAAATAGCTTCTGTAAATTGTTTTTGTTGTACAAATACCGAAAAGAGAACAAAATACAGATTAATTGGGAACGATTAATATAAACCAATTACTTATCTCGATTTACTTGTCAGGATTTTAATTTAAAATTTTTAGTAATTTAACTTATTTTGATTAAATAAGTACATATTATCTAGATTTGTAGTAGGTAAATATACCTAGTTGTTTTTTAAAACGAAGAAAATAATATACAAGGTGTTTCAATTTAGGTATAGGTGTACTGGCCACATAGGTAACAAGTAAAAAACAAATGAAATTCAAATATTTTTTATTAAAAGGCCCTAAGGACGTATAGTATATTCAAAATTTTTTTAGGTGCCAATTTTTTTTATCTGAAATTTAAAAATGCCCTGATACTAATTTCTATAAAAATTATCCACTTTTAATGTGTACAAACAAGTATACAAATTTAAAAATATTTTATTTTAATTTTTATTCACGTTTGCACTTTTGCATAAAAATTTACATTTTTCTTCTACAATTAATGAAAAAGGAAGCTAGTAGATAAATGAAAAAAAAGTACATAAAAGTAGCAGGATTTTCACTTTAGAGGAGGTTAAGGTTCCAAATATGCAGGTTCTTAGGGTTTATTTATTAAAAAATATCGTTTGTTTCTTTATTATTACGTTAATGATCTGTGCAGCTATAAATCGAGACATCCTGTATAACTATAAAAAAAAAAACGAATATTGTCTTTCTAGTAGCTTATGTATTTTCATAATTAAATGCAATTTTATTTTAAAAATCAGTTTAGTTCGTTTTACGAACCGTTTTATAGACAGGTAATAATTTCTATATAAATATATGTGTTCCATTGAAATTGAAATAATAAAAATGTTATAATTGTGTTGGTTTTTACTGCTTCACTTTGCATTCTTTAACTTCATTTTGACATTACATAGTCAATTAAAATTACATATAGCTAAATTTTGAAAAATCATTAATTAAAAATGTTTCTTACGTGATATATATTTTTTTACTAATTAAAAAACATCGTACGGTTTAGGTACGGCACCCACTGTCTTGTGTGTGACAGGGGCGATATATTATTACGTACCTATGTCGCATTAATTAACTGTTCAACTGAAAATGGAGCAGTATTTCTTATTATTTTACCCGGCTAAAGGAAAGTTTATAATATTGACATTTACTCTAAGTAACGGATTTTGCCCGTCACGATATCCTTTGGGCTTACGCTCGCGTGTTCAACAGAGGCCCGATCGAAAAAAAAATCTTCCCTCATCTGCATTTGTTTGCAGGTTCTCTATATGTTTGCCCAGTAAATCAACTCTAGCGGAAAAATTAAACGTGTAGACAGTTAATGAGATCCTCATTGCAGAATTAGTTAATTGAGAAAAATTATCTTTTCCCACGGTAGTAACTGATGTCAGTATTTCTAAGAGTTACACATGTCACATGGATTTAAAACGCTTTATATTTCGTTAAGAATATTTTAAAGGTGCATACAAAGCAATCACGTGATTTTCTCCGTCATATTTGACATTTTTTTTTCAAGGAATCGATGCCATATTAGCGTTTATTTTTCGATTTTTTGATATGTTACCTATATACATTTTAAGCACAATAAATTATTGAATATAAGAATATGAATTGTACAATACAAATTCTTTATTAAATCGTTACTGAACAATTGTCATTTTGACAGTTTGGATGGCCGCGACGTCGAAGTGACTTCTAATACCACACGTGACAAATTAAAATGTGCCTAATATTTTTTCACTGCTGAAGGCACTTATGCGAAAAAATTAGATATTACACACTATACCTACATCTTGTCCGAAATTATTAATAATTTACGCAGGGTACTCTTAGCATTCTACCTGCTTAATTAATTTATTGACTTACTGCTTAAAAGCGTTAGAAAAAAATATTTGGTTGTTTCCAAAACGTGTTTGCACGGTACGCGCTATTTTCTACCTGTTTCAAAGAAGCAAATTGGCTCCGGTCATCAGATAAACAATTTTTAATTAAGATTTGATCCCTTGAATGTGCTCTTGACGATGTAAGGCATCCTAGCCTTGAAATAAGCAACCATTACAAGTTCAATAGTATTGAATCGAAAACGTACTGAGTTTTGATGTATAAATCCATACTACGCTTGTTAATTAATGTTATTATTTCATTCTGATTTGAATTTAATCTGCTTATAAAATCATAATAGATATTTCTTAGTAAAACAGCGATTCTAAGATGTAAACAGCTTTTATGTAAGTAGTTGCAGAGCCACTTCACAGCGGATAGTTTTCAGTCTATTATTATTGGTGTTTTGTATAGGGTGTAACATAAATTACGTACTAACTTCATAGACGCTTTAATAATTAAAAAATGGGCAGTTTCATATTATAACTCTTAATACAACCAGAATAATGAACATGAAATTACGTTAATAAATGTTAAAAATGCAGGTCCGAAAATCTATTGCCTTCGCACACAGCGACATCATGTTGCCAATTTGCGGATGTTTCCAAGGAGATTTTTCGGTCAAAAACATCCTAATCATTGCTTATCATTTCAAATGCTTTAAAATGCATGAGACTTGTATCTATGATTGATTTATACAGGGCTTTACTTTAATATTGCGAAAAACCTGCCAAAAAGTAAGGAGAGTGGGGATCTCGGCGGGGGTCTTCTACGTAAACTTATTTTCCAAAAATGTCTGCTATTTGAGTTACCCTTTAAGGGATAGGTTAAAATTCTATTTTTATTTTTTACAGTTTGAAAAACAGAATAATGCAGCTTGGGATGTTACTTTATCTTATCAAAGATACACCGATATTATTAATCATAATCGAAAGGTGTTGAAAACTTCAACAATGGTTTTCTGTCTCTTACATTTTTTTACTAAAATTTTCTGTTTTTCTTTAGTCTTCAAGTGTCGTAATTTTTTTTAATTTTGAATTGAAAACCAATTATATTAGATTAGATGTCCCCCAGAGAAGAAATCAAGAGGGTTTAGGTTTGGGGACCGTTGAGGCCAAGGCTGTCCTCTACCTATCCAATTTGGAAATCTACATCTAAATACATCCAAAAAATCAAGGATTTAGACCTATTTTTTATGGTAATATGACAGAGGCACAAGATATATTTTTTAAGAATCCTTCAAATTGTTGAATGGCTAATATTTAATATGTAACGTCTTCGATTTCGTTAAGCACCTGTTCTTCCATTTGAGGAGTAACTGTTTGTGGGTGCGCATTTTTAGCGGTACGTTTTTTAAAGTTTTCGGTTTCGCTAAGACGCTGATATAAATGACCAAACACCGTATGATACGTGATAACGTGATCTGGATAACCTACTTCCTAAAGATGTCTTGTTGCTAATGCATTGCGTTAGCAAAATCATAAAGGATATGCATATGGAACATTTCACTATTTGTGTAGTTACCATTTTAAGGTACACAAAAACCCTTGTGTCTCGTGTTGCATTGACTTAATTGCATTATTCTGTTTTTTCAATTGTGAAAAAATATAATAAAAACTGAATTTTAACCTACCGTTTTAAAGGAATGTAACTCCGATGGCAGATGTTTTTGCAAATATTTATATAGATGACCCCCCTTACTTTTTGACAAGGAATCGCTCCTTAAAGTTTTTCGCAATATTAAAGAAACACCTTGTATAATAAATAATCGCGCCCTAAAGTATATCTACGAAACACCTGAGTTTGGAGAAGCATTGGCAACAATACATCAAATATTCGAGTAAACGAAATAGTCTTAATTGTTTTCACAATGACGAAATCTCATGATTTATCAATTTGAAAATATAACAAACATATTTTTGTAAATCCCCGGTAGATAATGTAGTTAGGGGACTTTTTTTATTTTTAAAAATTACACTACTTATTAAAACTTCCTAATATTTCTGTTGCACCCTGTATATGCCGCAGTAACGTATAAATTGATAAAGACCTGCTTCTAGCAGATAAGATCTTGGCCAGCCGCCCTTGGCTTTTACAGAAATTCATTATTTACCAACTGGAAATACCTTTACAACTATAATAACTTCAGTAAATCGTGCCTTTCGTGCAAAAGTAGGAAATGCAGGTCGGAGTAAATTTTAAATGAACCGAACTGAACGGAACCGTTGCATAATTAATAATTTTTGACTTTGCTACCGAACAGAGTAATAAAATTTTAATTTGCTATTAAAAATGTAGCCTTTCTTTAAATTTGTTCCTCCAAGGAACGTAATGTTAAACGGGAAAGAACTTTTTATTCAGTTACTTGATCTAACTACTTTGGAGTTTCTTAAGAGGCGTTTGATCAGTTAAATCGAAAGCGTTTATTAATTTTAACTTCATCGTCTAACTAGCTGTGTTTGTATTTGCCTATTTTCATTTTTTCTTAAATCGTTAATTGTCATCATTTTGCTTTCTGCAACGTACACATCATGAATAATATCTAGTTTTTGACATTCTGTCATTCATGATAAATGTATTTTTTATTTTTTTATTTCGAAAGCATCTCGTTTAATGGATATATACGTTTTATTTATATTTTTATTTTATTTCTGAATATTATCACCAGTCTTTGTAGCGACAGCAATTTACGGTGTAGATTTCTTTTATTGTCGTTTTATAGATATTCAGGCGCTCTGATACCCTGGAAAGCCAATAAAACACCATCGATATGTGTTAGGAAATGGATATGGGTTCTATCGGGAAGTTTTCTATACTAAAGTTTCAAAATTAGGAATTTATATTACCTTTACATATCTTACGTTGCTAAGTTGCCACTGCCAGCAACGGCCAATAGTGGTGGCTATTCTCCTAAGTGTAAAACTACAGTGCACTGATTTTAATTACATGTATTAGTTTTGCAGGAGAAATCAACTGTTGTTTCATCAACTAGTAGTATATCTAATATATCAGGTAGATGGCCTCCAGAAAATGTTTTACTTGATTCCTTAGAAAAAAAGATTTCTTGTTTTCCTTGTCTCTATTTTAAATTAAAAATTATATTGCTACTTTGAGCGTTCTGTTTCGTCTTTACCAGTTATAAAAAAAGAAATTACTTTTTACGTTTTTGTCCAGTTTGCTGCAATGAATTCTCTGTAAAATAATTGCATTGCACTCTATTAGCTTTATAATATAACTTGAAAGAGACAGTAATTTCCCATCAATTTATCATTTTAATTTACACAGAAATATGTCCGCTGAATCTATACCTATGGATAAGTTATATAGTTACAGGAATAATATTGCTAATATTCAACTGTATATCCGGTAACATCGGAAATATGGTAAGATAAAAAATATTTGTTGATAATAGAAAGGTTTCTTATTGTTAAGCAAAAGAATTAAACGAACAGCTTCGTCACAGTTAATTAAAAATCAGGAGAAATTGGTATTTTTTGTTTCCTCAAACTCTTAAGTAGTTCATAAATATGTTGCCACCGAATGATTAACCCAGTTAAATATGCGTTACAAATAAAATTTGCATGTATCTGCAGAACATAATCAGTTGATTAAGCAACTGTTTTGATTAGTAGATTAGATATTTACTACTTGTTTGGTAATGTTACGTTTTAATATTGATTATGGTTATATAATTTATAGAATTCATCAAAAACATTTGGAACATAGTTAAATAACTGTCATACAAATGCTTAAACTAATATTTTTTTCAAGGTGTGAATTTTACCTCGATATTTAAATAATAAAATAATTGTTGTCGTGGTGCATTTTTTTATTAGCTCGAACGGTTTTCAACTTACAATTCAAAGTTATTATATTTTTTAATGGAAACTACAATAGTATAGTCTTTCCGATCTCAATTGATGAACCAAGAGGTTGGCAGTATGTACCAGGTGCAGTCGCTGACGCAGCAACTCGGCATTGAAATATTTGAAAAACTTGTTTCATTATTTATTTAGCCATACTCATATACTGGTCTGGTCGAATTAGACGTAGAAGTGGTAGAAATGTATACGCCCAGTGGAAGAATGGGCACGCGGGCAAACGGCGTATAAAACAGCCGGACTGGGCGACGGGGCAATAAATCTCAGTTGTTGACAAGTGGTTGACAAATTGCCTAGCCGTGCAGTGCAGCAATGCGGAATTTGGTGTGATACAGGCAATTTTAATTTATTATAGGCACCTACTATTAATTATTCATATTACAATTGCGAAAGGGAGAAATAAGGGGTATTTTGTTTACTAATATTATTACAACATGGCATTTTGGAGAGCTTCTGAAACGGAACAAATCGAAATTTACCATCAATATAATAAAATTGTTTAAAGACATAAATAATTAAAATATGTTGTTGGCCAAATGAACGTACAAACAGAAATTTTCTACATATATACAAATTGTTATAACTTTTTACCTTTAGCAGAAAACGTTTTTAGGGACGCCTATGAAACTCATTATTGCTAGGCGTTTTTATACATGTTCAACTGACTTCTGAAAGACTATAACAAATATGCTTGTAAGCACGTGAATGTGTACATATATTTTAATTCGCGGTGTAAAAAAAATTACAAATATTTAGAGATTAATTTTTTTAAGAACTGTAAATTTTGAGACCTACCCCTGTGAAAAGTTATGTCAGGGCACCAAAGAATAACCCTTCCTCTTTAGGCAGGTAAAAAGCAACTACAACGGATTTTAGTTTAAAAAATAATAACTGGTTTTATGAGTGAATCAAAATTAAATTACCTATATAGGTAGTAATTATAAAGCTAATATTAATTTTTTAATAAAGAGAATCATAAACTAACGAAAATTTAATTGCGGCAAATTAAGTACTGCCATAGAGTTTAAAATTGCAATTTTTAAAATTGCATTATTTAAAAAGCAAACCTATTAAATTACTCAAAAAGTAAATTTAGCAATCTAGCGTTTATTAAACGCTCTACAATACTCATAGTTTACAAGTAGATAATTAATTTAGAAAACACAAAAATTAACGCTTTATTGGTTTTGATAGTAAACAGAACCTAACCTAATTTCTAACTACAGCATATCAAACATTAATTTAAAAAATAGATTGCAATACTGCAGTATTTATTATGTGTAGTGTATAATAATCATTTATATGTTTTAACGCTGGGTTGTCGGGTTGACGTATGAGTCTATTTGTTATTTTCACGGATGGTGTTTTTGTTTTAGATGCCTTTAAGTTATATAATAATTTTAGTGAACTGTAGTGTATTCAAGTGTAAAAACAAATATTCCAAATGAACGTAATAAAAAGTTGCACACATTTGGTTTTGCCGTACACATGTTATAAGGTGTCCATCTCTCAGTTAAAGCTTAGTATTAAGCAGAAATAGAAGTTTCAACGACAGGAGGATACAATAAGTCGTATAGTCTGAAAAGGTATAGTCTTTCCGATCTCAAGAGGTTGGCAGTATGTACCAGGTTCGGTCGCTGACGCAGCAACTCAGCATTGAAATATTTGAAAAACGTGTTCCCATATTTATTTAGCCATACCCATATAGAGATATGGTCGAACTAAAGGAGGAGGTCGTGGAGGTGGTAGAAAATGCCCAGTTGAAGAATTCGCGGGGGCAAACGGCGTATAACACAGCCGCACTGGGCGACTGGGAAATAAATCTCAGTTGTTGACTATATCTAGTCCATGAAAATCATCTATAGTAACTTCAATTTATAAAAATGGCGACAGAACTGAATAAAAAAATTATAGACCTACATATATCTCAAATAATTTTGCGAAAATATTTGAAAAATATTTAAAACCGAAGTTGGTTTAATCTTTAGAAAATGAAAATATTTTATTTAATAATCAATTCGGTTTTAGATTTAGCAAAAATACATTCGACACGGTATTTATTATTACAAAAATTATTTATTGACGTAAAGCGACATGGGTTAGATTTATTATTAACTAAAACACTAAAAGGAAATAGAAACAGGTGTCCCACAAGGCACTGTTCGTGGACATATATATTTTTGTTATTATGGTATTAATGAAGTTGCAAATTTACTTAATAACGGGGAAGGATTTCTTTCGCATGGAGACAACTGAAAAGATGTATAAAATATAAAAATGTAGAAAACGAGTTGAAACAGTGGTTAAGTTCATTTAATATTTAATTATTACAAAACTAACTTTATTGCTTTCTTCCTTATAATTTTGGGTTAACCTACCTTTGATAATATTAAATTATACAGGGTGATTCAGAATTCATCCAAAAAGAAAAAAAAAATTGGATGTACAGGGGACTTTTACAAATACAATTTTGTAAAAAAAATAAAAACGGGCAGATCGAAAATAATTTTATAACGCACTAACTACTAAAAAACTATTGTAAATACTAATCGACGTTAATACTAATTGCAAAATCGGATAAATTTTTTTACGATATTGACTCCATTTTAATTATATCTTATTCATATCCAAAGAAAAAAATATAAATGAAAATTATATGAAAAATAAAAAACCTGTTTGTATTTAGGAATAAATTTTTGCAACCCTGTAAAATTTATAACATTGAATATTTATGAAGATTGAAGAAATTGATAGAAAAATGGACTGCAAAATCTGAATCTAACAGAGGAGACAGGTTCATAAAAACATTTAAAAGTAAAATATTTATCTCCGAAAATAATATGCTTTTAAAACAAAGGTTAAATAAATTTAATTACAACTTTCAGTGATGTGCCTCAATCCCTAGAAATGAACTAAAAATAAATCGAATCATCCGGAATTAAATAACATTAGTAAGGAAATCTAATATGATTAACTTTGACGGTTATCAGAAAGCCAGAAGCTTTAGTTTTCAACCTCCTATCTTTTATTTTTATTTTTGTTAACTACCACATAAAAGTATGTGTGGGACATAGGTACATATTTTTCTATAAAAACCTTTATTATGTAGAGAAATTAATATCTTTTAATACACTCAACTGTGCTTGCTTTAAAATAGCAAATACTCTTTTGTGCATTGTAATGCTTTTTTCAGATTAATAACAAAAATTTTATAATTTACGTAAAACAAAATAATTAGAAGCAAATATACTGAAGAAAAATCATAACATCAGTGCAGATCGTGCTTCAAGGCTATATTTTAGGTCCGTTACGCTTAAGTATTTGATGGTCGAAACGTCAACTGTTACTTTGTTATACATAAATATAGACACATTTTTCTGTAAACGTTGGTAATGAACTTTACAGCCATTTCCATGTGATTTCTTTTTATAGAAGTAAGTACAGACCTATGTATATGTTTTATAAGCAGGGATTCAAATTGGAACCGTCACTATTACTCGGACTTATTCACTTAAAATTCAGGTAATCGGTTCAAACTGTGCTAATAAATATGTAACAACTTTCATTGGTAAATAACTGTGATACCTTTCTTATTGTTAATCAAACCATGACAAGACTGATCGTTGCTTCTGTTTACACAATTTCCTACAATTCATTTGTCTCATAAAAACAATCCCGTACATTAGTCACTTGTCATTAACAAGAAATTTTTCTGTACGGAATACGAACTAAGACGTCTGAAGGCTTTTGAAATTTAGTTATACGTAATAACTTCATTTTTGTTATTAAATAAATTAATTAATCACCTGAAAATTAATATACTATATTTATTTACTAAATTTTTAAATTTGGAGTATGCCTCGCTAAATAGTCGTGTTAAAAAAGAATAAAATAAATAGAAAGTATAGTAAAAACTTGGACTGAATTTAATCTGTACTCATTATTTTTTTTGGGACACCTTGTACTAAGACAATTATTTGGAAGGGTGGGAGTGGCGCCCTTAACCCTGAAAATCTTATAGTTTAATATACTATTAACGTAAATAATAAAGTTCCACTTAAGTGGCTTGCGGTTTAGCAACAAAAATATTCAAAATAAGACTGAAATAAAAAGCTTTGGCTTTGGCCTGTTTTGCTGTACTCGGCAAATGTTAAATTATTGTTCACGAATAATCCCTCATAACACAGATGTCATATGTTCAAGGGCTAATAGAACATAAAAACGACGATACTGAGTACCTATTAGCATTTCTGAAGCATCTAGCGTGTGGTGCTCTTTTTTAGATCGATTTTTTGAACATTTAACAAATTGTTACACCATTGTCTTTAAAAAAATACAAAATATAAATTTTCACACGATTTCCCTTTGCTGGGACATTTCCTGTTTAGCTACAAATTGAATCGACAAAGCAACAAAGCTTACATTTAATTGAAAACGCTTGCGATTACTCTTAAAAAATTTCACTTACTTTCGATTACATTATCTGAAAGTTCGGAACAAGACTAGGTCTTTCTATTCACTGTATGTTAATTTGAGTAATTAAAATGAAACGTGGGAAATTATAGTTTATTATGAAAGGTCAACGGACATAGTAATAACCTCGGTAATAACTGTAACTATATATGTATATCGATTTAAAAAATCCGCTTAATTGAACTGCCTACAATAGTTTCATATAGTTTGCCTGTTAGTAAGTGTTGTTGTTTATAGTACAGTAATCTCGATGCTAATACAATATTTCAAAATCTGATACAATATAAAATCTAATATAATAAAATAAGTAAAGTAAAAAATAAAATATAAAAAATTAAAAATTAAAAATAAAAATAAATAAGTATAGAAAATAAATATATAAAAAATAATAATAAAGAAATACTTTTTTATGCAAGTACAACTTAGTTCAAATAATCGTTTATTTGAGGTAGTTTTGCACTAAATTGCCGAACTGCGGTGGTTACTTTTATTTTCAATATAAGTTTCTAGAGCTATTAGTAAAACATGGGTGTATATTTAAACCTTTTTCCAGAGTGTGTAGTGCAAATGCGAATGCGAGTATATTTTATAGTTTTAAAAAATGGAATAAATAATCTACTTTGCCGATGCGAAATTTTGAAATTGAAATAACTTAATACAGTTTTTACACCACTCCGACAAATAAGTTATAATCGTTTTCTTCTTTCCTTACTAGAGCGTTAAATTTGTTCAAAGATAGGAATGGCGTTTTGATCCACTGGAAATCTCGTAATAAATTAACCGGCACATCTCATTAGACATTTTTGAAGCAAAAAATGTTTGTTAATCGATATTGCGCTGTGAGCAACGAAAGTATGAAGTAAATTCATTGAAACTGAAATCGCGACAGGCACAATTTTTTAAGAAAATCTTGTTGGTAATTTTAAAAAGAATCACTTTTTCATCTACCAGTTCTGAAATCGGTAACATCTAAGCAGTTTTTAGACAGATTTTAAAAATTCTGGCACAAAATTACGTAATGTTTATAAATCATAAATGAAATAAAAATTTATATTTTTTTAACATTCATCGTTTATTTGTTTATTTGTGGCATTTGTGTTATAGTGATTATTATAATGTGAATCGTGAAGAATTATCTAATACCTCAGTGTGAAACATTTTTTGCAATTTATTTAAAAAAATCTATTTAATGCGGTGGAAACACCTACGCAAATAAAAAAATTCTCGAACGTTGTCCGCGTAAAACTGAAACACACTGTATTTGGAAATAATTCTAAATTTTCAGAAACTCACATTAAGATTGTTGTATAACTTTTTAGGTTATGTGTTAGTGACCTTCAGTAATAGTGGTAATGAATACAAAAATCAATTGAGTAATTTGATATAGGTAATCATTAAAGGGAATAATAAAAATAACTTTCTTTTATTTCAGTCGTTTATGAGCTGAATGTTTAAACAATTTTGCAATCCCTGTAATATTTCATTAAAATTACAATCATTTCTAGCATTGCGCATCTTTGAACAGATGTAGAAATAAAATTACATGAGTTACATTTAACAATGTACAAATCAATAAAATAGTGAAACAAACATTGAAAATAGATAAAATTTGATGCACATAATTCAACAAATGAGCGTTCTATAATACATAATCGTTATGAAATTTCAAAATAAAGGCAAAGCAAAAATTTTAAGCAGAAGTTTATACAGGTAAAATATCAGTAGATACTTTTGTGAGTAAAATATTTTCAATTTTTAATTTACATAATTTGCATCGGCGTTTTTATCCCTTTTATTAAAATACTAATTTAATCAAGTTATAAAAGAATTCTGAATTATATCTACTCAGAGACTGACAAAACATTTTCCAAATCGAAGTCATAACTTTATAGGTTCCAAAACCTTAACGAACTAAATGTTTTTCAAGATACAGTGCGTTAAAGTTATAGAGAATATATATTTTATTTTGTGTCTTAACTGTGAAAATGTGTCTTTACCCGTAGGTGAGCATGAAATATGTCAGTTTCCTAGTTTAACTATAATAAGTGTTATTATTATGTCTTATTTCCCTTTTTAGATAGCACGCTACGATCTCGCGAAAGTTGTTCCTTTACTTATCGCTATAAACAACTTCAAAGCACATCAATCCGGAAAAGTATAAAATCAAGCTATATATGTAAAAAAAGAATTTTCTTTATTGAAGACATGAAATTGCTTCGAAATTTTTGTTTTAAATAAAATGCATCAAGTATCGGATGTTTTTGTAAAAATTGTTAACTGCCGTTCGCGTATACATATTTTAAACAGATTAACTATGCAGTGTTGCCAGTGTTACACAACTCTAGCTTTTTATATCAAACAGGAAGAAACGAATTAAATAATTAAGTATAGTCTTTCCGAAGTCAGTTGAACATGTATAAAAATGCCTAGCAATAAAATCTAATGGAACGCCTATGAAACTCATTAGATTTTATTGCTAGGCGTTTTTATACATGTTCAATCGACTTCGGAAAGACTATACCACATTTGTCGAAATTGTTAAATCAACGTATTTTTATGGTTTCAATAGAAATTTATGTACACTTTTTATAATTCTAATTCTAACAGTTATTATTCTATAAAACTCATTTTTTCTTTTCTTAAATAGCTTATTTAACATATTTTTATATCTGGTATGTTCTAGACAAAGATTATTTGCGAAATTCTTTAAAAGCTGTTTTTTCATAACATCCCTACATCTCATAAACCTTCTCCTAAAGTTATCAAGTCTTCTTTGGAATACAGAATTCTTAGGTATCAGAGTTTTGGTTGAAATTTTATAGAAGAATTTAAAAATGATGAATATTATTGTTCAACATCTTTCTTTGACTGGCTCTTATCCTTATTTTCTCGTCTTTGTGACAATTCAAGTCTGTTGATAGCGCTTAAAAGGTATTTCATATGCTTTATTATATTTTTTTTTGTGACCAGTGACCAATTTCCTATGCATATCCTAGTTTCTGGAACAAATGTATCTTATTCCTTAAATATACTATACTTGGTAAATCCAAAGCCCATTTGTTTTACTTGTATTACTTACACCTAAGGGATATTATTGATGAAAATTTCTTACCAAACTAATTTGTGAAGCTTAGGTAACAATGTTATCAGTTGATTACGAATATAAAATATTTTGCAATCTCTGTGATAGTTCACGCGTATTATTAACATCTGCAGTTGTATCTGGAATAAAACAAGGAATTAAAAACCAACCGGTTTGCAACAAGCCTTGCAGATAGTTATTCAATGACTCTTTCCATTAATAAGCTTGAATAAAGATGTCGTAGAAAAGATATCCTCTAGGTGTGATTAATCTATAAAACTAAAATTATTAAGATTATTTTGGATATATCTAATTGTATATTATTTTAATATTTATTCTTAATTATTGTAATTCAATTTCGTAATGACCATTTGAATAAAAAGCATTTCAGGTTTTAGTTCATACTTGCCGTCACAAGAGATTATTATAGAATAATTTTGTCATGCGGAACGATTTGTAAATATCGGCGGATTAAGCAATAATTTATTGCAAATTTAAAGGTGACCGAATGCATTAACTATTCTGAGGTGCAAATCTTCCAATGATATCGGCAGATGTTTATAGCCCATTTGGGATGTTCCGAATGTTTGTTACATAAACGTGAGATTTTTGGTTAAATAAAACGGTTTTCACGAAAATAACTCTTGACTCATTCTTTTTCACAATCAATAACGAAAACAGTGCTACAAATAAATAATTTCAATCAATAAATCTTTTGTAGGTAAATTAAAAAAAAAAAACAAGAAAGGGATTTATTCAAAATTTTAACCCTCACCTTATTAACTTGTTTAAATTTTTTTAAATTTTAAAATGCGTAAATAAAACAAAAACTGGTCTCCAATATATAGGGTGTCATGGAAATGTGGGGTGTTTTTCTTAGTATGTGTTTATTTATAGGGAAAGGGGAACAGCAAAAAAACAAAACTGGAAATTGTAAGACTCGTTGTAAGACAACTTACTCATTGTGAGATTTAAAAATACTACAAGGAATATTCAAGTCGTCTGTTTTTTTTAACACAATGTATGTTTTTTAAAATCTGGAAAATTATTTTGTAAAAAATGTAGAATACATACCTACTTACATTTTTAATGTAAGTATGAGTCGATCTGTCGGGAAAAATAATAGGTCCAATAAGAGTATAGTTTTCCCGAAGTGAGTTGAACACGTATAAAAACGTCTAGCAATAAAATTTAATGAGTTTCATAGGCGTCCCTAAAAAAATTTTCTGCTAAAGGTAAAAAATTATAATAATTTGTATATAGTATGTAGAAAATTTCTATTATATGTTCATTTGGCTAACATATTTTGATTATTTATGTCTTCAAACAATTTAATTATATTGATGGTAAATTTTGTTTTGTTCCGTTTCAAAAGGTCTCCAAAATGCCATGTTGTAATAATATTAGTAAACAAAATATCCCTCTTATTTCTCCCTTTCGCAATTGTAATATGAATGATTAATAGAAGGTCCTATAATAAATTAAAATTACCTGAATCACACCAAATTCCGCATTGCTGCACTGCACTGCTAGGCAATTTGTCAACCACTTGTCAACAACTGAGATTTATTGCCCAGTCGCCCAGTGCGGCTATGTTATACGCTGTTTGCCTGCGCGCCCATTCTTCAACTGGGCGTATATATTTCTACCACTTTCAGTTCGACCAGACCTGTATATGGGTATGGCTAAATACAAGTTTTTCAAATATTTCCTGGTACATACTGCCAACCTCTTGGTTCTTCAATTGAGATCGGAAAGACTATAACAATAATTATCATTTAAATTAAAAAATACATACATGTAATTAATTTTTTATTAAATCAATGGAAAAATTACCCAACTCATGATCAAATTTTTTAAAAATAAAATGTTTGTCGGTTGAAAAAGACTTCAAGTATGTACATAGTTATAATTTTTTTGAATACTGTCAATAATTTTTTAATTAAACTGTTTCCTCAGTCCATATTTATTTTCAATTTTTCTTTCAAATTGGTTCTTTGAATAATATGAACCAAATTATTACAGTTTGGACATTTATTTTCTTTCAATAATAAATTATCTTTAAGAAAGAGCTAATTATCATTATCGAACTGAAACCATTTCTTTAAGTAGACATTGTAAGTATCTATAAACCTATCAAGTCATTTTTTTAAATTTTCTGTGCCCCTTTCAGTTAAATTTTCAAGTTCTTTTAGATTTTCGCAAGTTTCGTAATGAAAAAATAACTGCTCTTTTCTGTTTTTTTTTGCAATTGTACAATGTCTTCCATTAGTATATGTATAGATTACAATTGTTTTATTTTAAAAATTGAGAAAAACTAGATTCGCCGATAGTTTTAGCTCACCCTGTATAGTATGCATCGATTTGATGAATGGTACACCATAAGCCACTGAAAATGTTGACATTAATATGCGACTATAATGTTGTTAACATTTCGCTTGATAAAAACTAAATCGACGAAGGATATTGATTGATTTGTAAAATTATTTTCCTTGTAAACTAAAGCAGTTGGCCTTGACGCTCGTTTTTTTTTTTAAATTATGTAATTGGGTGTAAATTTGTAAAAGAGATTAGTAATGAATTAAAGTGATGGATGTTATGTATCAGTCAAATCCATTGGAAAGATGCATGCAATTATTTTAATTTTTTTTACCATTAACGCTGCTGTGGGACAAACATTTTATAAATTTTACACTAGTGTGGGTTTTAATTGTAATTGTAAATTTATGTGTTCGTACAGCACAGTTTTGCATCTTCTCCATATGAGCACATTACTTATTACTTATTTTTAAAAAGCGCACTTTACATGTATATTTTGAGAATCGCTGTCCGCATGGAAGGTAATTGTTTATGTCAACGCATCAAATTGCGAGTTTGCCAAGCCAAGTTAAAGCTGGTTAAATCTTGATGTAGGTACTTATATTAGTGCTGGCAAAAACCGGAAAAAAGTGAAACCGGTTATCCGGGTTCCGTAAAAACCGATTTCTGATAAAACCGGTTAGTCGAATAGTTGCTAAAACCGGTTATTCGAATAACCCGTTACTTGAATCGCCAAAACCGGATATCTGAAAATCGGTGCTTTACAAAGACAGACCCGGAGAAATTATCTAAAAAAAAAAGTCTACAAAAATGTGGAAGTCAAATTTGTTTACGAAGAAATCGATCTCCAAAAAAAAAAGGTCAATTGCAATCGGACAAATCGATGTCTAAAAAAAAGGAAGTAGATCATCGAATAATCGGTTATTTGAATAATCGGATATTTGAAGATTCGAATAACCGTATAACCGGTTTTTGGATATTTGAAGAATCGAATAACCGAATAACCGGTTTTCGGATTTCGTAAAAATCCGAATTATCCGAAACCGGTTAACCGACTATCCAAAAAACCGATTTCAGTTGCCAGCACTAACTTATATACGTGTATTTTAATAATAAACTTATTTTTAAGGTCATGTTCAAGGATATTTAAAGGTCAACTCTTGTTTTTTGATTGTAATACAATATCTGACTCTGGATTTTGAAACACTAGGAAATTTTCGGAGACGTGGTTAAGTTATTTTTCCTTTTCAAGGTCATTTGAAGGTCGGATCCTCTTGTCGAACTTATCAGGTTGCTATATATTCAGGATAGCGACATATCTGGAAAATAATCTCTACAAAAGTTGTTTGCGTCATTGAGGTCCATCATCTGTTGACCTTAGATTTGACCTTGAAAGCCGTGCCACGTTTTTAGAAGTAATACCTCTGAATACCGTAGAATTGAGCAGATCCATGCCACGCATCCCCTTTCGTGACTATGAAACAAGCCGAGAGTAAGAAAGATAAAATTTTCGATTAAAAATCTACCATTGTCATTTTTTGAGATTATAACATTACGAAAATCATTCATTAAAGCAGATTCTAGTGATTTTTTTCAAAATGACCTTCAAAGTCGAATTAAAAGGTTGCCAAGTGGTGGTTACGGATAACCTAAATAACTTTTATAGAGGCCATTTTCCCGATATTTCATTTACTGACATGATACTAATCTGAGAAGTTCGAGAGGAGTATTTGACCTTCAAGTGACTTTGAAAATGAAAAAATGACGCACTCACGACTGCGAAAGCAAAAGTTCTCACTCTTTCATAATCCGGAGTCAGCATTTGTATTTCCATAAAAAAACAGGAGTTGACATTCAAATAACCTTGATCATGACCTTAAAAATAAATCAGCTACGTATCCGAAAATCGTATTAACATCAAAAGATACCTTTCAAATAACCTTGAAAACCTAAAAACGAATGGGTATAGTGGTCTAGTCTATAAATTGTATGTATCTAGCAATTATGTTCATTGCACAGTTCAAATGTCAGCAACATTTAACAAAATAATACACTTAAACGATTTGAATGTGAATGGTATGAACATTTTCATAAATTTGTTCTATTATGTTATTAGACAAGTTATGTTGGTAATTTCAACTACTGGTAATAATCAACTACTCAAATGGGATTTTACTATTTGTCACTGAATCGACTAGCTGTTGATAGAAATAGAAACGTTCCTGTCTCGTTTAATTGTTGCTATTATTGCTTACTGGAACAGAATTGTGATGGAACGTTCCTTAACAAATCTGTGCGATAATTGTACGCCAGTCTTCTATCGATTCTAAAGTATGTACGTGCAGGTGTATCGGATTTTCCTGTTTGGATTGAATGGAAAGGTATTTTGGTAACCACTAGAGTTAGAAGGTTGCGGTTTAATTACAAAACTATTAAATTTCAGCTCGAAAATTATGAATGTCGGCTTAAACGTGAGCAAAATTTTTATTTAGTCATGTAGTTTCACACAAAATCTTCATTAAAAAAATACATATGCTTCAGTTGTATCTTTTTTGTACTATATTTTATCTTTTTTGTACTCTATTGTAATACACATACACTGTAAAAAAATTTCACTCAATTTTTACTCAATAATGTATCAATTCCTTTCCACATCCGAGAGAAATTTTCACTCTATTAGTGTGAGTAGGTACAACTGATTGTGAGTGAAACTATTGCATCAGAAATGAGTGGCTGACAAATTGCCTAGCAGTGCAGTGCAGCAATGCGGAATTTGGTGTGATTCAGGCAATTTTAATTTATTATAAGCACCTTCTATTAATCATTCATAGTACAATTGCGAAAGGGAGAAATACGAGGGATATTTTGTTTACTAATATTATTACAACAAAACGAAATTTACCGTCAATATAATAAAATTGTTTGGGGACATAAATAATTAAAATATGTTGTTGGCCAAATGAACATATAATAGAAATTTTCTACACATTATATATAAATTATAATTTTTTACCTTTAGCAGAAAACTTTTTTAGGGACGCCTATGAAACTTATAAAATTTTATTGCTAGGCGTTTTTATACATATTCAACTGACTTCGGAAAGACTATACAAGTATCTTTGTTTCTATTTCATTACATTTAATTTCTGGTGACTTTAGACCAAAATATTAAACGCAATTTCCATGTGTTTTGTTGTTAAATATAAACAAACACACCCTTTATAGCCTCTTTAGGAGCCAGCTTGTGCTCGTATTTAATTGTTATATTTATTTCCAATAAATAGCCAGCGGCTATTACATTTGTATAAATCTTGATATAATTCAGACATTATATAACAATGAAAAGTTGACGTGTAGTAAGGCAACGTGAGTTTGTTTCCTTTGTGGAATATTAAAATTCACGGAGAGAAACGAGTCAAACAGGTATTCCAAAGCCTGTAACAATATTTTTGACCAGTACCTACACTTGTTAGAGAAATCTCCACATAACTTTATTTGTGGTCATTTTTTACTTTTACACAAAAACGTCCAAGAATAAATCAGGTAAAACGCTCTGTTTGACACAAATCAGGTCAAGAATAGCGGTCGCTGCAATTTACATAAAAAGTAAAATGTATCACAAAAAATGGTGTAATTATTCTAACACGGAACACGATAATCCATCTGGATTTCATGGCATATTAGTACATTATTTTAAATATACAGGTTTATTTGAAGTGTCACTCGTTTTAATGATGTAAACATTATTTATTATCAAAAAGAGTTTCAAAACTGTGAAATTACTTTTACCAGAAGAACATTGATGTGTTTTAAGAGTGACATACATTCCCATAAAAATAAGAAAGTATATATTTCAAAATAACCGACACAGCCAGAAAGTCGCGTAAGCACAATATAGTTTAGTGTACTCGTACGTCAACTATTAAAATATTTAAGTGTAGATGACCGATGAATCAGTCACGAGATCTATAACAGTAATAATTTGACGGCTTCAACACGAAAAAGAACTTATGAACTTTTGCAATAGTCCAGTCGGCCAATGTCGGTCATTTCCCATAAACCCGATTTTTTTTTCTCAAATAGGGCAACACTTAAAAAGTTATTAAGAATTTACGTCGCAAAGAAATAAGTTTTTATTTGTTTTTCTTCAATATCTCGTTTGGATCGTACTCTGCAAAGAAAATGCAAGAGATTATTTTTGTTCTAATCGAAAATTTCCAAATTTTTTATTGCAAAAATAACTTTGCAATTATCAAAATATGGCACTCACTATGTGAGGTAGTTACCTCTACCTACTGGACTACAAATTACAGGGTGTAAGAAGTTTGACTGCCATTACTTCAGCATGAGATAGAGTAATCATAAATGAACAAAAAAGTTGTATTCAAAATACAGCGAGTATTAATATTGGGGAGTTTCATCACAACGTGACAACGGCGCTTAACCTAACGCTACACAGCTGGTGCATACCGCGTGTGCACGCGGCAGACTTTTCCTACGGAAAAAATGTAAACAACTATTATTAAATAAATAAGATAAAATGTATCGATTTTGTAGTACGAAGGTGAATCATGAATCTCTTAAAAGAGGAGCTTAACTTTTAATCAAATTATGAATTTGAAAAATATGTAATTAAAGTACCCAAAAATTCACGTTATCCAAATAATCATACGTATTAAATATAATTTGGGTACTTACCAAAAAGCAAAATTCAGTAATTTTTAAACGCACAAGTACAAAACAAACTACAACATATGCTCCAATCCAATTTTCGCGCACTCGCTGGAAAACACCTCAAGGAAAGGAAATAGTGGAACGCAAAAAACACTCAGACACGGTCCAATTCCAGATACCAACTGAATTGCATATTGCTGGACAGCTTAGTACCTCGTATTATCCGCCGCGCCGTTGTCACATTGCTCGATATGAGGTTTATCGAATTTTAAATTTATTACAACGCTAATTATTTTTTAGAATTAAGCATAAAGAAGTTAAAAAAGTGATAAACACTGTATTTTATGGTATTCTATGCACGGTTATGTCACTATTCCTTAATTAATCGAACATCAAGTTGGAGATTTTGATAATTTTTTTCTCAGAGCAGAGTTTAGGACCCATGTCATATAAGGTTTGTTTGTCTACTAAAGAAATGACAAAATCATTGCAATAAGATTTTGCATTGAAGTAAATGTTACAATTAAAATATACACAATTTGTTTTTATTTGCACTTTTCAGAAAATCCAATAATGTCGCCAAAATTAAACAAATTACATTAAAATAAATAATATTTACTTTTAAATACCATATACATAATTTAAACACTGTAGACGTCAAGGTAGAAATAATCCAATAAGTCCTTTCAATTAATTTAAATTACTGATATCCAGCTAAAAAAGTTTAAAATATAATTGACTTTATTTCAAATTTGTTATACCATTACTTTTTCTCTCCAGTGAAATCATTTTTTATTCAAGACATTATAATCTATCTATTAATTTAACAGTATAGAATGTTCTGAAATTCTGTTACCACGATTTACTAATTTTTTAAGATAGTAATCAGTAGGTCGTTGAATTACATTTTTACCAACATTAACAAGTAAACTGGTACTCAGTTACTATCTGCTATTCGACTGGATGAAAATTGATATAATTCCTAACGTTTTTTTAGCTTGTACACATTAATTATACATATCTAGAGTTAATTATATTTCTAGTATATATTAAGATCACTGAAGTTTTCAGTATATATTTTGTAGAAGAACTATAGATAATTATGTGCTTTGTTCTTGAGACAGCGTTGAATAAATACGTAAACGTTAAGGATTTCATTGAAAATATTATAAATCAAGTGCCATCAAGGACCCCGTGCTAAATCGCGATTAGGACGACAAAGTAACGATTCCTTCATTTCCTTTCACCTTGCATGTTGTTGATTTATCAGTGATTATTGGAGAATTATTCAGAACAAATATACGTGCAGAGATTCAATTTTATGTCAACAAAAAAACTCGGGAAACAGTAAATATATGACCTATAACAGATAAAAGCCCTGTTATCCACAAAAGCTGAGATTTTCCGTTCTGCTTTCTTCCCCTGCCAGCTTGATTTTATGTATGAAGCTTTAAGAAGTTAAGTTTGTATACCTTAGGATCATCACCTCAGGTTGGTGCCTCGGTAGTAGGTGCTATGTGAGCTATGGGAGAGTTTAATATTTTAGGTGAAATTTAGTTTTTTGATTTTTAAAAATTTGTGAAGCAATGTAACATCTGTATTACACAGCAATATAAAAAATTTGGAGCGTACAGTAAGTTCAGGCCAGGATCTGATACTGGTTATTGAACTGCATGGTACTTGGGTCGACGTCCGAACACAAGCTACGCTAGCTCCGCAGGAGTCCTGTGGCGAGGTTCGCCTGACATCGGGAAATTGGCACTTCTTTGAATTGTTGCTTTCTCCAATGAATTGTTGATCTATAAACTATTTGGTTAATGTACACAATTGCGCAGTTACGTTTATGAACAACGAAAGTTTAAATTTAATTTTAATTTGAGGATAAATAAACTATTACTATCTCATTCGAATCCAGTTTTCAGCCTCAGACACGGCTGTGACAAAATTTTGTCACTGCCCCGATGTTCTTGTACTGTAGCTATGTCATATCCAATATTTATATTCAAATCAACTCATTGAAGTAGTTTTTTTATTCTTTTATAGAACCTGCATTTTGGTTTTCTAAGAATAGAATTAGTAATGCTTCTCTTAATACAGATATTGCCCCTTCTCTCTCGTACATACCCTTGTGAATGCAGCATTCGAATTCACATTACTTCGAAAGAAGGTTGGTTGAATAATTCATATATAGATTAATGTTACTCAGATTCAATGTATTATACGTTTGTGTTTTTATCGATATTTTATAGAAAAGAGATTTAATGATGGGGCTGTTTTTACAAATGAAATATAAAATTCAGTTTATATACATATTGAATAGTATAATTATTTTTGTATCGTGTTTCATCGGAATTGTTCAAAATAATAGTGAAGGATTGGTACCTTTTTTACTGGAAGTTTGAGAACTAAGAACTTTCATTATATTTCTATTTCATTCGTTTCATTTTTTTTCAGAGGTGGCAAAATACTGAGAAAATAAAGACAAAACGTACTTAATCTGTTAAATTCGCTTGTTTACGATTACCCTAATTATTAACAGATAAATCACTAAATTCCATACGATTTCATTTTTAAAAACACACTAGAATAAGTTAAATATGAAAATAATATGTGTTTCCTACTTCCACGCATATTACCCCGAAAGGAAACGTTTATGCTGGAAACTGATACATCGAGAATTGAAACTATGTAGCTGTGGTAATGTAATGTAATGTAATTTTTGTATCAATGACACAAACATACTATTACTTCAGACGCAATTGAGTTGTCAACAATTGGCATAGCAGTGCAGTGCAGCAATGCGGAATTTCCATCATCAATATAATAAAATTGTTTGAGGACATAAATAATTAAAATATGTTGTTGCTCAAATGAACAATAGAAATTTTCTACACATTATAAGTATACAAATTATTATAATTTTTCACCATTAGCAGAAAACTTTTTTAGGGACGCCTATGAAACCCATTATATTGTATTGTTAGGCGTTTTTATACATGTTCAACTGAGTTCGAAAGGACTATACTTTGAAACGTACCTTGTATATATTTACACTGATGACACTGGTGCAGCGGACGATCGTTCTATTCTTTTTCTAAACGTGTGAAAGATGTACAATGCCATAAATATAAAACGCAGGAGGATTTTAATTTGTGGCTAAGCTAGAAAGTGTGCTTGACAGCATTAGTTATGTAGCGCCAAACTGACGCCGCCGTCTGAGAGAATATCATGGCGTGCTCCGCAAATTAGCATATAAGAATTTATAAATACATTTGTGCCCGTTACTTCATACCTTCCCTTGTCTCAAAGGGTTTCTTTTGGTAGAAAGATTTAAACTACTTAGTCCGTTAATAGACATTTTATGTAAAGGCTTTACTGTGAAAAAATAATTCAGTTATATTGTACTGTTTTAATACACCTCGATAATTGTTTTCAACTTGATAGGACAGTTTATCGCAATTTGTTGATTTTAACGTTTATCGGCCTACGTTATTTTTCGATGATATCATACTACAGCCGGCAAGTCTGCATTCATATTGATTATTTTCTAGGGGGGAACAGTGACAATGTGGAATTCAAAAAGTAAAATAACGTGTCTAAGGAGTTTTTTTACATACTTCCAGATTCTCCAAGTTACTATATTACATGCCGATTGTACGAGGAATACCACCGTAACAAGAATTTTTATCGTGTACAAAAAGGAAAACCACCAACATTGCATTATTCCGTTTCTCAATGTGTCAGATTTCAACTTAAGCGTCTTTTTTCGTGTCATATGCGTGCAGGTACATTCTTGAAGGACTACGACTACGAATAGTTAGTAAACTGTTTGCTTTAAAATGGGACACCTGGTTAATGTGTGTATTCGTATATGGATTCGCGACAATGCCATATTCGAATGCAACAAACGGATACTTCTCTTTTTATTATAGGAAACGCGTCACGACGTCGGCGTTAAACAAACAATTCTATCAAATTTTATCTGATGGCAGTGTTGACTTCATGCCACGATTATTGTGTTAGTGGACTCCCCCAAATTGTTGTCAGTGATGTGTACAATTTTTATTTTAATAGCTGTTCTCCGGCACCATTTCGTTATATACAGGGTGTCCCACTTAAGACTGATTCTTCCGCAGCTCTGGCAGTAGCATGTTCCAGTTTTTCTGGGCGCTACTTAAAATATTTTTTCAGATATTTTAACGCAAATATCAATTCACTATTCGTTTAAACCGCTATATTTCACTTGAATACATCATAGTTCACTGAAAAGTTAATTGAACCTAAAGGCGCTTAAAAGGAAAACACTGACCACGAATATAACAAATCCTGAAAATATTGTTATGAGTTTAGTAAGAAAAATTACAAAGGTACTTCACAATAATTTTAGATAAATTTAAATACAGTAGTAAAATTGTTTGCATAGTCAAGAAATTTTAAATACCTACAATCTTCATAAAATTTTAAATAAAAACAGCACAGCATAAATCGTTTGAAAATGTGCTATCTAATGGTTTTCAGCAATACGGTATGTGTCCTGTTATAGATATCTACAGGATATTGATTAGGTTATCGAAATTAAAAAAGTTTGTGGTTACGTTAAGAAAATCGTCCCTGAAGTCACTGCTTTGAAAATAATTATTCCATACAATGTTTTAAGTGCTGTAGACAGAGGTTATTGTCGTGGATTTACATTATCCGTTGGCATTTCTGACATCGTGGCCCCGCGTTGGGCGCCATGTCGTAGATTTTGATTGGGTTTATCTCTCAGCGGTATGTAAAGGTAGTTGTGCGCCTCCATACCTCTACTAATCACAAATGAATAAATTCAGCAAAATGCCCAATATTGAGTGAAAATGTACTCAATAATTTCACTCTATGGATTCACTCCGAACCTTTATTGCTTTCACTCACACCGATTTTTTTACAGTGCAGCGAGATTTTTAAAGGTTTATTGAATTATTTCGGAAACATGGGCGAAAATTCGAAATCCGCTATGAACACCAGTGGCATGTTGTCTACAAAGTACATTGAGACAATGAGAACTTTAGCAGCTTTTTGAGCAATTTAATTTTTTGTTAAATATTGCAATTTTAATCTTTATGGCAGTATTTCATTTGCTGAAATTAAATTTGCAATCGTTTAGGATTTCCTTTATTAAGAAGTTAAAATTAGGGTTATGATTACTACATAATCTAATTTAACTTTGCTCGTAAAACCAGTTACTATCGTTTAGGCTATATTCCGTCACAGTGCATTAAAATTAATTTAACCTGCAGTATGAAACTAAAAGATTTAGCTCTTATTCCATGCAAAATTCCTTTTGATTTGGCAAGCTCGCAACTTTTCTGTGCTGATTTCTGAAATGATTACTTTTCTGAGGGACAGCGGTTCTCAAAATGTACGTGTAAAGGGACTGATTTAAGAAATTATGTCTCCCTTAATATTTGCGTTTTTGAAAAATAACTTTCTCTGGACTTATTTACGTTGCGAATACACATTTAAGGTTTACCCTGTATATCGTGTTTTTCATGGTCCATAGTGATCGAGGACGCGGTTCCAGAATGTTCAGTATTAAAAAAATGATATGTGCATTCTTCACTTGAGCGTAGATGTGACATATTTAAACAAACATGCAAACAATTAGGGCACTTTGCCGTTTGAGTATCATTGACAATCCGCCCATTCACTGTAACATATTAGCTAATAGACTAGTAGCTCGCTGTTAGACTTAAACAGATACAAGCATATTCATTAGCGTAATATATTCCCAAGGTACTCCTCCTGAAGAATTTGTTGTTAGAATCTTTTTGCTATTATCATACATCTAAATGTGTCTACAACGATTTGGCCATGAAAAAATAGTCGCAGAATACCTAATATTGACATATGATTCCTGTACGTACATCACTATTTCTATTTTTCACTGATGTTCTGAATGATTTATTAATGTATCTCAAAAATTAAGCCTTTGATGTTCATAAATTTATGAAATTATTATCAATATCACTTTTCCTGTTTCAGTTTGTTGCTTCTGATCATTTTGTAAAATTACATGTGAATAGTTTATGTTAATAACAATTTGCCTAATCTCTGACATAACAAATTACAATATACAATTTAAATAAATTAATATTCAAGATGCCCCTAATCCTTTCTAGATTGAGATTTTTATTGACACGTTTTGGCAAACACGGCTATTTCTGTTGATTCTGGGTGTACGTCATGCAAGAAATGTAGGCAGAATTCAACATTATTGTTTCAAATATTTCCTCAAAGGAACACTATTAAATTGGGCTAGTCATTGAGAAAAGCTCAGGTGTTTTGTTGTTTTCAGGTAATTTTTCCGCAAATATCGGTTCTTAAAATAATTCTTAGTTTTTCCTGGTTAAATCGAGTTGTACAGGCTTTATATTTACTATTATGAGCGCACATTTTACTTAAAAGTTCATTCATGTTAACGTGTACATGCTGAGGAATATCCAACAACTAGTGTCAGACGTGTTCCACAGGAAGTCCAGGCATGTCATACTAAAGCTCGGGTCATTTATATGGAGCTAGCTTCAAAATGATATGCATTAATGATATTAAATCTCCTCGAAAGATTCGATTCTGTTTCTAAAAACGTTCTGGGATATAATAACACGTATATCCACCTGCACGCATATGACACGAAAGAAACGCCTAAATTGAAAACTGACATGTGAAGTGAAGTGATAACTATGCAGCGCTGTAAAATTTAAGATTTATCACATTAAAAAATTGGCAACTCGCGTATATATTTTTTAATGTCTGATATAGCCATATAGTGAAACTATTGAAAACCTCTTAGAGGTTGTTAATTAATAATTAATTGTTTAAGTTTGGCGCTCAAAAATATTTGAAACGTGTGTTTGCTGCCGCGCTAATTCGTGACGTCATTTAGTGCTATAGATAATAGAAAAGATAAATGACAGCAGCACAGATAAAATCACTGCTTGAATGCTCTCCGTATGCGCGTTTTATATAGCGTGCGTGAAGTGAGATTTAACGCACAGTAGTAAAAAATAGAATCCCGATAGTAACCAATAGACTTTGATAGTTATTGGAAGGATTTTCTGATATCCAGTCCGTTTTGTAATCGTAACCCGAATCCATTAAATAATGAAAATGCGATATTGTGATGTGATATGTTGTTCCTTTTCCATCTACAAAGCGGCAAAATTAAATATTTGTCTTAAAATTTTAACGGTTTTTCCAAAATCATTTCGCCAATCAAATTGAACATTTAAATGGTCATGTTTCATAGGGTGAAAGTTTTAGAACGTGATTAATTTTACTGGTAAAAATTTTGCACTACTTAAATTATCAATAATAATAAATAATAAACAATAATAACATTAATAATAATAATAATAAAAACGGCAAGAACGAGAAGAAGAACGGCAACAACAACGCAACGGCAGTGACGCACAATAACAATCACAACACAACCATAAACACCACACAGTAATAACGATACAATAACGCAACAACTACACAACAACAATAACAACAACAACAACAACAACAACACACCAACAACAACATGATTGCACCAGAACAACGGCACAACCACAACACAACAACAACACTACAACACAATACAACATCACACAGTAATAACGATACAATAACGCAACAACTACACAACAACAACAACAATAACAACAACAGTACCAACAACAACAGTACCAACAACAACAATAATAACAACAACACCAACAACAACAACAACAACATGATTGCATTAGAACAAAGGCACAACCACAACAACAACACTACAACACAATACAACACGACAACACAACAACAACACGACAACAACACTACAATACAATACAGCACAATACAACACGACAACACAATAACGACGAGTAGAATAATAATAATTGAACATGTCTTTGAAATTAGTCATTAACACGAGCTTAGTAACCAAAGTATCTTTGTTCTATTAAGTATTAGTCTGTATGCAGTCTACTAAAGTGTGACGCTATAAAAGCTATATAAAAATCTAATTAAATATTATTTACTCAATTTACATTTTATTATTTTCTTCCCCATAACTCAACAGGTTATGGGCCCAGATACGTTTACAAATTAAAAACGGACAGTTTAAAAAATTGTGAGTGAAGTAAAAACTATTTTCCCTGTGAAAAACAGTATTTGTGTGTGCGGGTACAATGGAGTCTAAAAGTCGTCGAAATATTCCGCAATTTCATAGCGAACGCTATAGCATCTGGAAATTTCGTCTACGTGCTTTACTTGCGGAAGAAAATGCATTAAAAGTGCTCGATGAAGATCCACCAGAACTGCTTGACGAACAGTGGCAAAAATTCGAACGTTTGGCAAAAAGTGTAATCGTGGAATATCTCGGTGATACAATGCTAGGCTTTGTGAACGAAGGAATAAGTGCTCGTGACATCAGTGAAAAATTCAAATCCAAATCAACAAAAGGCAAATGGGGCAACCAAAAATTTAAATCTCAAAAGAAATTCACACGGCGATATTCCGGTCCACCGCATAGAAAATACAACAAGTCGTCCATTATATGTAACCATTGTGGACGTCCAAACCATATTAAAAGAAACTGTTATTTTTATAAAAAGATGCTCCAAAGACAAGAAAATCAAGAACGAAACAGAACCCTACAAATTGTTCAAACTGAACAAGAAAAGCCCAGTCATAGCTTTGCTTTCATGGTTGGAATTCACAAATCGCAAACACAAAAACCGCTAACCGAAATCACATTTATCCTGGATTCCGGAGCAACGGATCATCTAGTAAATCAATCAGATGTCTTCACAACTGTTACTCCACTGGACAACCCATTAAAAATATCAGTAGCCAAAACTGGTGTTTCAATCACTGCTACATTAAAAGATACTATCAACGTCACCACAAATCTAGGCGTAGCCGGAGTTCTGGACAACGTCCTGTATGCTGCAGAGGTACCTCATAATCTCCTGTCAGTACGTCGTATCCAGGAAGCAGGTATGACTGTCATTTTCAATAAGTCAGGTGAGGTAAGCATTAAAAAAGGCAGGAAACTAATTTTGACTGGTAAGTCTATTAAGAATTTAATTAAAATTAGATTTAAAGCAAACAACCCTTGTGTAAAACAAGTCAATGCAGCTACAAATTCATTAATTGAAAATAATGAACTTTGGCATAAACGTTTAGGCCACATCGGAAAACAAAAATTCTTAGAACTTAAGAAACTAGAAGTAGCACAAGGTAATATTAATTTTAAGAAAATTTTTCCTAGTGAATCTATTTGTGAGGCTTGCATTTATGGTAAACAAGCAAGGCTTCCTTTTCAAAAAGCCAAAGATAAAACTCATATTACAAGACCTTTGTTTATAATACACTCAGATGTATGTGGGCCTATAACACCACCCACTATTGATAATAAAAATTATTTTTTAATTTTTGTTGATGGATATACCCATTATACAGTCACCTATTTGTTGACATATAAGTCAGAAGTACTTAAATTCTTTCAGGACTTTGTTGCAAAAAGTGAGGCACACTTTAATTTGAAAATTGTAAATTTATATTGCGACAATGGGCGCGAATATCTTTCGAATGAATTTAAAAATTTCTGTGTTCAGAAAGGTATAACTTATCACCTAACTGTACCGCATACGCCACAACAAAATGCAGTGGCGGAACGTATGAATCGTTCAATTACCGAAAAGGCACGCGCAATGGTACATGGTGCTGAGTTAGACAAAAGGTTTTGGGGTGAAGCAGTATTAACTGCAACATATTTAATAAATATCACAACAACTAAAGCAATAACCTCAAATAAATTACCTTTTGAACTGTGGCATAACAAAAAGCCCAGGTTAACTGACTTAAAAATTTTTGGTTCCACAGTCTATATTCATAATAAAACCAGAAAGAGTAAATTTGATCAAAAGTCAGTAAAAGGCATAATGGTGGGGTATGCATCAAATGGTTATAAAATATTTGATGTAAATACTAGTAAGTTCATAATAGCACGTGATGTAATTTTTGATGAAGTAAACTTTAAACAGTCAAGGCCACAACTGAACCTTGATGGAACTTTCAATGACCCACCAAATTACAGTTCTGAAATTAATATGCCGAATCCTACTTCTACAGTAGGGAAGTCGCAAGAAAAACTTGCAAAAGTAAAAATACCTGTCACTGGAACAGGGGAATTAAAACCTGTCATTGGAACAGGGGAATTAAAACCTGTGACTACAACAGGGGTACAGATACCTGTCATTGGAACAGGGGAACTAAAACCTGTGAATACAGCAGGGGTACAAATACCTGTCACTGAAACAGGGGAATTTACAATTTTTAATAAAGATAAACATATATCCTCTTCAACTGAACAATCGGGAAATAAAAACGTAAATATTGACTTAAGACGAAGTGAAAGACTTAAAACATTACCAGTCGTATCATATGATGAAACCGAAGAGGATATAAATAACTATCTTATGTGTGCACAATCACTAAATTATAAAATGCCTGAAAGTTATTCTGACATAAAAAACCGAGACGATAGAGAGCAATGGGAAAAAGCAATAAACGATGAAATAAATTCTCTTTTAATAAATAAAACGTGGTCCTTAGTAACTAAACCATTGCATAAAAATATAGTTGACTGTAAGTGGGTGTTTACAATAAAGAATGATATCTTTGGTAATCCAAATAAATACAAAGCTCGGCTCGTTGCTCGAGGATTTAGTCAACAACATTTAGTTGACTATAACGAAACCTTTGCACCCGTAGCTCGCATATCAACATTTAGAATTCTTGTAAGCTTTGCAAACAATTTTAGTTTATTAATCCATCAAATGGATGTTAAGACAGCTTTTCTAAACGGCTTATTAAGAGAAGAAATTTATATGCGAGTACCCGACGGAATAAAAGCAAAGGCAGATCAAGTTTGTAAACTAAACAAATCATTATATGGTTTAAAGCAATCGGCACGATGTTGGTTTGAACGCTTTGACATAGTGTTGAAAGAGCATAATTTTAAAAGCTCTTCAGTCGACCGTTGTTTATATTGTCTAGATAAGGGACATATTAGAGAAAATATTTATGTTCTTTTATATGTGGACGATTTAATAATAGTTACACAAAATAGTGTCACCATGTCCAATTTTAAAACATATTTAATGGATAAATTTCAGATGGTAGATTTATCAGAATTAAAACTTTTTCTTGGTATTAGAATTGAAAGAAACAAAAATCAAATAACACTAGACCAAAGTTCTTTTCTAAAAACCGTTTTAAATAAATTTGGTATGAGTAACTGCAAACCTGTATGTACACCTTTACCTAGTAAATTAAACTATACTGCTTTAAATATGGATGAAACCTGTGATAAACCGTGTAGAAATTTAATTGGTTGTCTAATGTATGCAATGCTATGTACAAGACCAGATTTATGTACAGCAGTCAATTTGTTAAGCAGGTATCAAAATAAAAATAATAAAGAGCTGTGGCAATGCCTGAAACGACTTTTAAGGTATATTAAAGGCTCGCTTGACCTTAGATTAGTGTACAAACGCAGTACGTATAACCATATTGTAATTGGTTTTGTAGACTCTGATTGGGGAAGCAATGAAATTGATCGAAAAAGCACAACTGGTTACATTTTTCAATTATTTGAAACTAATACAGTGTGTTGGAATACAAAGCGACAAAAATCAGTTGCAGCTTCATCTACTGAAGCTGAATACATGGCACTCTTTGAAAGTGTGCGAGAAGCTTTGTGGCTAAACTCACTTTTAAGTGATATTAAAATAAACCTCTCAGAGCCTATAACCATTTATGAAGATAATAACGGTTGTATATCTATTGCTAACAATCCAACATGTCATAAGCGTTCAAAACACATTGATATAAAATATCATTTTGCTAGAGAGCAGGTTGAACAAAAGAAAGTAAAACTTGTTTATGTTCCTACAGGTCAGCAATTGGCAGATACTTTTACGAAACAACTTCCGTCTCCAAAGTTCCTTGAATTTCGAACTCAAATGGGCTTGGAACAAGTTTTGGAGTCCCTGGTCTGATTGGGTTTTTGAGGGGGTTTTTCCCAATCCATGCAACAAATGTTGGACCAGAACTTAGGCACCTCTCCCCCGAGTTCCACGTACATATTTTACCTTCACGTGTGGACAAGAACACTTACGACAGTGTCGACCAATTTTTTTTGAGTGGGCGTATTGGATAAACGCAAAATAAAATAAGTCGAACACTCTGTATACTAAGCTCGTGTTAATGGTGTTTATAGTCCTAAGTTAAACTTACTCCAGCGAAGCCGACGCTGTGGCTAAATACGCTGATCAGCAGAAATGCTTATATAAAAACCAAAGTATCTTTGTTCTATTAAGTATTAGTCTGTATGCAGTCTACTAAAGTGTGACGCTATAAAAGCTATATAAAAATCTAATTAAATATTATTTACTCAATTTACATTTTATTATTTTCTTCCCCATAACTCAACATTAGTTCCCGACTTTTTTTTAGGCACGTGTTTATGTGGCAGTCAACAGCATTTTATATTGTTTGAACACAGATTTAGCCTATGTCTGCTACTACAAAGTGTATTGCCGCTTGCCAGCACAGTATAGATTGTAAGTCTTTCCGAAGTCAGTTGAACATGTATAAAAACGCCTAGCAATAAAATTTAATGAGTTTCATGGGCGTCCCTAAAAAAGTTTTCTGCTAAAGGTAATTAATAATAAAAATTTGTATACAATGTTCAGAAAATTTCTATTATATGTTCGTCATGTGATCGATATTTTTAAATTTTTGTTTTCGCTTCCCCTTTACGCATCTGTAACACCTTGTTTAATAACACGAAAAATTGTGGTAGAAAATTTAGTTAATATGCGAATTCTATTTATAATTTCATTATCTGGTTTTTCATTTTCTTCCTTTTTTAAACAATCGTAAATATTTAAAGTGAGACGCTAACATAGAACAGGTAAATTTTGTTTTGTTCCGTTTCAAAAGGTCCCCAAAATGTCATGTTGTAATAATATTAGTAAACAAAATATCCCTTTTATTTCACCCTTTCGCAATTGTAATATGAATGATTAATAGAAGGTGCCTATTATAAATTAAAATTACTTGAATCACACCAAATTCCGCATTGCTAGGCAATTTGTCGACAACTGAAATTTATGGCTGTGTTTGTTTGCCGTTTGCCCGCGCGCGCATTCTTCAACTGGACGACCAGACCTGTGTATAGATATGGCTAAATAAATATGGGAACAAGTTTTTCGATGTCGAGTTGTTGCGTAGCAACCGAACCTGGTACATACCGCCAAACTCTTTGGTCTTCAATTGAGATCGGAAAGACTATACTACTGTTCATTTATTTGATTGTCGTCACAAAGTTTCCAATGCCTATTCAAAATACCAATCAATCGCGGAAGGCAATCGATAAAATAATGTTTTTTCTCGAAAAGTAGTTAATAATTCCCGATTGTTTTTTATTCTAAAATTGTTTGTCTGTCTCGGACGTGCAGTTCGTTTGAATTATTAATAATAATAATACGTAAAGGACAAGGTCAACATAATAACTGAATACTGAGGTACGTCGCATTTTTATTGACAAACACTATCATTATAAAATAGATTAGTAAGTCCACAGAAGTACTTAATTTTTTACAACTCGAGAAAATGTCAGTCGATGGTTTACTTTCGTCAGACATATTTGCTCGTACATGTTTGAAGAAGGAAGTGTCAGTATTAATAAACAGATTAAATGAATTTAATGTTCTATTAAAAGCCGCAACTGATTGAAAAACTTTTAATAAATTGTTTAATAGTTCCAACAAGGCGATTCATCAAAACAACGTTAGGTTTGATTGGATTTTAATTTTTAATCGAAACTGTTACTATTTTCTTTAGGTCTTAGTTAAATATACAGGGTGTTCCTCAAGGAAGGGCACATATTGTTCAGGTAAAAATAAGCAAATACAAACCCTGGTTCAGAAATGCGCTGTATTCGAGTTATAAGGTTCAAATTATAGTTAATTATTATTTTTTCCAAATAAGCTATAATTTGAAATATATGCTGTAACCTTTTTTAGCAGTAAGCTTCCTGTAAATAATGAGGTATAATTGACACAGGATACTCTCCTAACTGATTTATTTAATTAACATTAACTCCTATATGGAATGAAATTAAATAAAATTTATTTCTTTTGCACAGATAAGAAAAGTAAGGACGTTTAAAAAATTCTGTGAAATGAGATACTTTAGTACCTATATATCCATGTGTGGTACCGCCATATTATACTGAAGACACGTTGAGAAAATCATGAGGACGTACTTTCTCCTGGAGTTTTTAAACAAACGGTGAAGTGTGAATTTCCGCCATAAGACTTGCAAATTTAAGAATTTCTTCCTGTTTCACCAAAGCATACTTCCTAGATTTCAATTTATTTCTCATAAAAAAATTAGTCATTTAACTAAAATGAAGTTTTTGTTGTTAAGCTGTTAACAATAATAGCCGCGTTAAAATCTAATTAGTACCAAATGATTTTCATTTGTTTAATTTTAATTGCTATGAATTTGTCACAAAATGTGTTTCATGTCTAGGAAGTCCTAATAAATAAAAGATCATTTAATTTTATAAAAGGCCTATATTTTTTAAATTCCAATGCCGTATGAATTAGTGACTAAAGGATGCCTTAAGCGAATGCACATCCTGTTTGTGACAGTCTAATACTTTTACCATATCATTTCTTTAACTTTTAGGCTAAGGAATAAAATGATTTTGTAGTTTTCCTTCACTGTTCGAGAAAATTTGATAAATATCATTCGCAATAATGAAGATAAATCACTATAAACTCAGGTTATATTTATTATTTATGGAATAAAATTTCCGGATAAGATCTAGGCCAGCCTTGAAGAACGTGGCCAGGTATATTAGTTTCGGTCTATAATTGCAATAAGAAAGCAGAATGATTTATTCTTCTGTGTTTGTAGTATCAATGTCGTCTGTTCTTACATTTTAGGAGTCAACGTTATTATCCAAGGTTTTTAATACTTTTATTAACATGACAGTTGGGTTGTTTGAAATCGAATGTTTATTTTGAAACTTATGCATTTTTTTTACGGAAAATTACCAATTATAGAACTTACTTGTGGAAAACGTGTTGCTTTGTTTTAAATTTGCTTGATTAAGTACTTTGTGACTAAATATATGAATTTTCAGGTTTTACACACGAGAATTGAACCCGAACATGTTATGAAAAAAAGAAACATCGACCAGTCTTTGCGAATTTTGCTGTACTACGACCAAAGTGTGTATAGGTAAGTCTACGTTTCTATAATTCAATAAACATATATACAGGGCGTCCGGAAATCATGACCAAAAACTTTATAGGATAATTCTATTCGTCAAAATAATACTACTAAGTTCCTAAAACGCATTAAGGCTTACGGCAAAACACGTGATCAAGTCGGTCTAAAACCTGATATTTTGGAAAGTGAGGTTAAAATTTCTTCGGGACATCCCCCTCGACTCTCCCGCTTCGTGGTCCCGATTGGAAAGTGTGGTGAATTTTCGAAACTAAAATATTCGCGCAGAAGGCACCTGTCTTAGGGCGTTTTCACATTTACCGACACCGACACCGGCACGACATCAGCACAGCACCGATACCGACACTCAAGGCTAACTCAAGGTAACTTTGTTATTTTAAATGGAACACTCTGTATATTATTGCGTTTTTTAATTTGGTTAATATTAGGTAGAGTTTATTAAATTTACATGGTGTTTAAAACTTACCGTTTTCGAGATAATAAGTTGTTTTTGAAAAAAAACACGATTTCAGCTCTCTAAATGAGGCTAGACAGCTACAGAGTTACAGAAGAATCCCTCTTAGGTGGAACACCCTGTATGCAACGACACGACACACGTAGTTGCCGTGTTCCGTTTATATCCATCCTCCAAATACTGATATATTTTCAGCCAACTTTTGTGCCGAAGAATTTTGTTTTTATTATTTTCATTGGTTTTATCCCAAATACAAGGCTTCCACTAATTCAATTATTGTTACTATATCGTATTTCAAACCGACTATTTTTGTTAGTTTTAACAAAAATCGAATAAAAATATTTAAAAAATCGGCGACGACGCGAGTGAAGATGCTCGGCGACACGTCGTTACCTGTCACGACACGTTACCGATATCTCGGCAAGTGTGAAAACATGACCATTTATTTATATGTGATTACGTGTCGGCCAGTGTGAAAACGGCCTTAGTATTAAGATCTCCTGTCTTTGCCACTTCCACAGCGGCCTGCCTTTTTGATCTTCACTAGATCCGACTTTTACAATATATGCATACAGTGTATGCTCAATAACTATTCGTTGGAACACGATAAAAGATTGCTGGTCTTGATCGCGACGACAGAGTTTTGGAAAGGGAGATGAAAATAAGGAGTTTGGTCGGACATGTCTTAGTGAAGTTACATATTTTTTGTTCATGGTTTCCGAACACCCTGTGTAATCAAGGTTTCTTCGATAAAAGCATCATCCTGTACATGACGTTCAAAGAATTACATAACAATATTCCCGGAATGTTCAGCATAGCATATTAAACACACTTTATCGGCGACGCCAAAAGCTTTGTTGAATTGAATAACATAAAATTAACAACCTCTGTACCAAAGGTTGGTTTAGTAAATACCTAACTTAATTTCGACGACACCGCGGTGTGATACCACGCATAGAGAATATATAATATCACATGCCTAATATACAGGGTGATTCAGAATTTATCCACAAAAAAAAATCTGGATGTACAGGGACCTTTATAAATACAGTTTTGTAAAGAAAAAATCAAAAAGGGCAGTTCGAAAATGATTTAAAAATACACTTCTGCACGGCACTGGAAATTGGTCCACTGTAAAACCTGACCTCGCACAATGCGACCGGCATGGCCGTGTGATAAAAACGGACAAAAACTTCCGCAAGGAAAGAAATATGCAAATAGAATTTTATAGCAAATTCAACTGCTTTTGCCTTTATTAATTAACAAAATTAATTTGTGTTTTTAAATAATAAAATCATTTGACATACCCGATGTTACAACAATTGTTCAAAATTTTATCCACCAACGTGTAAACACATTTGGGTCTGTCTTACTCAGTTTCTACGAACTAACACAATTGTTGTCTTGCTTCACCATAACACAAATGCTTCGCCATAAATTAAAATGATATCCATCAACTCCGAATTGCTATGCATGCAAACCATTTTTGACACTAACTACCCATTTTTGACACTAACCACTAAAAAACTATTGTAAACACCACGGATAACAGGTAAATACTATCGCAACGACGATTGAATAATCCGATTACAATGGCGCTAGAGACTACAGTTGTCCAGCTATGTAGTGGTTGAATGTACTATAACTTCAATAATTTTTTTCTCGGAAACTATAAGGATTTTACAAAAAATTTTTTTACGATGTCGACTCCATTTCTCATGCCGCATCTATTTCCATTTTTTTTTGGATAAGTTGTGAATCACCCTGTAGACATAGCAAACCCTGCATTATTTTACATTCATACGAGTACAGGATTCCCACTGCATCGGAAATCATGGAAGCCGGGGAAGTTTAAAACTATTAATGTTGGGAAAATTTATTACACTTAGTAACAAATAACTTTAGGAAAAGAATACGATACTTCAAATATCGGTTGAATTTTATCAAAAGATTAAATACATAAAATAATAGTTCAGCACGGATAAAATGAAATATAAAAAAAGCTTTAGTGCAGGAAGCCGATGCTCCTTACGTATGCGTGTGGCCTGTTTCTAGTGTTATGAATTGACACACGACCAACATTATTATATCCTCGTAACTACGATACAATAATTATACGGTTTCCCTTATTTTATCGACAGGAATGTGAACCTTGTTGACTATAAACGCCACACCCTGTATGTACACGCACTTTATATTTTATATTCAATCTTCTCAAACGTTGACTCGTGGAGGATAAATGTCAAAGTGCATCAATTTCACATTCGTGTGCCTTTAACCTTCTAAACTTTAAACCTCAAGAGTTTTTTTCTCATTGATAAGGTTTCTTAAAAGCCTTGCTACAATTTGAAAGCGTCGAAACCGACACCATTTAATTGGATTACTTTGACTTATAAAATAAATAAATTGGTAGTCGTAGAAGCTAGAAGCATGCAGGATAAGTACCTAATTTAATTGCCTTTATTTAGCCAATAATTTGTTTACCTATTACAGGAAGTACGGTGAATCTATTTTATCTCAGCGTTCCTAGATAATTATTTAATAATAACAGCTCATCGGAACATTCATTGGCGAGTGCTCTGAAAGAACGTGGTCATGTTCTTGTAGTTGTATCTAACGGTTTTGCTTTACCTTCGATATTCTTTTTACTGCGAGATGAAGCTCAGTTCAACAAAGAAGTTTTTCATGCACGCATATACACAGCTTCTTCAGTAGGTACTTGCAGAAGTTTCTGAAAGTTATTCCTGAGGTTATTCTATTTATATTTTTGCCTGAAAAAAGTATATCTATTTTTTCGACTGTGTTTCAAATTCACAAAAAATTAAAGAGCTTTTAAATTCGATAGTTTTATAAATATATATGTATAAGTAGAACATAAATAGAGCTCAAAATAATTAAAAAAAAACCTTAAATGTGCTCATATTTAGAAACCTTACCTCAAAATTACAGATCCAATTTCTACACTGCACATATACTGGGTGTAACTAAAATGTATTAATCTAATTTAAAACAAGACTAAATTCTCACCAGATGAAGTCTTGCATGCTTTTTGCACACCTTCTTTCTTGTAACTAATGGAATTGTGAGAAACAACTAATTATTGATCGAATTAAATGGAGGTATTTAGTGTATTAGATGAACAAGGCAGGAATTAAAAATTATAGATAGTATAGTCTTTCCGATGTCATTTGAACATGTATAAAAACGCCTATCAATACAATTTAATAAACGTCCCTAAAAAAGTTTCCTGCTAAATGTAAAAAATTATAATAATTTGTATATAATCTGTAGAAAATTCTATTATATGTATGTTCATTTGGCCAACAACAAAATTATGTTAAAACTTCGTAATAATATAGCACCATTCGTGTATTTTTGAAAAAGTAAATAAGGTTATGTTATGCTTCTGAAGTATGGAGTGAAGTTACAGAATGTATAATTTTAACTTTAATCAACCCGCTTAAAATTCAGACACAAAATTGCATTTTCATGAAAGTATTTAATACAGTGTTTACTGAAGTTGTTTACTAGCAAATTGTTTGATAACCACTCTTATAAAGTGAGGGTAATTGAATAAAAGTAAATTCTCATAGTTATAAAATTCTCTATTTTTTGGCGAATTTCGCTTTTTTGGACATAATATGTAAAAATGTAACTCGAGAGAAGTAACGCCAAGTTCGCAAATTGCAAACAATAACAATATTACTGACTTTTCTCGGTTACATGGTAATCTACTAATTTTACACAAACTTTTAAATGCTCTAGATTTGTTCAACGAAACTCCTCCCTCGAAAGTTAAGATTCCCCCCCCACGCATATTTTCACGTGAAATTCCATTCAAATAACAATCATATTGTATTTTAGGCACTAGTGTTGCAAATTGTGGAAAGTACATTTTTTCCACACATCAAATTTGAGATTTCCGTTACATTATAGCTAAATTTATATATGAGTAGTCTAATTTCAATATCGGTAAAATCCATTTCATTATAATTTACATAAAACGCAAAAAAGCGATTACGCAGCTTCCGAGGCTATTTGTGGTTTGGATTAGTTTGTATTATATGGGAGACATGACGGGAAAATCGACAAAAAGCTTTAAGCAATCACAAATACGTCGTTTCATTTAAATTTCAAATTTAAATGTGACGAGCTCACTTGGAAACTAAAATGTGGATACGGCTAGTTTGGAAATTAAATGCACTGGATTTTACTGATTTTGACACAATATAATTTAATATAAACGATATTAAATTAATTTTCTAAATTTTATTATACAAAATAAGTTTACTTTGCATAAAATTGTCAGTTAATTAAATTATTAAATCGGATATTCCTGGCTCATAGCTTTTTTTTGGTTTTCAACCGTTTCCATGTTTCGCTTGAAAAAACTATATAAATATGTATAAACTAAATTCGGCTTGATTTGTTGGAAAATTATGGACGTTGCAGACACGTTGTATTTGTCAATAAGGCTTGTGTTTGGCTTACACGGAGCAGAGCTGGGTAATTCCTGGTGAAAAAGTAATTAGCAATTACAATTCCCTTTTTTTTCCTGTAATTGTAATTGTATTTAAGTACTTTTTTTATTAAAGTAATTTGGAATTGTAATTGCAGCAAAATTGTTATAGGAATTGTAATTTGTAATTATATTAATTGAACTACCGAATTACATATTACTTCTATAAGTACAAATACTTTTTCCAATTACAATTTCTTTTTCTAATAGTTATAATTACTTTTAAGATCATGCGTATTGCGTAATTGCGTACAGACTTGCAGACTTCTATTATTTCATTTGAGGAAAAAAGTGATTTGGTGAATTAACCTCAGAATTAATAGAGTACATTTTATTTTATTATAATTATTATTAATTTAGAAAATATACGAAGTAAAAATATGTTGTCTATAGCATCAAGTTTTATAAAAATATATATTATGTATCTATGTGTTACTGCTCTTATTTNAATTCACACCGCGATATTCCGGTCCACCGCATAGAAAATACAACAAGTCGTCCATTATATGTAACCATTGTGGACGTCCAAACCATATTAAAAGAAACTGTTATTTTTATAAAAAGATGCTCCAAAGACAAGAAAATCAAGAACGAAACAGAACCCTACAAATTGTTCAAACTGAACAAGAAAAGCCCAGTCATAGCTTTGCTTTCATGGTTGGAATTCACAAATCGCAAACACAAAAACCGCTAACCGAAATCACATTTATCCTGGATTCCGGAGCAACGGATCATCTAGTAAATCAATCAGATGTCTTCACAACTGTTACTCCACTGGACAACCCATTAAAAATATCAGTAGCCAAAACTGGTGTTTCAATCACTGCTACATTAAAAGATACTATCAATGTAACCACAAATCTAGGCGTAGCCGGAGTTCTGGACAACGTCCTGTATGCTGCAGAGGTACCTCATAATCTCCTGTCAGTACGTCGTATCCAGGAAGCAGGTATGACTGTGATTTTCAGTAAGTCAGGTGGGGTAAGCATTAAAAAAGGCAGGAAACTAATTTTGACTGGTAAGTCTATTAAGAATTTAATTAAAATTAGATTTAAAGCAAACAACCCTTGTGTAAAACAAGTCAATGCAGCTACAAATTCATTAATTGAAAATAATGAACTTTGGCATAAACGTTTAGGCCACATCGGAAAACAAAAATTCTTAGAACTTAAGAAACTAGAAGTAGCACAAGGTAATATTAATTTTAAGAAAATTTTTCCTAGTGAATCTATTTGTGAGGCTTGCATTTATGGTAAAGAAGCAAGGCTTGCTTTTCAAAAAGCCAAAGATAAAACTCATATTACAAGACCTTTGTTTATAATAAACTCAGATGTATGTGGGCCTATAAAGCCACCCACTATTGATAATAAAAATTATTTTTTAATTTTTTGTTGATGGATATACCCATTATACAGTCACCTATTTGTTGACATATAAGTCAGAAGTACTTAAATTCTTTCAGGACTTTGTTGCAAAAAGTGAGGCACACTTTAATTTGAAAATTGTAAATTTATATTGCGACAATGGGCGCGAATATCTTTCGAATGAATTTAAAAATTTCTGTGTTCAGAAAGGTATAACTTACCACCTAACTGTACCACATACGCCACAACAAAATGCAGTGGCGGAACGTATGAATCGTTCAATTACCGAAAAGGCACGCGCAATGGTACATGGTGCTGAGTTAGACAAAAGGTTTTGGGGTGAAGCAGTATTAACTGCAACATATTTAATAAATATCACAACAACTAAAGCAATAACCTCAAATAAATTACCTTTTGAACTGTGGCATAACAAAAAGCCCAGGTTAACTGACTTAAAAATTTTTGGTTCCACAGTCTATATTCATAATAAAACCAGAAAGAGTAAATTTGATCAAAAGTCAGTAAAAGGCATAATGGTGGGGTATGCATCAAATGGTTATAAAATATTTGATGTAAATACTAGTAAGTTCATAATAGCACGTGATGTAATTTTTGATGAAGTAAACTTTAAACAGTCAAGGCCACAACTGAACCTTGATGGAACTTTCAATGACCCACCAAATTACAGTTCTGAAATTAATATGCCGAATCCTACTTCTACAGTAGGGAAGTCGCAAGAAAAACTTGCAAAAGTAAAAATACCTGTCACTGGAACAGGGGAATTAAAACCTGTCATTGGAACAGGGGAATTAAAACCTGTGACTACAACAGGGGTACAGATACCTGTCATTGGAACAGGGGAACTAAAACCTGTGAATACAGCAGGGGTACAAATACCTGTCACTGAAACAGGGGAATTTACAATTTTTAATAAAGATAAACATATATCCTCTTCAACTGAACAATCGGGAAATAAAAACGTAAATATTGACTTAAGACGAAGTGAAAGACTTAAAA